>NW_017306569.1:65298-83948 GCF_000935625.1 Nanorana parkeri
ATGTGAGGAAAATAATGATTTGATCCCCTGCAGATTTTGTAAGTTTGCCCACTTACAAAGAAATTAAAGGTCTATCATTTTTATCATAAGTGTATTTTAAATGATAGAGACAGAATTTTAACCAGAAATCCAGAAAAAAACACATGATACAAATGTTATAAATTGATTTGCAGTTCAGTGAGTAAAATAAGTATTTGATCCCCAAGCAAAACATGAATTAGTACTTGGTGGAGAAGCCTTTGTTGGCAAGCACAGAGGTAAGACGTTTCTTGTAGTTGGTTACCAGGTGATTGCTGATTGCAGTTTCTTGTATTGTTTCTTTTTGCTGCATATTGTGGCGTATAAGTATTTTTGGATATGTTATGCCTTCTGCAATTGTAGGAACAGTTCTTCCAGATTTCTGCTTCTGAGATATTTATGGCAAATCTTTTACAAGAACGACTTCATGACATTATGAATACACTGTGCCCTCCAGGAAAACCAATAAGTAAGTGTTTATTGTATGCACTGTACATGAAATATAGATACCATTGCATTTTATTCTTGTGAACTGGTTTCCCTTTGTTAAAGTGGACCTGTGCCTATACTATGCACACGAAAGTATTTACATATTCTGAACGAGCAATAAAGACACTTGAAAACAAGCCCTCATACCTGTAGCTATAAGCATCGTGGAGAAATTGATCTTCAAATTTTGAAAATTGCAGCTGTTTTCTATAGATGGCAGAATCTTGGAAGCCTTACTCTGCCAAAATGCCAAACACTTACTTGCTTATAACATATTTTAATGAACATACAGTATATTCCCAATATGAGGCAGACGGACACAGTTGGAGGAGAGCTACAGACCTGATGGCAGCAACCCCCTCGTGTTTCACATGCTAATTGTGAGACAGTGACACTGATCTTGCACATTGTTGGAACATAAGTTGCTGCTTATGAGTTAAGGAATGGTGGCTTTCAACAAAGCCTAGTCACCAAAGGTGTTCCTTAATGCCACCAGCTTTATAGTTTAGATCTGGTAGCTTTAGCCTTGTTGTACTGCTGCTGATACACAACTAGCACATGTCCTTCTCTGCGATGTGTGATGGGCCTTTGACATTATTGCTAGGGATCAATAAAAAATACAGTAGTAAGACATTTAGTATATTCCTGTTTACTGCATCTCAATGTATCTTTGATCAGGTTTAAAGACCTGATCCCAAAACTAGTAGGTTTTCTAATCTAAGGGTTTATTAATATGGATATCATGTTTTTTATATATATATTTTCTTATGTTAATTATCAAAAATATATTTCTTTAATCTTTCCTCAACATCATTCTCTTCAGCGAGAAGTGTTTTTTTTTATCAAGGCTATTTTTCCTTCAATCAAGAATATTTATTAGGCTGCTGATCATTTTGCCCTGCTTGTGTTCACACACTCCTTAAAGGTCTTCCCTAGCTCCCCCAGGTGTGGCTACCTCCTCTGCTCTATCGGGGAGGAGTTTTCTTCAGCTGTGCATCATTTTATGAACAAAATCACTGTCGTTATAGCTGACTCAGAACACCAGGGCACTAAAAGTACTTCTATGTCCTACCCTCTAGAGCAGGGGTGCCCATAAGGTCGATCGCGATCTACCAGTGATCGCTCGGCCTTAGTTCTGTGACAGCGGCTCCGCCCCCTTCACGGCTACAGCACTTCTTTCACTTCTCGGATCCGCCTCTGCCCGGGAGAGCAGCGCAGATCCAAAGGAGAAGTTGCAGCTCCCCTCTGTACGTGGTCCAGCAGCAGAGGATCGGTACATATCAGTCATATGTACCAATCCTCTGTGCAGGACAAACACTGAAGCGATCAGCTGATCACTCCAGTGTTTATAAATAACTGGGGAAACATAGTACTATGTGTCTCCAGTTATGAATGAACAGGATGTGATTTACATCAATTCCTGTTCATGAGTTTCTCCATGGGGAGAAGCACTCACTACAGAGGCTCCTCCCCATTCAGAAACTGGATGATAGTAAAATATTTTCTGAATGAATGGAGAAGCCTCTGTATCTTGATCAGAACTTCACCCAAGGGGCCTAGCCAATTAGTCATCTGAAGACTCAAGACCAGGATGACAACTGGAAGTGCTGGAAAGGGAGGAGTTCAGCACTGGAGAGCTGTTTTGGACGTCCTAATGTTCATGATTTCTACTGGCCCTTTGTCCCTTGATGAACGATTAAGAAAATGGGATTTTTGTACTCATTGTAAAATCTTTTTCTGGGAGTTCATTAATGGACACAGGTCCCTTGCCTCTGTGTTTATGATCTTCTCCTAATACTGGTTTTCTAGAAAATTGAAGCATTGTGGCAGTGCAGGGACTTTTTTGTTTGCCAGTGTCCAATTCCTTCTAAAGGTAGCAGTATAGCCCAATGTTCCTGAATACTAGTGATGTTGTGTCCCTCGAACTCCAACAAAGAGATTTTACTGTGAGTACAAAAATCTTGTTTTTCTTCCTCTTTAACCAGGTAAATATTGGATCCTAAATTAGATCAATTATAAATACGTAAACTTTCAAGTGGAAGTAAAGGAAACATTTTTTAAAAATGCTGATTGGTAGGCTTTTTATGGCAGAACAGACTGTGTGAGATATAAAAGTTTCTTCAGCAACTTTATTCAGAAATTTGTTTTATTTCTGCCTGCTGAGCCGTGTGCGCACACTGATTGCGCCATTGGGTCTGGCTCACCAATCTACCGAAGACGCGATACCGGCAAGACCGGGATGAAGATGGATGTGCCACCGAGGGAGGAGTTCAGCGCTGGAGGGGAATCGCTTTGAAAGGTAAGTCTGCCATATTGTGCCAATATGCAATGCATACTGACACATTATGGCTTAAAGCTTCTGGGTTGAAGGACATTACTAAAGATTGCTACAAGTATAGATGATGTGAGGTTGCTGCACACTTCCAGCAGCTATTACCATAGTGATTTTCCCAGGGAGAATTGCTGTTTCAATCTGGTAGTGTTGCCAGTTGATCAGGCTTTTCTTGCATATGCAGTTTTGTACAGCAGATCACAAAAGTGTATTTATCCTTTAACTATCAGCGTAATATGTGTGTATATGAATGTGTATTCATCATTTATCTGTGATGCTTTTTGGTAGGTGAATATCCATGGATGGACTGTTGCATAAGATCATATTGTTCTTCTGATGGAAGAGAAGAACAGAATTTGTATGAAATCTTTGATACGCTGATTTCACAATGTTCAAATCCATCCTAAAACCAGCATCGGAGGATTTTACATACTCATTGCACTTTAGACTTTTGTAAAGCCCTGTATGAAGCGTAGTATTCATTGTGATTGACCAGAAGAGGGCAGCTTTGGCAACATGAAGATTTGAGTTGATCGCTTGACATGTCTATCCACTAATATCCAATATTTTGGGTGATGAACTAGGTGTGAACAATCGTTCTGTAGTTCCAAAAACACTTACTTTATGCTGATTGTGTTTCTGTTTTGGATGTAAAGAAGAAAAGGACAAATGTGTGTGTTTAAAATTTATTGTACAGATTGATTTATTGATTTCTTTAGAAGTATATAAACATTCCTGTAGAAGTGTGGATTCCTTTGTTTACATTTAGTTGTGTTTTATCTTTAAGTTTACTTGCATTTTTACCAAACATGTTATATTTTGCTCCGGTGCAGCAAACGTATGAGTGTGACAACAAAGGTCAATGCATTAAGTCATGCATTTTGGTTTAGAGGTAGATTTTAGGTATTTTGTTTGTATTGCTCTGATAGTTTTAGACAACTAATTCTAATTATTACTAGTATTTATATAGCGCAAACAATTTACGCAGCACTTTTACATACTGCACATTCACATCATTCAATTGACCTAAGATACATTAAATAATGGCAGTGGAATTGTTTTGTTTTCTAAGATGCATTCACTAAGCGGTTTATTAGAAACACAAGAGCACATGCTTATTCATGCAACTATCTAATCAGCCAATCGTGGCAGCAGGGCAATGCATAAAATCATGCAGATACAGGTCAGGAACTTCAGGCAATGTTCAACTGGAGATATCTAGTAAGGAGCAGTTCTATGGATGGATTTGCCTTGTCGATGGAGGTCAGAGGAGATTAGCCAGAATGCCAGACAGGCTACGGTTACTCAAATAACTGCTTTTTAAAACTGGTGAGCAGAAAAGCATCTCCATATGCACAACTCATTCAACCTTGACACAGATGAGCTACAACCCCATTTTGCCACGTTGGATTTCAGTCCTTAGCCCTTAGCGAAGAACAGGAAGCGGAGGCTGCATTGGGCAGGGGCTCACCATAACTGGACAGGTAAACTCTGTCCTTTGTGATCTTGTACTGGACAGGAAGTTCAGGGAAGCTGAGCTGAGAGAATTGGAAGCCGCTCTTCAGAAAAATGATTGTAAGTGTTTGGGCAAAAATATATAGCAATGCTTTGCTGGGCAATGTATATTTGCTTGATCTGGATTAATTATTGAAACAAGTTTGAGAGTGAAATACTACTGCAAGGTTTTATTCATCTACAGAGGCCAGAACTTCTGTAACTTGGCAAAAGTGATTCAAGGATTAACTCTGTGCCCTGTGATGTACTCCAACAAACAGATTTTTACAGTAAGACAAAAATCCTGTTTTTCCAGCTTGTATGTGTTAATTTCCTCAAGGGCTATTTTAGCAACGGCTGTCACTTAATGAAAAGCTTTTGTGTACATATTGAAAAATGATCAATTTTACTGCAGTATAAATGATTTCACATTATTTTTCACCTTTTCGTTTGATGTCTACTATTATCTATTACCCATGCCTGCAAGTCCGAATTCAGATTTAAGCTGAGCAGCATGGGTAGGTAAATTAGAACTGACTGTTTTGGGTTACAGGATATTCTTGCTCACTGAACTGTTAATAGATTGGTATTTCTTCAGGGGTGGGCACATTTTATACTCTATTTAAATTATGAGGGGGGCACCTCATTTAATTAACGTTAGAAACATTTTAAGATAGGTGTCATCTGTAACATTGGCTATATGGCCTCTAGCATCTGTTCTGTAATTTCCTATTTAGTAAATATCTTGGCTCTAACTCAAATTTAGATTTTTTTTTTTTAGGGTTATATAGCAGCTTTGCTTTAGCGGGGTTTACCTTAAAGTGAAACTGTGCGTTGACCATGCAAGATTTAGCAAAATATTGACTTTAAAAGCTGGCCCTCAATTCCATGTATTATCTTTACCCAGTACTCTGCTGCTGGAAGCGGAGATACCTAGCTATTATGAATATTGGTAAGCACCGATTCCCCTTTCTCCTACATGACCATGCTTGGTGATTGGCTGCTAAGGCATTGGCACTGTCACATGTGAGGCAGGGTTAGAGTCCTCGGCCCTGAGTTAACTCTCATTGGCTTCTGTTGGTGAACAGGTGGGAAAGAAAAGAGAATATTAGGATAAACTGCTGCTGGGACTGGTTTAAAATGAAACTGTTAAAAGACCTATTATAAAAAGAATGAATGTCTTTGTGTTTATCTGCAACCTCTGCAGATGTCTACTAGCTGCCTGATATCATGTACAGAATTGGATGGATTATCCTGGCCTGTCACTGTCTGTGCCCCAAACATAGGATGGTGCCAGGGGTAGGTTGGCAATATATGCTTGCTCGCCAGTCACATATAGCAAGGCTTAACATTTCAAGTCTAGACCTACTAGCCAGGCAAAAACCTTACTCTCCACCAGTTGTCCCACCAAACCTTGCCCAGGCCCGCCTCCAACCCCACCCCAGGCCTGTCCCCCAACCACGCCCCCAAAAGGAAGCCTGAACTGACAGGAGCTGCTCTGCAGTCTGCATCTGACACAGATGCAGACTGTGGAGCTTCTCCCGCAAGTCAGGTACGCAGTCTGCAACCGTGTGCCTGACATGTCAGCTGGCTATGGGCCCAAATTTTAAGCCCTGACATATAGGCTGTTAAATCACATATAGTCATAGAGTTTGAAGTTAAATGGAAAAAAAAACTAAAATACAATAACAACCTGGTTGATCCAGAAAAATGCAAAAAGCCCATATAGAACTAAAATGAATGATTGATTCTAATTGGTTTAACAGAAAATTTAAAAAAAAAACATTTTTCTTGGCCTATAGTGGATATTGGATAACAACTTTTAGTATTTTAAAATAAAAAAAAAGGCCAGATGAAGATTTAGCGCTATTGAGGGAGTTTGCACTTGCTACACTGCTGGAGGGGAGGCAAGTTTTGCAAACTCAAGTTTTAAGTAAACATGTAGTACCGTAAATAGTAATACAACCCCTTTTAGGTGCCTCTGAGGTTAAGTGTCAACTGCTTTAGCAAAATCCAAATTGTTATATTTAGAGCAAACCTATACAATCAGATCTTTGCACAAAATCTCATCACTGTAATTGCATATTAGCTGTTACATGCTCAGAAGGTTGTTTTAACATGTGTTTAACTTTTATTAAAAATACCTGTTGCTCCTTATTCATGACATTTTTATTATAGGGCAATAACTGAGCTCCTGCATTGTCACTCTGTCACATGTACCCTGGGCTGAGACTACAAGCAGACATGCTGACACACATTGTGCAGGCATTGCCCACCATTGTCACTATCAGTAAAGGGTTACCTTAATTGTCTGTTGCAGATGGAACAATATTATTTATATAATGCTAAGACAGACCTTTAGACTCTGCCTGCAATAATATTCACTCACTTGGTCAATACCCAAGGTACAGTTGCTCAAATAGCTGTTCAAAAGTGATTGGGGCTCAGTCCACAAGGGCCCTAATGTAATGAAGGCAGCAATGAGAATATGCTGTTTATCCAGAAGTAATTATATAAAATGTAATTGATATTATGCAGTAAATGAGAGTATTGGTAGAATGGTAATGTAGCTGAAAAGATCTACAGAGAGTTCATGTACTGTTTTCCACAGGCACACTGGTTCTTCTGTCATTACAAGATAAACTGTAGAGCAAGACTGATGTTTTGATGTTACAAATAATGTATTTCGTCAAAAGGTTAATGCCATCATTGCTGGCATCAATGAAAGCAGTAATCACATTTTCAGAATAAGAAACCTGTCGCTCTGAACAAGTGGGGCTGTCTCTGTCTTCATTGTAAGCAGACTTAATTTACATTTATTATTACAGTAATGTGTTTCCCTGTGGTACATAAATGCAGCCTTTGTCTAAACCATTCATCCAGTGATAATGACGCATCTTTTGAGGATGTTGATTTTAAACTCATTGTCTATTTTCTATTGTGACAGCGAGAATAATTATTCTGTTGTCACTTAATACTTTGCCAGCTGGATTATCGCCATGCCAAAAAGCAAACATTTAGCTATACATATAGTTTTCAGAAAAATATTAAAACTTCAGTCATTTTTTTATCGAAATGGGATTGATTACTCGTATGCTTTTGGAATTTGTGTACTATATCAGAGATTTGTATACTGTTAAGATTAACAGATTAATTTTAAATGATTTGATAGAATTATACTTTTCCTCGCAGGTAAATATAGATCTTATATTGAGATGGTATGTAAAATATTTCTATGCCAGTCTTTGGAAAATAACAATATAATTATTTTGATGTTTGATTTGCCTAATTGCTTTACTAATTTGTTTTTGAGGTAGTAAAATGTCCGCATACAATCACATCTTTAGTCAGATTTATGACATACTCTAGCCATCCTTGCTATATTCCTGGTGCTGCCATTTTTCCTTTCTTACTCAGACAAAGTGAAGGAATCATTTCCTTTTGTCTGCTTAGGAGTCTTTAGATACAGTGAGATTTTCCAGCATGGATTTTCAAATCTTTAATCCGTTAGGGGATTTTATAGCTCTGGATTCTTTTATGCATATAAAGCACAAAAAGCTCGCTTTTTTTACATGTCTCCATTTTACACCGCAGTATACGTGTTGATAAAAAATATGCATTTTACACTTTGTATAATGAAAGGAATCCTACAGATTTTGATGCTGTGGCATCTTTTTTTTTTTTTTAATCAGATAGTTTTTATTAACATTTACAGTTTTATTCATCCATGAAACAGTGCAGGAAGGGAACAAGATCTTACAGTCCGATATCACTGCAGATATCTATGCATGGAAGTCAAATTTACATCCGCATGGTATCCTTTACCGATGCGTAATAATAAAAGAAAACAACAAAAAGTAAACCATAAAGAGAAGAAACAGAAGTAAAAAGCACACAAAAAAAATAAAATTGCACATAAAAAAAATTAAGAATCTTAACATTATCGAACCCCTACCACAGGGATATGTCTATCACTTCGTTCCTCACACTTTTTCACTGAACCAGATATAGCAAGAGGAATATCTAGGTACTGATGGGCCACCTTGCATATACAGGCTAGTAGGGCAGTACTGCCATTGTGAAAGATAAGTGTATCTATAGCCAGCAGCATGTATAAGTGGAATCAGGTAGACACACAGCGGGGCGGAAAGACAACCAGTTAGACCAAATTGAGTAAAAACGGTGTTCTGAACTCCTTGATTGGTAGGTAACGCGTTCATATTCTATAATTCTATCCATTTCCATCATCCAGTCAGAGATTGTAGGAGGGGATGGAGAGATCCATTTACGCACAATAAGGCGAGTGGCTGTGAAAAGTGCTCGCCTAAGAGCCAACAATAAGGGGGATTCAAAGCATGGATCATCAAAGACACCCAAAAGGCACAACTGGGGGGAGGGATCCAACTGGACATTAAAAACAATTAAGAGTGCGGACGACTTCCAGCCAATAGCGCACAAGCTTAGGGCAGCGCCACAGCAGGTGGATCAGGGATCCTTGATGCAATCCGCATTTGGGGCAGAAGGAATCTTCCCGGTATCCTATCCTAAAAAGAAATTCCGGAGTGCGGTATATCCTGTGCACTACAAACAGTTGAGTCAGCCTGTGTGTGGCTGAGAGGGACACCTGGGAAACATTTTCCAGGACCTCATCCCAAATGTCATCAGCGAGAGGGCCCAAATCATCTTCCCATCCCTTTCTGCAGGGCAAGGAGCACTGAGAGGCAGACCTAACCATAAACTGTGAGTATATAAAAGAAATCAACCCCTTAGTTCGTACAGATGATAGCAAAGTGTCAAACATTGGTGTAGGGGAGACACTTGGAGCCCCCTGAGGGAACTGTGAACGCAGTGCATGGCACACCCGAAGGTACCCAAAATAGCAGTTGTTATGTAAATTAAATTCAGTCTGAAGGCATTGGAAGAGCGGAGAGCCCCCTCCTGGTATAGCTGGTTAACCGTACAAATTCCTGCTCTACGCCAGGAGTGAAACCCCTCCAGTGGAAGAAATTCTGGTAGGTTGCCATTTCTCCATAAGGGCGTGTGGCCAGACACCCGCAGCAGATTTTTAGCTGGATTCCACACCTGACCTATTAATTTTATAATAGGGGAATTAGAATAAGTCTTGACATAAAAATCACTCTCTAGATACTGCACCGGGTCAAACCCCCCAAATAGATAAAGTACCATATTAAAAGATTGAGGATGTACCCCTCCCTGTGACCAGCCCGCTAGGTGTTGCAATTGTGAGGCTATGAAGTACCACCAGGGATTAGGGAGGGCAAGACCACCAGAAAGTTTAGGCCTGTGTAATACTTCCAGTCTCAGTCTGGCCTGTTTATGCCTCCAAATAAGTTCACGGAAAGTAGTGTTAATTTGATCAAAAAGACGTCTGGGCAGCCAAATTGGGGAGTTATGTAAAATATAAAGGAGCTGTGGCATCCAGATCATTTTTATTAGGTTCACCCGACCCACAATCGACAAAGGGAGTTTAAGCCATGCCTTTCGTTGCGTTCTAAATTTTTGGAGGAGCGGCGTTAAATTAAGCGGGATATAATCCAATAATGATGAAGTAATGCGAATCCCTAGGTACAAAATGGAGGAATAGGTGGGAATAAAGGACAGCTCCGGTGGCAGGGAGGTAGGCATTGGATCAAGGGGGAGCAGCGTGGACTTGTCCCAATTTACTGCCAGACCCGAATAGTTTGCAAACTCTGACAGATGTCCCATGGCGTTATGCAAGGAAGGACCCGTATCTGCTAAGAATAGAAGGGTGTCATCAGCATATAGAGCTATTTTCTCTTCTTGGGTACCCCGCTTAAATCCAACCACATCCGCGGCCTGCCGAATAAGGGCAGCTAGAGGTTCTATAGCTAAGGCAAATAACGGGGATAGCGGACAGCCCTGTCTGGTGCCGCGATGTAGAGGAAACGAAGAATTAATTGATTTTAATCTTCGCCACTGGTTTGTAGTAAAGGAGCAAATCCACTTACAGAAATGAGGACCAAAGCCAATGGCAGATAGGACAGCCCAGAGGTATCGCCATTCCACACTGTCAAAGGCCTATAGGGCTCTGTTGCCGGGGTTATCTATCGGAGTCTGCATATTCAAAAACACCCTGCGGATATTCACAGCAGTAGACTTTTGAGGCATAAAGCCAGACTGGTCAGGATGTATTATGGAAGATATTTTAGAGGATAGTCTATTGGCAAGTACTTTGGCTAAAATCTTTATATCGGTATTGAGAAGAGAAATCGGTCGATACGATTCTGGTAGGAGGGGATCTTTATGTTTCTTGGGGAGTACAATAACGGTAGCGTCATACATGGTGAGCGGGAGCGTACCCCTGGAGAAGGCGTCATTGAACGTCAGAAGTAGGGTAGGGAGAAGGGAATGCGGATACTGCTTGTAGACTTCCACTTGAAGACCATCCGGGCCGGGTGCCTTCTCCAGCTCCTGCGCTGTAATAGGTGTCTCAAGGTCATATCTATCAGCCTCAGATAAGGTGGGCAAATTAATACGCTGGAGATATGACAGTAAGTCGGTCTCTGCATAATGTGCCTGAGAGGAATACAGTGATTTATAAAAATTGCTAAATGTGTCTGTGATTGTGTCCAGGGTCCCGTGAAACAGTACCAGTATGATCAGCAATAGCTCCAATATATGTTGTGTCTTGTTGGGCATGGGCAATCTGAGCTAGCAGTTTGCCCGTAGCATCCCCCTCCGCCCAGTACACTCTTTTAGAGAAGAATAATTTACGTTGGGATTTCTGCTGAAGTAAGTTCTCCAATCGTGACCCCGCCTCCCTCCAGTCCCGGAGATTTCCCTCAGAGGGGTCTCCCACATACACCGCCTCACACGTTGCCATCGGATGACGGGCCTCCTCCTCTGCCCGCCTGGAGGAGGATTTGATAGAGCTAACGTTTTTGATGAACAGGCCTCTCAGGTAGGCCTTCAAGGTATCCCACACTACCCCAAACAAAATCCACCGATAAACCAAACAGTCCTTGCGGGGAAATCTTCGGGGGAAAATGACTCCAGGCAGCTTCCAACGTAGCAACAACCATAGGGCCACAACTTGGAGATTGGAGGCGGCAAAGCCGCGCCATATATCTTGCAAATGGCAGCGGTAATAGAGAGCACCCAAACACACACAAAAAAGGGTGAATGAAAGAGGGACCCCTAAAATAGGAACGACGCGTAGAGCTCATAATCAGGAGCATCCAGGAGTGCAACAAACCCAGAACACTACGGCCTCCGCAAAATAACAGAGATCAGCGCCACTCAGCACCCACATAGAGCTTTTTCAGGCCACATCCGGATGGCGTTTATGGTATGATCCAGCCAGGTGGAAACCTGAGGAGGTGTATCAAAGAAATGGGTCTCACCATCTGCCACGATGCGAAGCCTCGCAGGGTAGAGCATTGAATAGGAAAGGTGCAGCTTCTGTAGCCTCTTCTTAACATCTTGGAACTTAGCCCGGCGCAGCTGTACGTCTTGTGAAAAGTCAGGGAACAGCATAACCTTTGATCCCGCCAACGACAACTCCCCCAGTTCCCTGGCTTTGCGGAGAATGCGCTCCTTATCTTGATAGTTTAGGAGCCTGATCAGAAGAGGCCTGGGAGGGTTCCCCGGTGGCAGGGGGCGAGAAGGGACACGGTGCGCCCGCTCAACAGCGAACAGGGGTGACAGACAGTCTTTGCCAAATACTTCCAGAAGCCATTGTTCCATAAAATCAGTGGCGCTGTTGCCCTCAGCGCGTTCAGGAACTCCGACCGCCTGAATATTGTTGCGGCGCAGCCTGTTTTCTAGGGTTGCACAGCTACCAAGTACAGTACTCGGTACAAGTACGAGTACATGTACCGATACTTTTGAGCTCCAAGACTACACTAGAGAAAAATTAGGAGGCCGCTGTCATTTGTAAGGAGCACATGGAGCTCCTGGGATTAGTACATCTCTGTTTTAATGTACAATTTTGTTTTTATAAATATAAATAAAGGGATGCACAGATACCAGTTTTGCGAGTGCGAGTACTGGTACTCGCCAAGTACTTACAAGTACGAGTACTGATACATTTTTGTTTATTGTCATGTGACAGTTTTTCTAAAACAATATCGACCAATGATTTTAGGACAGTGGTTGAGTGCCAGAGCCAGGTCCCAGCTGCAACCGCTGCAACCCTGGTAGTTCTCATGAAAATGCCAAGTATCTGCACTGGTACTCGAAAAGTATCTGTGCATCCCTACTGTTTTCTATGTCATCCGCTTTTGACGAAGTAACTGCGATTTTCTGCATAGCCGTCTTGACCTCATATAATAGCGGTGCAGTCGAATCCTCAACGTCACTGACTCTGCATTCCAGTGCTGTTGTCCACTCTCTGACTTTGTGCAGGTCATGACGGAGATAGGATATGTCGGCCTGCATGCCATGTACCTGCTCGGTAAGTGAAGCAAGGGACGTATTGCAGAGTTGGACAGCTGTAAACACATCAGATAGCGTGGGTTCAGGGGGGTACCGTAGCCCGCTTCTTAGATTTAGTGGACTTAGGGCTTTTAGCAGTTTTAGCAGCAGTACTCACAGTTTCCCGTTCTGTGGCTGAACTGTCTGAGTCAGCAGCCGAGTGCATGGTAGATGAGAGGTATTCCTCCTCTGGCTCCCCTGTCAAGCTGCCATGCCTGGCTTGGGAGGATCTGGGCTGTTTGGCAGGAGTGTCCGCTTGCCGTGCAAAGCGCTCTAGCCGCGCTGCAGTATCAGTGCCCTTATCCCTGGAGTGCTGAGGCATCGTGGGTAGAGCTCCGTGCGGGCCGCCGCCATCTTGCGGCCCAGGGCCCATTTTTTGACTGTCCTTTTTGGACATGACGGCCGCGGGCGATTCAGGAGCGGCGGATAGGTCGGGCGGATGGCAGGACCAGCCAGTGTGAAGCAGCAAGCGGTAGGGGCAGCGAAACAGGGTGTCCCAGGATCAATGGCAGGATACAGGTCGGGAGCTCTCTTGCACACGTCTGCTCACATGAAGCCGCCGGCCACGCCCCCCTGATGCTGTGGCATCTTTGAAATGTGTGATACTTTTTCTTTTCACCCAAACTAACCTCTGTCAGCTTTGTACTGCTGTCTAGGTGTAGGGATTTATCCTCACTTCCTGTATCGGTCACCACCATCCCTGGGACAGAAAGTGACAAATTTTTGTCATCTGGAAAAAGTTCTGCCAAAAATGCTGACAGGTTTACCAATTTACACAATATGAAAAGAACTAAAAAATGTGTGTCTGGAGTTCCACTTTAATTAGCAAATTCTGTGTTTTAGTTACATAGTTACATAGTATGTGAGGTTGAATAAAGACATTAGTCCATCAAGTCCAACCTATTAGGATCTCATTCTAGGAGTACTGTACCCCTGTATATTACGGTCCCTTGAGAAATCGTCCAAAAGTTTCTTGAACAATTCCACATTATTTGCTGAAATCACCGCCTGTGGCAGTGAGTTCCAGACAAGCAAGAGCACTGCAACCTGAGGGAAAAAAAAAAAGGGAACAGTTTAAAAAAACTGACAAAAAAGGAAAAAGAGTTTTTAAATACTAAAAAAAGGGTCTAAAAAGGAAGGAAGGAAGACAACAAGTATTCAAAAAATCAAGCACTCAATATATCCCAAACAGTTCTGTGTAAGTACAAAGCATGCCAGTGTGGCGTCATTCATACAGTGGGAAACTTAATCAGAGCCCAGTTACTATTCAGAGGGCATCTACTCAGTTCAGCATATATATTGTGGGCTGTTAATGCTTGTGATTGTTTCCCTTGCTTGGTCCAAAGAAATTAATATTTCATAATGTGGTTCCATATTTGGCAGCGGCTCCACTATACAGCTTATCATTTAATTTTCTTTTGTATAGAACCACCACCCAGCTTGTTATATTTCTTGAGATCTCTAAACGTATACTATCTGCACCTCAGTTCCCAGCTCTGGACACCTTCTTTAGCCATTACATTGGGTCTCCATCCACCCCTTGATTTTATTGTATTTTCACTACATAGAATGCATGGCTGAGACATCTAGGAGAAAGGAGCGGAGTCAACAAGAGTTTTATAGAATTTAGGGTTAGCCTGCACACCAGCATCCACCCCCTAAGCAAAATATTAGTTTGGGGGTGAACCGATTAGAGGTAAAGACCATGGCTAGCCAATGGGGCTTGTTTTGGTATAAAATGTTAAACTTTGTGATTGCACAAACAACGCATATAGCAACATGACATTGAAGAGAGATGGAAAATTATGACTACAGTAGAATAAAACAGCATGTTATGAAAACGTCCTTCTGTGAAGAAAATGTCTCATACCGTACACTATTTTTTTTTCATCATAATTTTGATTTGCCCTTGTTTTCTCTTCCCCCTTCCCCATCACATAAGCCTTTCAGCATGCTCTCTATGTGACTGCTTGCATTAAGCAAAACATATTTGATATTTCCCGTTTCAGCCAGTGCTGTCTGTTGCTGCAGGTGTATAATCTACATACACTGGCTTCTTCAGTGTCCACTTCAATCATCTCAAAACTCTGCCTTTCAAGCTCAGCTGTCACTTGTGATCCACAGCCTGAAGACATTGCAGCGTAAAACCACTGCTGAAGAAATATCAAGGTTTCCTTTTATGCCGGATGCCAAATTCATGTTTTTTAAATTTGATCTAGAGTTCTATTTTTTATTTTTCTGCCAAATATCTCACTTTGGGGTTTTTTCCACTCCTGTGATTTAATATTATGTTTATTTTTCTAATTCTCATCATGATAGGCGATGCTTAAACTGGGCCATGTATAACCACCTTAACACTTCCAACCATATCGGGAATAACAAAGACCCCTTTAAGGTATCACTGTTTTTTCATAATTTCAGAAGGATTTTGTATGAGATACTGTAAATTTTTAAGGACGTAATAATCACCAAAGCATTTCATATGCACATTTGCACAGGGCTGCAAGAACCAGATTTCGCTCACACACTAACACTGCCATACCCAGATTATGACAGATGGGCACAGATGGCAGATACTGACAAACACAATACTAATTAAAGCATAACTGTCAAGAAAATAGTGAAAATATTGACCAGTAGATTTCTGGTTGGTTGTAATTGGTTATTACATTTTGCATATTACTTCTGTTTGCACACTTTGTTGAATAAGCCATTATTGAACACTTAAGTATGCACAAAGCCCCAATTTTGTTTTTTGGTTTTGGATAGAGTAGGTTAGGGCTCAAAATTTCCACTCGCCCCCTCTCAAATTGCGAGTGAAAATTGCGTGGGGGCGAGTGGAAATGAAGCCATTGAGCCAGGCACTCCTCGGGGCGGCATCTCTCCTTCTCACCGACATGATGACAGCGCTCCCTCGTCCGGGGTCGCAGGAGGGAGCGCTGCCTGCTGTCAGGATGGCCGAGCGGGAGAGAAGCAGCAAAATATCAGTGTCTGAATGAATGGGAAGCCTCTGTACTGAGTGCCTCCCATTCATTGAGTGCTGAGGCTGCAGAAAATAGAAATTGAGGATTTGGTGTCCTCAATGTCTTTTCTATTTTAAAAGGGAAATGTCAGCGGTCTCTTTGGACCCCTAATATTTCCATGAAGCCCCCCCCCCAACTGTAAATAAAAAAATAATACAATAAAAATAATAAATGATTTTAAAAAAGTAAAAACTGCCTCCCGCCCCCCTCACACGCATATTATTAGACATGTGCGAATACTAAAAATGTATTTCAGATAAAATGTGTATGTGTAATGCTCTGTGCGTTGTGCTGTGGCTGTATGTGTAATGTCCTGTGCGTTGTGCTGTGGCTGTATGTGTAATGTCCTGTGCGTTGTGCTGTGGCTGTATGTGTGTTGTGCTGTGTGCGCGTTGTGCCATGTGTGTGTTTTTGTTTGTGTTATGAAGGGCAACTGGTGGCGAGTAACTTCGAAGGCCTGGCTAGTAGCTCAGGACCTGAAATTTTAAGCCCTGGAGTAGGTAATGGCTAAAATCCCTTTTAGATTTTTACTGATGAATGTGCCTAGTTGAGGAAATTGCACCAAGACACAACAGGAAGTAAGAGATAATCCCCTCTTAGACACAACAGGAAGTAAGGGATAATCCCCTCTTAGACACAACAGGAAGTAAGGGATAATCCCCTCTTAGACACAACAGGAAGTAAGGGATAATCCCCTCTTAGCTGTTATCAGAACAGGTGTTCCCAATGGAATATTTTCCGTTGTATCCTGTTCCACTGACAACGGTAAAATTTTGGATTTCGCATTATTTTCTTTTTTTCTCATGAGGTAAAATCTTGCTAGCTAGAGCCAGTATTGTGGATTTACATGTTGATAAATAGAGCTATGCCTTGCTGCTCTTTAACTTGAGTGGGAAAAGTAGGTAAGCCTCACATCATTTTTGCAATAGACCCTTTGATCCCAATTATTTTACACATAATTACAATGATTGACATGATATATAAATTTTATGCTGCATGTCTTGTAAATGCAATTTTAAAGTCTTAAGTATAAAGACTCAATTTTTGAAGTGTTCACCATGGATGTGCATCAACATTCAGAAACATATATTTCACTAAAACTCACCTGTCCATTTATTTTTCTTCTATTGAAGAAAAAAATATAAATCTTATTGACATTTTTTCAAACGTTTTGGCACACTACAGCAGCGGTTGACGTTTTTGAGATCAGCTCTTACCATTTTTTAGGATCCACTAACTTGGAAACATCAGCTGATGTGAAGACAGACTGGAATCACTATATTGAGTACATGCTCATCAGCACATAAGATTACCATGTACAGCCTGTGCTTTGGGCTGATATTGCTGCACTTTGGATCACACAGTGGTTCCAAGCCTAATGACAACTGGAGGAGCAAATTCTACAGCCTGACAGGAAAGCAGTTTTGAGTACTTGATCCATCCTATACTTACCTTAAAAAGGTGCAAAAGGCTAATAAGACCCATTAGACCTTATAAGATGAAGTTACATATTTGGTATCTAACAAATTGGTAGTTCATTCTGCTTAATAATATGCTGGCTGTTTGATTGTAGAACCTTGTCATATGAAAATATAGATGTAGCCAGGTAGGTTGCCATTAAAGGTGTGTCCACTGAGCATAACAAAATACACTCCAGGGACAAGAAAAAGCTGCTGCATTTGGCAGCTGGAGATCTTGTTTTACTATCAAAACTACTAAGCATACTGAGAGGGTCGGTGACTCTTGCAAACTCAGATTGCACTTACACTACAAGTGATCCAAACTATGCTCTAAGCCAAAAACCAAGTGGACTCCAGTTAAGTATTTTTGCACTTTAAAGACCTTTTATTCACTGTTGCATATGTCTGTTGTCTGAATGCTCTAACTAGAAATTTAAGAACTTTGCCTCTTTGAAGAAGCTACTGTTGTATAAATACTGTTACATTCCTGCCTAGGTGTGGCAGTGAGTCATGGAGGCATTTCTTTAAAGGTCAGAATTGCAACAGCCCATGCCCCATGAATGGGGCATGTTTCCATTAAAACGTGATGGTGGCTATCGTGTGTGTGTGTAAATAGTTAACTACTTAATCCACCCCAGTGATGATCACTCCGTCTTCTGGTGCTTAGATTTGTGTGACGCAATCTAGAAGGCTGAGTGTGTAAATGTTACAATCGGCAGCACTTTCACTAAATACAGGACCTCTCTAGGGGTAGTCTTGTGTCTTATTTCATTCTAAAGACAATAGAGCACATGCACTGTGGCATCAGCATTTGAAAGTAGACATTTCAACAACAGCCATAACATGTTTTGGGTATGGCTGTTGTGGCCATACTTAATGGAAAGCACATCCAGAGCAGTCCCTGCAGCAGGTGAATTTTTGTTGCCATTGGACATGGCCTTTTTTTTTCTGCTTCCTTACAGGCTTCTGCTGCAGCTCACACCGACGCTTCAACCTCCAGCCTGGCAGCCCACACCACCAACCTTTTCCTCCTGATCCCTGCTGCTAACCAAGAGGACTGCTGGCAGCATCTGGAGCTACAGCTGACAGCTCCTTCGGTGGAGGTACCACTTACCACTGTACTTGCAAACCCACCCCCATAACCACTGTGCCAGCGCTCCCTCCACACCCATCAGCACAATGTGTGCACCCCTGTTCTCGTCACCATTGAGCCTTAATGTCAACAACCCTCCACCTGCTGATCACAGCTGACCCCCATCCTCCTCTCTCTCATATCCACCAACATATCTGCCCACTCTCACCAATGCGCCTAGCCCCCATTCACACCGTGCCCCCCCCCCCCCCCTCTCCCCCCCCCCCACCCCTGCCTGCCACTTT
>NW_017306569.1:84870-94741 GCF_000935625.1 Nanorana parkeri
CCCCCAGCTTTCACCACCTCTCAAGCATTCCCCCCACATCTGGCACGGCACGAAGATGCCTCTCTTACAGCTTCTAGTTAAGTGACAGAGTTTTTTTTACTTAGTGATATAGCAAAACAATACTGATTTTGTTATTAATATACTGTCAGTGCTTTTTGATATATATAAGAAAGCTTGCTCATTTTAATGTTCCTTTTTGTGTGTTTTAAAGTTACACTAAACTCAAGTTAAATCTTAAAAGACATTCAAGCACATTAACTATTAACAAAAATGTATCTTATTTGTGTATCACTCGGCTGTAGATCCTCAAATCATCTTTGAATTGGCGATGACACTGTCCTTTCTGGAGGTTGGCTACTTTTGTATCCCATGGTCCCTGTGTGTGTTGAAAAAGTACCCACCACTCCAAGCTTGCTCCTGTGAGGGACTACAATCTCACATTTAGTTTACTAATTTGTATTGAAATTGTAGTCCATCACAGGAGCGAGTTTAGAGCGGTGGCTACTTTGCAACACACACAGACCATGGGGAACAAAAGTAGCCACCCTCCAGAAGGAAGGACAGTGCCAGCAATAATTCAGAGATGATTTGAGGATCTGCAACCGAGTGATACACAAATAAACTTAATTTTTGTTAATAGGGCACTTAAATGTTTTTTTAAGGTTTAACTCCTGAGTTTAGTGGCACTTTAACTCACAGAAAAGTGCAATCAAAATGCAAGATATTACAAGCAACAGGTCCTACCTGGCATTAGGTAGGGCATAGCAGTAAGCCAGAACTGTATGCAAAGTGCTATGAATCATAGCAGTCACTCTTATTTCAATGTTATAAGAGAGGCATTTTGAATGGTTGCTACGGTTTACTTCATTTTGTATGTTACAGCTGTCTTTGCCTTCATGAATAAGCCCAAGTAGGTTTACCTTGCAGCGTGTTATAAAATATGCAGCATTCTTGGAGTGATAGTAACAGGGTTTATTAACTTGGAAGGACATTTATGGCTTTTGGAATCGCTGTGAAGAAAAAAAACCTTTGTATCTGGTGGTTTCAAATCCACTAGTTTAAACAAGCCTTTGGAGCTTAGAATGCATATATCTTAGGGCAGGTACGCACAGTTTGCAGTACTGTGATTAGAGTGCAGTCTGCTTCACAATGTGACTAACAACTTTATTTTTTTTTACAGAATTGGAAAAGTTTGGGACTTTAGTGCTGTTTGTGGCTGCACTGGGGAGATTTGCCTTCATTTTCTGTCTTGGTGACCCCAGCCAGTAGAAGAAATGAGGGAACAGAAGTCACCAGGACATGAACACACACAGAAATAGGTTCTAACCTTTCCCCACTCTACACAATGGGGTCTATTTATAAAAAAAAAGTTGTATAGCTATTTGTCCAGCAAAACTGCATGTACATTCGTTCTGTTTGAGAAAAAAAAAAGCTGTTATAAGAATAGGTCAAAATTAATGTTCTTAGGGTATTTTGTCTTATGGTTGAATGTTCCTAAGAATATAAATACAACCAACTGGTGCTTGCTCTAACTTGCAGATGGAATGAGAACTAGTATATTATGAATAGAACTGTCAATTCCAATGAATCTAGTATTACTGTGCTAAACTTTTTACTGTAAACTCCCTAACAAGGACTAGAGACCACAACCTAAAATTGGTGGAGAAAAGATTTAATCACAAAGGGCATAGGGGCTTCTTCTCGGTGAGAGTGGTTAAATTTTGGAACTATGTCACAAGCAGTGGTATCAGCATAGAGTATTGAAGATACCGTCCTCAGAGACTCTAAAATACAGGGGTACAGGTACTCTTAAAACCTAAGACCACACAGGGACTCATATACACGCACTACACACACACTTACACATAAAGGTTGAAATCGATGGACCTGTGTCTTTATTCAACCTCAAATACTATGTACTGTGTTGTGAGCAGATTCATCAGCCACAGAAGTGCTGTAAAGAATAATTCCATACAGGGTAAGTTCACCTTTTCATAAAAGGTGAACTAATTCACACACCCTATACACTCCCCTGGTCCCTGAGGACCTGTCCTGCTGTGAATACCATCTCTGGCTGCCCAAGATCATAGTGCTTAAAATGACTAGCAGTCAATGGTCAGCGTGGCCACCAATTAGGAAATCTTCTCAACCTTCTCGGATGGTTTCCCTGAAGAATAAGGAATTCTCATTGGTCACTCCATTTTATGTGTTCTGACTAATCACTGCTAGCTAGAGGTGCACCAAGATTGAATTTTTAGACCAAAACCGAAAATAAAAAATTTGTGAGGCAGAAAAACATTTCTGACCTTTTTTAAAAAAATTTTTTTTTTAAATGTATTTTTACTTTACTGTTGGGGGCTCTGGGAAAATATTGGGGGTTTAACCCTTTCGCTCCCAAGCCCTCCGGAACATTTTTCAAATCAGCTGGCCAAGCCATTTTTGAATTTTCTGCAATTTTTTCCTATTGATTTGATTTTCAACTGCTGCGTTGCACACCGGGGTGTTTGTAAATAACTGGACAGAGGTATCGTTAAATATCATTGATATTTAACGATCCCCCACTCGGCCACGCTACACAGAGCCACTGTCATCCAAAAACTGACAGGATGACAGCGGCTCGGATCGGAACACCGCTCGGCCATCCTGAATTGCGGCCAGCCGCCGCTAGTTCCCGGGACCCGGGTTCCCGTGAGCCGGGTTCCCGTGAGCCGCTGATGACAGCTATTAATTTAAAGGGGACAGTCTGCTGAACAGTTCTACTATAAGCTGATGGTCGCTAAAGCGATCATCAGCTTATAGTAGAACTGTAAATGCCAGGTCCGTACGGCATACTGAGCTGGCCAGCTGGAAGCACTTTTGTAGGTCCGTATGCCGTACGTCCTTGGCAGCGAAAGGGTTAAAAAGAGCCCTGATGATTCCCTTTTGAAATAGAAAAAGAGAACTATGGGGTAAGTGTTTTTCCCCATAGTTCTCTTAAGGGTCATTGAAGGACATAAACTAGCATCCTCCCATGACCCAAAGCTAAAGCCCGCAGTATACTGAGACCGCTGCAGCCTGGACGGATCCTGACATTACTGTCAAGATCCACCCAGCTGCGTGAGTGACAGCTGGCTCTGCCTCTCTAGAGACAGAGCCAGGTGTACCCTCCCCCTTCCGTTCCTCCAGTCAGCGCTGGAGGATCGGACTGGGGAGGGAGAGGAATCCCTGCAGGGAGCCGTGACTGACAGTCATTGCTCTCTGCAGGGAGATGATCGAGAAGTGAGCGAGCGACAGTATGTGTTCGCTCACTTCCCGATCTATTGAGCAGCTCAAACTATGAGGTTGAGTGATTTTCACCCACCTCATATTTCTCCTTTTAAAGGAGAACTATGGGGTTAGTGTTTTTCCCCATAGTTCTCCTTAGGGTAACGGGAGGACACAAACTAGCGTCCTCCCGTTACCCTAAGCTCAGTATACCGGGAGCTACAGCTCGCGATATACTGAGACGCCGCAGCCGGAGCGGATCCCGACTTAGATGACGGGATCCGCCCAGCTGCGTGAGTGACAGCTGGCTCTGCCTATCTAGAGGCAGAGCCAGCTGTACCCGCCCCCTCCCCCGTCCGTTCCGCCAGTCAGCGCTGGCAGATCGGAGCGGGGAGAGGGGAATCCAGCCCCTCCCCTGTCACGGCAGAGAGCCGTGACAGGATCGAGAGGCGAGCGAACCCGTTATGTGTTCGCTCACCTCCCGATCTACTGAGCCGACCTGTGACAGTCTCATTGTCACAGGTCGGCTAGAACAATGAGGTGAGTGAAAAGCACTCACCTCATAGTTCTCCTTTTAAGGATACAGAGTCCTCAGTCTCTTTTTTTTCTGCAGCCCCTGTTATGAATGAACAGGAAGCCTCTATACTCCTGTCCATTCATAAACTGAGGATATATTATGAGTTACTATGTCCACAATCATTGATGAACAGGAAGCGATGTAGAGCACTTCCCATTCATTCATAATTGAGGACACAGTAAACATACAGTCGTAATGTTGTCGATTATTCACAAACACTCGGCGATCAGCTGAGAGATTATTCGCTCTCCATCCTGACTCGCTGTCACAGGAGGCTGAGCAGGCAGTGCAGGTAGGAGAGCTCAGCCACCTGTGACACGGGTGATAGCTGGCTCCTTCCGCGCACCACCGGCTCAGCCTCCTGTGACAGCTTGCAGTTGTCTCCTCCCCACCCCACTCAGCATCCTGAACATTTCTCTCCTCCCCGCTGGACGCTGCTCTGTGTCAGAGGGGAGGAGAGAAACCATGGATGCACCGCAATTTCAGATGAAAAATTGTACTTTCTGCATTTTGCCCAAAGTGCAATTTTTGGCCGATATGTTTTGGTTAATCCATACTGCTAGCCGTGTCAAGCATTATAATGCTACACAGCCTCCAGTCTTTGTAGTGAAGTTTTCAAGCATCAGGATCTTTTCACTGGCTGGCGTGAGTGGCAGTAGATGAGATTCACAGCAGCAAAGTGCAGCAGGGACCAGGGGGATGGGGAGTATGTTGTGAGTTAGCTCACCTGTTCATTTTTTTATGAAAAGGTTAACTTACCCTTTAGGCCCCTTTCACACGGGCTGATCAGGTCACCGTGGACACATTCCCTCCTGATCAGAGCAGTTCGACACACATGTCACCACTGTTGCAATGAAGGAAAAAACTGAAATTACCAGACTTCAGGTCGGTCCAAGGGGGAATCTGATGTAATCGGACATGTGTCCTTCACCCCCGATCTGGCACGACCAGGTCTGGCGAAACGGATCTCTGATCCATTTGTTTTCCAGACCTGGCCGTAAATGGACGCCCATCCATTTACACACAGCTGCCCATAGACTAACATTGGGCATGCGATCGGGTCCGCTTTAAAAACTGACAGGACCGCCCCCTGTGAAAGGGGCTTTAAACTGGTGCTGATAATTGCTTTTTGCAGATAGAAACAATGTTGCAAAACAGGGGGGAAAAAAAAGATTTCTCACTGCTCTGATGATCCATGCAAAGTCCGGAGGCTACACAGATTGTCACAGTGGTTAATATACAGTATTTACTTTTAACTCAAAATTGTTCTATCTGCCAGAAGCAATCATTAGCACCAGTATATGGCATTTTTATTTAGACCACTTCTGTAGCTAATGCAAATTTGTTATAAATAGACCCCATTAGAGAGATTACACATCAATTTCTGTCTCTCTGAACCCATAAAAGAGGGTCAGAAGGTAGGGAGCAATATCCCCATTAAGAACATAGGTCGCAACAAAGGCCCATTATCCAAAACTAATATAACAAATTAACTGTGGTAGAGGATTTATTTTTAAACTGCATCCGTGATTCTGTGGGGAGACACACGTCACATTATGAACAACTGTGGAACTGTATAACAAGTCTGTGCTCTCAAGCAGAGTCCGCATTAGGCACTACAAAATCCCGTTATATGAGAATATCAGAGACTGCCATGCTCTAATCCATTCATTTAGACAAGGAAACCTAACAAGCATTTTTTTTTTAAAAACAGACTGGACCTCAATCAATTTTGAATCTCCTTTTTATTTTCGAAACAGAACTGCAGCACTTTTTGTCCAATACCTTTGCTAAAAACATCTAACAGGAATATTCATTAGACATAAGTTTGATCCTTGGATATGGCCCTAACTCAAACGCCTGTTACATTTCAAGGCAGCAATTGCTAGGCACCGACCATTTAAGCGTATGTAAATCCTAACAATTATCTTATTTGCTACTATGTAGTCTGTTAAATATACCAATAAGAGCGTTTTATATGTTTGAGAAGTGCAAAAAAAGAACCTGTTGATCACTTTAAAGCCGTCCTGTGCACACTTCCTGTTTTATCTTAACTAGTCTAATTAGCCCTCCTAGTTATTAGCCGATGCAAGTGCTGAGTTAGCAAATCACCGCTGAATGCTGTGCTGCAAGTCAGCGCTTAGCACTCACTGCAGAAGTGAATGTGGATGCAGAGTCCTGAGTGTGACAGAGAAGGTGGGAACAGAGCACCAGTGGCCATTTTAACTGGGCACATCTGGCAGCGCTGGGGAACGGTGCCTGAACCCCGATGGAGGATATCAATTCCGTGTGGGAACTTACAATTTAATGTTTTGGTGGACAAGCACACCAAATATGAGATGGAAAATGTGCACTGTGCAGCCGAAGCGTTCAGTGAAGCTGCTGCAGTGAACTGAAGTACTGCAGAACAGCTACTCAACACTTGCTAAGGAACTGAACACACCTATGATCTTGGGCTACAGAATAATCTGTGTCTATGTTGCAGAGATGAGGACAGTGAGAGGGTTTTTGCAAAAGACAACTGGATAGGGCTGGCACCACTTAGACCAAAAAATGATGTATGTTGTCAGCCCACAACAGGACTGTGCTTGCAGAGTCTTTAAAGCAATAAAACACTGAGAAATGTGCATGTATTGCAGAGATATACTGCATATATTTTGCTTTTACATGCACATTAAATGTAAACGTTTTAAAATATTTACATCTGTGTGCTTGAGTGTTCAAATCCTGTTGACCAAGTACCTAAATATGCATTGCACAATGCTTGCAGAAGGAATAAATGGATTTACACCTAGGCAGTAAATAACATACACCAGCACTCCTTGTTAATCCGGGTCTTCAAGGGGATGATGTTCTTTGGTAAATGTCACTGAATTACTGTTTTTAAAGTACACATTTTTTTTTTCACAAAAAATACATATATACATATTAAAGTAAAATATTTTGAAACTTGTAGCTACTGTTTTGCTTTTGAAATTTGTAGATATATATATATATATATCATAACTAAGCAACAATTACCCAGTTTGGGTCTATTGTTAAATCTCTTATTTGTTGCAACCTTTGTTTTTTAAATAAAAAGGTAACATTTTTTTCCTTACTGCAGAGAATTTCTATTTCCCTGATCGGAAAGAATTCAACCAGCTGCTTCTAGATCTTACTTGCAGAATTAACAGCTTCTGCTCATTCCCCCCCTTCCCCTGCTCCCCCTCCTCCTGCACAGCCTTTGTGTCAGCCTTAGTGCTAAGAGAAGTACTATGCTTTGCCCAGACAGAGAATGGCACTGCTGCTGCAAATTCGAGTACAATATAGTGAGGAGAAGGGTATTTTCCTTTGTTCAGATTTTTTTGCAGACATTTAAGCTTGTCTACAACCCAGGTTTTTTTTTTCTAAGCAGCCTCTCTGTTGTTTTAGATGGATGCAGACAGATGCATGTAAGGGCACACAGCAAGGTGTGATAATTGTATAGAGTGACATTAGATGGAGAGATACAGTATAGAAGGGAGGAGAGAAGCTGTCTCGTTTACAGCCCTACACAGGCGCAGAGAATGGTCTTGTAAAGCCTGCAGGCGGGGCTTTTCACTACTTTCCTCCATGCACAGCAGTGACAGCAGCAGTACAACCAGGGAGAAGCAGCTTTGGAGGCAAAGGTCCCTCTTCTCCTGCACCTTGACAACTAATAGAGCTTCGTTTTCTCCTCACCTTTCCGCAACTCAGACAAAGGAAAAGCCAATGGAAACGTCATGTCTCTTTTGCTGCGAAAGCCTGTTCTTGCCGTCTTTTAATGTCCAGCCTTTAATCTGATCCGATGACATCCCTGCAACCTGTTTACTGTGAGCCGGGGAGGGATTATTTTCATTTGTGATTATTAGGAAGAGAAAAACCTATGCCTTGGTGTATTTGCAATGAAGCAGAGAAAGAAAATTTAAATGAGCAGCCAGAGTGAAGCTAACAGTTTGTACAAAGACTGTGGCACAAAAAGGGTGGAGCCCTCGTATTTATGTGGATGTACAGCATTAGCTCACCTTAACTTTCCTCCTACCAGCGTGAGCACCTATTCTAGAGTGAAGACAGTGCCCTTACCTGTAGGTGACTTTGCATCATGATTTAATTGTGTAGAGTGCAGTACACCTGCAAGGAAAGGTGAGACTGAATACCAGAGAGAGTGTCATTTATTTATAGCATATTCATTTTCTCGTCTCTTCTCACTGCTTTTGTCTAGTGCATCAGGATCAAGTAACATGCACGCAAGAGCAAATCTATTTCTTCTTTATTGACTGACTGTTCTGCTAGAAACATGCAGTTATCATTTTACTCCATATTTTTGTTCTTTGGAGCTACATTAGTGAGCACTCATAAATTACAGAAAGATCTAAACACTGTGCAAGGTGATGGCTCAAGATGGTGCCACAGTCGATATTCCTACCTGAAAAAAGTTTCTTTGACAGCCAATCAAACTTATGACCGCAACTCTCCCCATGAAGGTTTTTTAAGGAACCTCATTTGTCAATTTATACATGGGAGCTTGGAACCTGTTTCGACTGAACAGAAGGTGGACTGGCAAAGTGACATGCAAGAAGCTGACACAACTCCATTACCAAATATGCAATCTGACACTGCTTTCTGGGAGCAAAGAAAGGTGAGCAACACATCCATGGAAACCAGGTATAATGAGCAACAACATAAGAAGGATCAGGCTATGCTCCACATTCACGCTAGGAATAAAAGGGATACTTATGAGGGGCAATGGAAGAAAGGCAATGATAACTCCAACAAAACCAACAATGAAAAAAAATTATTGGCGGACTTGAATGAAACTTTACAAAGTCCTGTTGCAGGAAAAGAGACAGAACCCCAAGCCTTGTCCTTAAACGGATCTATTCCCTTTGCTACAAATGATCTTAAAGTGTTTTCTGATAATATGGAAGTTAATCAAGCTCTGGTACCAAAAAATGCAACCAACAATAAAAAGTTACACATAAAGAACCCATTTTATCCACTGACAGAAGATTCATATGGTGCCTATGCAGTTATGTGTTTATCGATTATCATTTTTGTAATTGGCATTATGGGCAATATGGCTGTGATGTGTATAGTCTGCCACAATTACTATATGAGAAGCATCTCCAATTCACTTTTGGCCAATCTAGCCTTCTGGGACTTTTTGATTATCTTTTTCTGCCTTCCACTCGTGATATTTCATGAACTTACGAAAAAATGGCTGCTGGAAGACCTCTCTTGCAAGATCATACCGTACATAGAGGTAATAATTATGACTTTTATGATGTATGTTGTTTGACATGTGAGCATTTCTAAAGTACATACTTTGTTATTAGCCAGGCTCCTGGATTCAGAATTCAGTGGCTGTTCTGTATATTTAACCCTATGTGACCTCTAAAAAGGTTGAAAGAGTCAGTTATGCTTGGAAAGGGTCAGCTTGGCCAAAGGTTATATTATAATTATAAGTTAAGTCTGGTGGACTGTCACCCATCAGTTTTCTTATTTCTTAAGGTATTCAGGAGCCAGCTTTTCCTGTCATACTTTCTAGCTGTTCTCCCTCCCACCTTGGAGTCTCACCCCTACTGCTAATAAAAAAAAACACATGTTCCTACTTCTATACAGGTGTGTGGATGTAAAAAGCACACCGATCTCGCCACTGGAGCACATGAAGGACATAAAACTCACCACTTAAGTACCTGTTAACTTTAGGTGGACCAACCCTTTAGGTGTATTTGCCTTGGTGTTTGGTATACTTGCAACTGTAAATGTTTAGCTTCGTTTCAAAATTTTCCTATTTCAATTTTAGTGATCAGAAAAAGAGAAAAAATTGGTATTCTGATGCTGCAGTGGAACTGCATATCCCAGCATGTCCTACTAACAACTAGGATATACATGTATTTATCTGTCATGGATCTACAAGTCTTAGCACGTCCTATGATGAGTAAGACTGGCATTATATGCTGACACTTGAGTTTATCAGCAGCCACAAAGCTATAGATTGACAAATGTTGATCTAGCTTGACAGTATATATATATTATATATATTTATAT
>NW_017306569.1:94775-116410 GCF_000935625.1 Nanorana parkeri
CATTATATAATATTATTTTGGTTTTATTTTGCATTATGCTGTTTTGTAAACATGCCTCTTCTACTGTCAATTAATGAGTTTTATGCACCCACTAGTATATTATTGATTGCATAAACAGAATTAGACTTGATAAGTTATAGCATGTACATTATCCAGCTATAAGCAAGCATGGCTGAATTTCTGCTAAATCCTTGTCTGATCTTTGGAATTAAATACGGACTCCTGAAGCTTTTGCCTGCTCTCGTTTGCCATGCATATTTGTTCCTTATTTAAAAAGTGACCAGCTTAAGATCAGTGCCAGTTTTTTGGTATTCACCCTGTAGCTATGCCAAGTTCACATTTTACTGGCTGTACTCCACTGTCATTCACATTTGTGCATGATTGGAAAACAAAAGAAGTTTCACTGGATGTCAACCATTATGTGCATTGCCAGCAGTTGTCTGTATATTTTGTGTTCCTGTTATGATTATATTATATAGATGGCAAACACTAGGATTTTGAGTACTGATAGGCAATTATAATGTACACAGAGTGATTTTTTTCACCCTGCCCTGTCTACATCTTAGCATGCAATTTAAGTGGAATGTGCATTTTTTTACAATTTCTTTACAGGCTCAAACTTGCTGTGCTTATTTGCTTCCAGTGAATGTTCTCACAGTTTATACATATAATTGAGAATGATCTGTTCACAGTTTATACATATAATTGAGAATGTTCTGTTCACTGTTTATACATATAATTGCATTCTGTATGTGCTTGTCATGACAAAATCTATACAAGCCATGGAATTCCCATGTGAAAATTCATAAAGTAAATTGAATTTTCTTGTGCATTCTTGAATATGCTCTAAACAGAAGCTTGTATGTAGCATGTATGCTTATCGTAACCATACATGCTAAGACTGGGCTTCCCAACCCCACTCTCACTGCAGCAGGCAGACCATCCTTAGAGAGCT
Source organism: Nanorana parkeri (assembly GCF_000935625.1). NCBI lineage: Eukaryota > Metazoa > Chordata > Amphibia > Anura > Dicroglossidae > Nanorana > Nanorana parkeri. The sequence continues at coordinate 95,731 of NW_017306569.1, forward strand.
TTTCCATCTATGAATACAAATTGAGAGGTATACTATCTGCACCACAATTCTGGATACCCAGATATTACAGAAAAATAACAAAGGTTACAAAATGACTAAGAATACATTGAGCTGTGGATATCATGCAAATGAATTTTGCAAACCATGTGACTGATATTCAAGCAAGATCTATATGGTGGTGGTAAGGGGATTTGCTTTCTATATATGGATCAACAATCAGAAAATTAGGCCAAAATCAACCTTATTTGGCTGATAATCAGTCTTCCTAGGGTCCCATGAAATATATCCTCGTACACTGGTTATTGCAAGATATTAGGTCTTTATTATATCACCTTATCTGCCAATATTTATCCCATGTATTAGTCAAATTGGCTTCTGCCATCAGCAACAATTTTGTTGCGCAGAGTGATTGAATTATAGCAACTGTTGGCCCATTTGGGTTATGTAACCTTAATTTGAACAATTAATTTTTTGAGCAAATTTTGCCCAGGTATGTCATATTGAGCAAACATATATATGGGTCTGCATGCATTAAAATCTGGTTGAGCCTCTAGATTTTTATTTGGTAGTTATAAGGACTGACAAAGCAGGTGCATTGCTTGTTTTACAGCTAGCCCTTCTCAAAGATTTGTATTTTCAGCCATAAATTAAAGTACATCTTAATTCTATCAATCATACTTTCACCAACAAAGATTTAATTGAATCTTCTCTTCTCACAGAGTTAGAGTGCATTTAAGATGATAAAAAGAAGAGATGGAGTGCGATTGAACCACTGTCCACGCTATATGCAGCATACTAGAGCCTGGACTGTAGGTTTCAGCTCCGGAACTCTTATATGGATTAATAAAAGTTAGAGATTTTTACCTACCGTAGCAGCATACACACACAGTGTACAAATCATTAGGGGAAGTTATTATTTATACAGCAAATTAGCAAAAACATTTTTTTTCTTTTCCATTGAGATTTAATTAGAAGAATAACTGAAGATCCTACCTTAAAGGTCCTTGTTCAGGAACCTTCTACTGTGTAGTCAAAACTTCCAATTGTTCTCCTGCTTTGTCACCATGTCACATATGCCCTTGATGGAGACTACAAGTGGCCATGCATGCACCCTTTGCGCAGGTATGGCCCTCCAGTGTTACTATCAGAAAGTATGTCCTAAGCAATGATGTGCAGCTGGTGCAAGTGCATGTAGACAGGAAGTGGCTAAAAGATGCTGGAGTAGATCAGTAGAACTGAGATGCTAAAAAAGATTTTTTAAAATGGCAATTGCTTACATTTTGCAAAGTAAATGTCATACAGTTAGAGTTTAGGTCTCCTTTAAAGTGGGTTTAGCAGATCTCAAGCACTGCTGTATACAAATGTATGATGGGGTTTCCCATCTCACATGCATATTCATAGACTTTGTTACCCGTGTGGCTCTGCCTCTGAATTAAGATGTCCGATGGAACTTAGCAAACACCTCCTCACACAAGAGGTACTTGCTAAGCAAAGTCATTACTAAAGCCCATTTGTGGCAAACCAAATTCTTCCAACTCAGGATTGCAAAGTGTCTGCTGAATATCCTGAGAGCTATTACACCAGCATGGATAGGTTTAACCCTATTCTTCTGTGTAATCTGTTGCGCAAAAAGGATGTCAGGCAAATTATCACATTGCGGTGTGAATAGACATTTTATTTAAGTTGGAAAATGCCACTTCATTATTTTTGTGGAAGTAAACACGTTAGGAAACCTCACCTTTCACACTGTACAATTCATTTTTCAAACACTTGGTTTCAACTATTTAATTGAACAAACAAGTTGGAACAAAATAACCCCAAGGCCCAAAAGTATTTATCAGATCAAACCGCATGAGTAGGAACAGCTATGCTTAAAGCAAATCTGTCACACATGAAGTAACATCATCATGCTGTACAGCAGGCTAAGATGACTCAGAATTCCCCTTTATTTTCGAATGCTTTCATTACGGGGTAATTGACAGTAGATAATTAGTGGATTTGGCACTTTCTATTGAAAAACACTCCAAAACTGTATGGGCACTATATTGAGTCATGCCTCCCAGTCCTGTTTTGATGCTGGTCACTGAACCCAGACTCAGATTTGTATTATATTGCAACATTTATTCTGATACAAACTTGGTGGAAATGTCTAACTTTTACTATGTAGTAAACTACGGTATGTGTGGGCTCTCTCTTGTATGACAGATCTACTGGCCTGGGTAACTATAGTCTCAGGTACTAGTTTACAGAGCTGGCATTCAAGCTGATATCCTGGTAACAGTATGTGTTAAACTACATGATTTAGTTATTTTCGTCATTGGGTATTGCACATGAATGCTGCTTATGTGTAGGTAATATTATTATTTAGTCTACAAAGTATTATTTGCCCCCAAAATAGTGACCTGATGGGTCTGGTTTAGTGGACCAGACCTGCACACAAACATTGTCAACATACATTTGAGCCTGGGAGAGAGCTGTGGGTAGCACACTGAATTTGATTGCAGTGGATTTTTATAAAGTTCATCTTAATGTAAACTGAGCAGATATTTTTTCTAAACCATAGTTCTGGTGTTTCAGCATAACGGTTCACTCACTGGATTTACTTGTTAATTGAAGTTGTTCTTAATGTTAACACTTACCACACTCCAATTACCAGGGTTGCAGCGGTTGCCACTGGGACCTAGCTCTGGTGCTCCACCACTGTCCTGAAATCATTAGTCTGTATTGTTTAAAAAAATCTGTCACATGACAATAAACAAAAATATATCAGTACTTGTATCTGTAAGTACTTGGACAAATATCAGTACTTGTACTTGAACAAATGGTATCGGTGCATCCCTAATATATATTTATTTAAAAAAAACAATCATACAATAAACCAGGGATGCACAAATCCCAGGAGCTCCGTATGCTCCTTAAAAATGACAGCTGCCTCCTAACGTTTGAATTTTTCTCTAGTTAGTCTTGGAGCTGGAAAAGTATCTGTACTTGTACTTATACAGAGTACTGTACTTGGTATCTGAACATCCCCAGTTCAAGGCTATGGTAGCAGTAAAGCCATGGGAGGAGGCCCGGATCCCCCACAAGGCCACCGAGGCCCGGCCTCGGGGCGGCAGGGCGCAGAGGGGCGGCAGCGGTGTCCTTGTGGGGAAGTTGCCCTCTCTACATTCAGTCCTGCTTTGTACCAGCAGGACTGAATGTAGAGTGAGGCAGACGATTTTTCGTTTACATGTGAAATCGGCGATGTCGACCGATTTCACATATAAACAGTGTGCAGCCTTCTCCACTCCCCCCTGCACTTACCTCTCTACTTTTGTTCCGTCCTCCACCGCCGAGTCCCGAGTCTATGACTGCAGTGATCAGAGCGGCAGGGTTATAAGTAATCCTGCCGCTCCGTGTAGACTGTAGACAGTGAGAGGGGAGAGCTGTGCTCTTCCTCTCTCACCTGTCACAGGAGTTCCAGCACAGTGCTGTGCTAGAACTCCTGTATTGGAGGTGACAGGGTCAATAAAGAGAACCTGCCACCTCCAATTGCTATTACACAGGGGATTGTTTTCTCCTGTGTGATAGCAATAAAGTTAGGTGGGAAAAAAAATGTAAATAAAAAAAAATTAAATTGATAAAAAAATAGTGAAATAAAAAAAATAAGAAGAAATAATTAAATAAAAAAACTAAAAGTGATAAAGTTTAAAGAAATTAAGAAACAGTAAAAATAGTTGACACTAACCCCGCCACCCTGCCATCTGGTTGCCATTCTCCATTGATGGGAAGGGAGGGGGGATTCCCGGGGAGGGCGTATCACAGGACCTGGCCTTGGGGCGGCAGTAAAAGTAAAAGCGAACATGGAGCCAAGCACTTTTAAAGAAAACATGTCTCCCATAACGATGCTAAATAATGTACAGCACTACAATGCAGACACCTAGAAGTACCTGCACATACCTAGAGATGCCATGTCGAGTGCTCTGGGTGCTCCTAATCCCATGGAGTTCTTATATGCAAACTTTAATAGTTCTGAGTGTTGATCAACCCCATTTTCTCCTTTTTTACCTTTCTGTTGGACTATCACAATGATGGGTAGTCTTACTAGCTGAAATTAGTTTTTTTGGGAGCAGGCCACTTCTCAACTACCGGTACTAGACTTTTTACAAGCTTAGGGGTTTGAACACCTATGACCCTTCTCTAAAGCTGTGTGTGGACACTTCTAGTTACTTGAATTATAACTGTGGACTGTTTAGCAAAACTATAGTAAATACAGGCTTACTTTACATTATCATGCACCTTCTTGCATATGAATATAATATTTTGACACATAAAATACTACTTAGAAGACGTATTTATCAAGGAAATTGCTACATGTTTCTGAATTTAGTTAGGTAGAATATCTCAGCTCAGAGTTTTACTATCATTTAGGATCATTACAAATCTAGCAATGCATTGTCAGAGTTTTTGTTTTAAATTCATTATTTCAGTTGATATTTCCAAATTCAGTCCAATAGGAAATTACACATCACCAATGAATTGCAAGCTTCTCAGACTAGATTTGTGCATATACCTGTATTGCACTAGTTTTTACATTTGGAGTGAAATCCCACAACCAAGTTGTCTATGCTGTGCACTGTACCGTATTACAGATGTTCTTACTGTGATTCCAATGTGCCATAACTTCATTACAGAGCCCAGCAAATACGCATAGCATTCATACAGATGCAAATAGTTCTTATTGCAATACCTTCATGACAAGCAGATTAGCCAGAAACATGCATCACCAGAATTTCATTTCTCCTCCACTCTCTGTCATCATCACTCCTACACGTTATTCCTCTCAGCCATAAAATTTAATTGAAGGATGATATGCCAGAAGAAATCTATACCTACAGTAGTGTGATCCCGTAAAAAAAAAAAAAAAAAACTTTCCTATCCAAACCATTAAAAATGAACTCACATTGCATGGTTCTGTCACTCGCATAAGACTCTGCGTAACAATGTAAGAGAACTCAGTTTCTGATTTCAAGATGACTATGTGATCCCTGGGTCTCCCCACACTCTCAAAGCAGAGTGCTGGAAACTCTCCGGCCAGGGACTGAATAGCCGATAAAGGATAGCACTACCAGACCACAGAGTTTCTTTGGAGAGTGTGCCTCTTACATTTGCATACTTGAGAAACTGGTGCTGGTTGACTGGTCACCAGAGTAGGGATAAAGGTGAAATCATTCAGTGGGGACACTTGGTTCAGTGACAACTGTTTGAGTGGATTTTCCTCACTTTAGAGATGTCCTCTTGGCATTGTCTGTACAGTACAGGAAATAAAAGGAAATCTCTCGAATGGGAGACACATGGCCTACTCTAACCAAAATGAAAAGAAACAAAGTTTTGGCTATAAATATATTTTAAATAAGCCAGGATGCTTCTCAGTTTAGTATAGCTTTCCCAGCATCTGACAAATGTCTTTAAATAGGAACTATAATTGTCTTCTGGTCAATTTGATTTTGATAGGATTATGTATACATCCTTTGTTTTACAAATGCACATTTAATGTTAAAAGATCCCAAGAGTACTCTGGTGTATCTAATGAGACAGTACAGCAATAGCAGCCTGCCTCTTGGCTGACTTTATCTCATTGAAACTTCAGACTGAACCATCAGATATAGGATGAATCATCTTGCTCTGTGTGTAAACAACATGCTTTTACAATAGACTGATAACCAGTCTCTGCAAATCATGTGAAAAGGAGACTAACGCTCACCTGCTGCCTAAAAAAAGATAATACAAAATATTAATATGCAGCATTTCATATGTTCTTGACTAAAATAAAAAAAAGACATAAAATGCTATATAAATATGTCCTGGCCATAAAAAATATCTTTTGGAATAATATAATGTTTTTTAATTTATTTTATTGAATGTATTGTGTTCTTTTTAAATATATTCCCAGTATGCACATTGCATTTTAAAAATGTTTGAGACTGCCTACAGGTTTTCATCATAAGCAAAAAAACTCAATAAAATAAATCTAGACAAAATTCTATTTTCAAAGACATTCTCACAAGCCTAAAAATGCATGTTTGTGCACAGTACCCATTTATTCCTGCTCAGAATTGTTGTATAAAAATTAGTTTAATGAGTCCCATACATAATGCAGAGTGAAGCTTTTACTTGTGGTCAAGATGTGCATTTATTAATGAATTGTGATAATGAATAGCTAGAACAAAGGCACTCTGTTTATAGTGCTACGTCAAAGAATAATGCACTTTGGTTACAGGCTGGTGGGAAAATACACAATCCAAACCATTTATCTTTTAGGAATTAACCAACAAATAATTCTATGGTTATATGGCACTAACTAGCAATCTGAAATAAGGTGCTTTAGACCTGAACTAGAAGCAAGCATGTAGGATTCTTTCTAAAACAAAAATGTTTACAGTTGTACACCATTTTCAAAATTCAGCTTCCATCAGTTTAGTGTGGTCCTAACAATGAGAGGCTCTGATTGCCTGCTATGGGATACAAAAGTTATGCTATTGCCATTTGCTTTTTTTGGTAAAAGCTATAGAAAAGAAATACAAAAGACTTGTTTTATCTGTATGGCTAGCCTTTGACCTTTAAAACAGTGTGCTTCTATTGTAGGGAGTTCAGTGAGTTTTCAAAGCCAGACTTGTGTTGCTGTAAAGTAGACTTGAAGTTGCTATAAGGGTGTCCCAAAACACTGATTAGTAGGAATTGAAGGGGGTTCTCACTACTTAGCTTGTACATTGTTCTTTGTTATCTGAAAATTGGGAAGCTTGTTTTTGAAATAGACATTTTAAATTATCCACAAAAACATCTATTATTACATGGGTTATACATTTATGATGCTTACAAAAACTGTAGTCAGTTCCTGGTTTTTAACCTTAGTGTAACCCCTAACGTGACACTAAAATGTGTCACATTAGGGGTTTAAAATGCATTCAAGGACCTTAACTATTAAGAAAAATTTTAGCTTGCGTGTGTACCAATCAGCTGTAGATATTCAAATCATCTCGGAATTGGTGCTGACACTGTCCTTCCTTCTAGAGAGTGAATACTTTTGTTCCCCATGGTCCCTGTGTGTGATGTAAAGTAGCCACCGCTCCATTCTTCTTCCCTGATGGACTACAATCCCACATTTAGTATACTAATATGTATTAAGACTGTAGTCCATCACGGGAGTGAGCTTGGATCACTTCTGGACACTGACCCAGAACAGCAAAAGTCAGAGAAAAGTCAAAATTGCTTATTGCTTTACTTGTTCTGGGCCGAAGACCCAAAGGGGTTGATTTACTAAAGGCAAATAGGCTGTACACAGTGCCATTGCAGTGGATTTTGCACTTTGCAGGGGAAGTTGTCCCTTAGTTTAGTGAATGAGGTGAAGCAGGGGTGTAACTAGAAATGACAGAGCTCCATAGCAAAATTTTGTATGGGGCCCCGTGATTGCTAGTTATGCCACTTGCAGAGCCCACCTGATATACCAAACAGCCCACCTGAAAGTGACCTTGCAGAGCCCACCATAGACTCTCTATAGTGGGCTCTGCAGGGTCTCAGATGGGCTGCACACCTCTTACCTGTCAGCGCTGTACGCTTCTGTGGTCGCCGGACCCCGCCTCCTCTTCTATCGATGGGCCTCGCCTGCTCTTAGGTCTCTGGCCAGTGATGTAAGAGGAGGAGGGGTTGCTCTTAGTCGGGCCCCGCCTCCTTTACTGCGAACGCCGGCCTCTTCTGCCGTAGCTGCTGGCTGTCACGCAGCGGCTGTGAGGGGAAATCGTTGATCTTCATAGCCGCCGCTGAGCTGTGTCAGTGACAGCCAGCACCCTTACATGCCATAGCGACCCAGACATCAGAGGGATGCCCTGGCCAATGAGGTGAAGCATTGCTGACTTCCATCACCCAATCGTATGCAAGCAAAAACTGTTTTTGTTTTGTTTTTTAGTTTCCGTGCACATGATTGGGTAATCTTTGCAAAGTGAACTGTCAATGCATTCACCATGCTAAGGAGAAATTTTCCCAGCAAAGTGCAAATTCCCTTGTCAAAGTAACCATCCTATTATCCTTAAATCAACCCCATAGTGTCTGCAGCCAATGCGGGGCTGACAACATTGCTTAGGACAATACAGTAGAGGCAGCATTGTTCGCTCAATACAGGAAGTTAGAAGCTCCCTGGATTTCGGACACTATTAGCAAGTATTTTTCTGTAGTTGCAGCATTTTCAAAGAGAAAACACGGGTAAATTAGCATTTATTGCAGATGTGTACTGTACAGTGGCGGATCCAGGGGGTGGTAACGGGGCAATTGCCCCCCCCCCTGAGATAGAGCCGCTCCCACCCACGGTACCAGTGACAGGAGTACATCCCCGCACACGGCCAGAACATACAGCTGTCAAGCTGTCACAGAGTTAACTGCGGTTATCAGGGGGTACGGCCAGTAGTAAGTAAGGGGCCCGGGGGGCCGGGCTCCAACCAAGCGATTAAATAATGACAGTTCAGATGGTACAGTCCTCCCCCGAAAGTTGGTATCTCCCTGAGTGCGTGCAGAAAGTTTTTTTTTTCTAGGGGCGGAGCTTTCGTTTGCCGGGCTGAAAGCGGAGCACAGCTAATTAAGGTAAGTCTTCTCAAGCCGACTCCTTGATGTGTGTATAGAGACACTGACCGACGCCAGGGAGGGGCGTTATTGTGGGCACAGACACCCACCGCCTGACGCCGGGGGGCAATTGGTGCTGTTGGTAGAGGCATCGACACACAGTGGGGGGGTTCAGAGGACAGCAATAAAGTCTACCATTACAATGGCACGTGAGAAGCATTATCTCCCATGTACACAAGCAGCTATTTTGCTATTTTTGGTGCTTATTGATAAAATGTTTTTTCAGCTTGTGTCAAATCAATGTGAACTTGTAAAACTGAAGGTCATGCCACTATTAGGGCCCATAGTGACCTCCGCACTGCGTCACATTTCTGACCTCCGCACTGCGTCACATTACTGACCTCCGCACTGCGTCACCTTACTGACCTCCACACTCCTCGTCACATTGCTGACCTCCACACTCTGCGTCACATTACTGACCTCCACACTCTTCGTCACATTACTGACCTCCACACTCTGCGTCACATTACTCACCTCAGCACTCTGCGTTTATTATCGCTCCCTCCACCCCTCTGCTGGGCCCAGCCGGCCGCCCTGAACAATCGGGACCCAAAGCAGAGGCTGCACTGCACTCGGGCAAATTGGGCGGCCATCTCGGCCCAAGCTGGGGCTTTGCAGCTGCCTAATTTGTGTGAGTACAGACCAAGGCTGGCAGCGGCGGAAATATCCCAGAAGGAGAGGCTAGGTGAGGGAGTTGTACCCCGGGGGAGAGCCGGGGGGAAGTGGACACATAGGCAGTGAGAGAGTAAAGCGGTGGCACCACAGTAGCAGTGGAAGAGCCAGGTTGGGCTTATTTTCTGGCAGTGCCCCCCCCCCCGAGACTAGACTCTGGATCCGCCCCTGGTACTGTATACATTTAATGAAGGCAAACATCATTGAAAAGTTGTGGAAAATAAAGTTTTGATTCCTATTTACAATGCGGCAAATTCTTGGCGATGACAAATATTTGAGAATCTTGCAACTTTCCAAATATTCATCTCCACTGCTTGTGTTCTTTTTTTTAAATAATATGTATTTGGTACAAGAGAACATAAACTCCTCTTGTAAACACACACTCCCCCTCTTACCTATGAATGTAGATAGATACTGAAGTAAATCATCAGTAGTTGTATCTGGTTTTAGATAATGTAATACAGAGAATCTCAGTACAGAGAAAAGAGATTCATTTGTTTACGGTAATCAATCATTTTTTAGCTCTCGAAAAAATCAGCTAAACTGCACAAAGCAGATCTTTCTTTATGCTTGAGCAAATACAAAACATGGCTGCATTTTATTCTTTATTTCTACTGTTATTGAATTTGTGAGAGGAAATGGAAATTGGATTGGAAAGGTTAATGAAATGAAATAAAAATTTAAATGACTCCAAAGCTCACAATGTCTTTTTCTGTGTAAACCAACAACTTACTGGGACTGCATTCAGTTGTACTGGTATTGAAGCTGCCAAATTAAAACGTAATGCCCCTTTGTGGCAGTTACCCCTGGAACTGTTTCTGATTTTACATGGTTAACAAACATGGTATGTTAAAACTAACAATTGACTTAAACTGATAAATATACAATTAAAAGCATTTTGTTATATTTGGTCATTAAGTGCAAAAATGCTTATTTATTGGGTGTCAGAAATTCAAAGATATATTTTGAGAACACTTTTTGTGCTATCTGAAAGAGTCCTCCCAGTTCTTATCTTGCACTACAGAACAATAGTCTCTATGCTGTGGAGATGAGGAGAATGGAAGGGATTCAGTAGTTTAACAACAGGCAACTGGGCAGCACTGACACCAGTTCTTGCTATTTTAGTCAAAAAAATGTATGTAGTCATTCCAGAAGAGGAAATAATGAGCTGAGTGCATTTTTGGCAGATCTTTGTCTGCACTTGCAGGGTCTTAAAAAGGATAAAACATGGCAAAATGTGCAGGTACGGCATATTGTTTACCCTGGAACATGATTTCTTAACCTGTGACACTCTGTGCATATTCCCACCCAGCTCACTGATGTCAGCATTGCCAGGAGCTGAGCAGGGCGCTCTGGCTGGTGTCCCACTGAGCTCCTGGCGACCAGTGACGTTAGTAAGCTGGGCGAGTGCACTGACAGCGGGGTCTGACGTCCGCCCTCCTTCCCCAGACACAAATCAGCGCAACAACTACGAGTCCACCCCCCCTCCTGGTGAACATTTTCTGCCAGCAACCCCATCGGTTCAGGTGGCGAAAAACTTAAGGACAGCCCTGAATGTGCTGGCACATTTTGCTGCAGTCACCTCAGCGTTCTCTTCAGCCTGTCTCCTCCTGCGCTCAGGTGGTCTAAGCCCCACGTGAGTCATCACATCCTATATAGTGTATAGGATGTGAGGATGCCGAGGGGCAATCTATTTTCTGTAGTGGATGGGGAGAGAAGCTGAAGGGATCAGTCTAGGAGCCAGGATCACGGTTCGGGTTAGTATATCTTTGTTATTTTAGATCCCTAGGCAAAGCAAGCACTTAACCCTTGCAGTACAGTGGTAACCCCACTGCAGGGGTAATCTTTTGTTTGCCCAGAGTTCTTCTTTAAAGCAACCTGGTAAGTAAAAAGAAAAAGGTTTTCTTATCTAACCCCTTATTAACAACAAGTTTCTCTAATAAGCGTAAATTGTGCTTTCTTGCCCTTCTCTTCCTAACTTCTCTCCCTCACTTTTACTTTCCTGCCATTTTTATTTCAATTTTTAAGTCAATAATATTGAACTTGTATTTACATTTTTTAGTTTTGTTTTGCTCATTAAATTTGTTAGTGTAACATTAAAAACACATAATTGAGAGAAAAAAAATCATTTGTAAATAACTTTGCAAAGCTTTGTACCAAAATCTGAATTTCATTGTCATTTTAAATGTGAACAATTATAGAATAAAATGTATACTTTTTATCTACAGTAAGGATTGTTGGTGCGCTGGTGACAGATACTGGTGCATGCTCTACGGGAATTGTCAGTGCTTTATTAAGATGGGCCGGATCAACAGTGGGGACAGCCCATTCCTAATGAAGGACCCCTCAAATTGGTCCCCTGCAAAACATTTGGGAATTGTAAACAATTTATCAGGAGTTTCCCAGTCAATGTGCAGGAAGTCTGCGAATGAGTAAGTTTAGTTGTATTAGAGCGCATTAGGGATCCTAGAGAGGGAACAACATTCCAGTCTGTCAGTGTCCTAATGAAGGATTTCAAGGACTTAGGTGAGACATTTAAGAAAAGGACCTCCAAGGTAGTATTTTTAGAAATACTTCCTGTGCCACGAGCTACACCAGAGCGGCAGATACAACTTAGATAACTGAACAAGTGGCTGCTAAGCTGGTGTGGATAGGAGGGGTTTGTTTTTTGGAGAACTGGGCTGACTTCTCAGTCGGCTACCGCCTCTACAGCAGGGACGGACTGCACCTCTGCTGGGGGGAAAAAATTTAAATAGGTTGGGGGGGCATTTAAATAAGGATGGGCTGATTGTTCGATTCGAACATGAGTTCGAATCAAACATCGGCAGTTCGAGTGCTCGCCGAGCGCCAAACTTTATGGGATGTTCGCGGTCTGTTCGACCGCGTACATTCCATAATACAAAATGCCCACTAAAGCTCTGATTTGTTAAAGTCTTGCACCTGACCACAGGTCAGGTGCAAGACTTTTCCCAATCAGGGCTCAGCGGAGGAGGGGCCTGAAGGAGAAAGTTCTCTATCAGGTCCCCCCATGTGGGCGGGTGCAGTAGCCAGCTTGCTATTGGCTATTGCAGTTCCAGGGGGGTCCTGGAACTGCAGAGAGTTCAGAGGAGGGTTACAAAATGAATAAAAGAGATAGAAGGCCTGAGTTATGAAGACCGCATTCAAAATCTATAATTATTCAGCTTAAAAAAAAAGGTGATTAAGAGGGGACCTTATTGCAGTCTTCAAAAACATCAATGGGGATCACAATATTAGGAACAAACTGTTTAATCCAAAAACTATTTTGAGAACTCGGGGACAGTCTTAGAATTTGCAAGGGGTATTTCACTGTGAGAGTGGTGAAAGTTTAGAATTCCCTACCAAAGACGGTGGTATCTGCTAATAACATTGATAAATTCAAGAAACTTCTGTATTTCACAGAATCTACAGGGATATGTCACTATCTTACTTTGTTGGACAACTCTGTAAGCTTTCATTTTTGTTGGTGTCTTCCTTTCCTAGCGACCCCCTTTCTCCTCAATGTTCTAGTGTCAAATGGTATAAAAGATGAGGGGGAGTCTCCACAGAGACTAGGCAATAAATACCTGACAGAAGTTCTCAGAATATTCAAAACTAATAAGAAATGTTTAGGCTGGAGAAACACTTTGATAAAATCACATCAAACTGATCAGTTTAAAAAAAAAAATAGCTTCCAGCCCATCTTTAATTATCCAAGCAATGCAGCTAAAGGAAACCGATTACTGTGGAACAAACTTGTGGTCTTTGTCTCACACAATAGTAGCAGAATAATTTACAGTGCATTCATTAACATGTTAATATTTACTCTGCTTATTATGAAAATTAATTGGTAGTGAAAATGCTGTGTCAGTTAAAAAGTGGTGTACTTGAATACAGTTTTTTTCCACTAGAGATGTGAAGCTACAGGATATTGATCTGTTTAGGTTTTAGAATCACTGGCAGATATACATAATGCATTCTATCAGATTTCCCCTGGTGTCGGTTGCTTAGTCTCCGTATGTCAGTTTTACATAAAAATCAGACTGGCGGTCCAGATTATAGGACAAAGTGAGAGGAAGGAGTTGTAAATCTAGAAGATTGTCTCTCTGTTTCTGACCTCTGCCGCATGTTGTGATACAGTATGTTCAGTGGGAGAGAATTGCGTGATATAAATAAATAAACGTATGATATTATCATTATTTGGTAATTATATATTCATCCTAATTATACACTTTACATAGTTAATTGATAAATTCAGTAAAACAACATTAAAAAAATGCCCACCCCACCCACATCTTTCTATTTCCTGTGAGGCTGCCCATCATAGTAATGTAGTGATAGGAGGGGGTTGGAGGTGGAAGTAGCTTGCCAGCTTTCAACAGAGCTTCTGATAGGATATTGCCAATTACATATGTATTTCAAAGTGTATTTTATACTGCCATAAACTACATTCCCAACAGTGGCTGGGGAAAAATGGGTTCCTTGTATTTTGCTTGTATTTGTACTGTTGAAGAGTGTACATTACAGTAGGTAATGTGTACCTAAGACATACTATGTAAAAGCATGTAATATGTATTATGACTAATTGCCAGTATTGAATGATTTGTTTTAGACAGAAAGGGGTTAATTTACTAAAGGAAAACAGGCTGTTCACTTTGCAAGCGAATATACACTTTGAAGGGGTCATTTTCCTTCGCTTGGTGAATGTGGTGAAATTTCACTTATCAAAGAATACCCAATCACGTGCAAGGAAAATTTTAAAAAACTGTATTTTTTCTTGCACATGATTGGGCGATGGGGGTCAGTAGAGCTTCACCTCATTCACTAAACTAAATCGGAACTTCTCCTGCAAAGGGATCATTCCTTTTCAATGTGACCATCCCATTTGCCTTTAGTAAATCAGCCCCAAAGAGTGTGAAATATTTTTTTTATTATTATTATTTGAGAGTGTCTCACAGCCAGAGTGGTTTCAACATCGAGTTTCACTGTAGACTAATAAAACATTTTAAAGTTATCTTTACTAGTATAATGGTTGTCTATCCATAAACGGGAGCAAGGTTATCGACACTGGGGCAAAAATTAAGCTTGACTTGAGCCGAGACAACCTATCCAATTTTATGTTTCATTTCAAAACTGTAACCTGAATGGATTCCATAGACAACTGTGCCTCTAGTTTTCTTTATGTTTTTTCCTAATCAGCTAAAGTGTAATCACTCCTCTCAATCTGGCCATGTCTCTTAACTCAGTTTGTGTAGGACAGTGAGCAGGCTTGGACCAAGGTGTTGCTGAAGAGCCTGGGGGCCAGTCAACCTCAACATCACACCATAACATTATTATTGGTGATATTTTTTGTTTGCTTACTTTCTCTTCTTCCTATGACCTTTCTGTATAGTCACTGCGAAAAACAAAATGTGAACAAAATGTCAAAACATGTTTGGAGATGATGACACAAAATTTGGCAGGCTTTGCTTATTTTACTGGTCAGTTTATTCTTTATTATAAATTTAGCATCAGCCAACAAGACCACTTTGATCATTTTATCATTCAAAGCTGTTCAATGAATTTCATAATTGCATACTCTTTTCTGCATTTCAATGTGGGGAAAACTTTGCAAGGAAAGTTTTCCTTTGGTTTAATTAATGAGTAGATTCTCTGCTGACTTTCATCACTCAATCATGTGCAAACAAATATACAGTTTTTTAAAATGTACTTGCACATGTTTGGGTATTCTTTGGAAACGTTACCACATTCACAAAGCTAAGGGGGAAATTTTCCCTGCAAAGTGCAAATTCCCTTGCAAAGTGAACAGCCCATTTCCCTTTAGTAAAACAACCCCACATTGAAATGCAGAAAAGAGTATGCAATTATGAAATTCATTGAACAGCTTTGAATGATAAAATGATCAAAGTGGTCTTGTTGGCTGATGCTAAATTTATAATAAAGAATACATCAACCAGTGGGTTGATTTAGTAAATCAACCCACTGTACATCTTATCTGAGTTCACTTTTGCAGTTTGAGTTCAATTGTGTTTATTTTTTTTGCAGGTAGCCTCCCTTGGAGTTACCACATTCACACTGTGTGCCCTCTGCATTGACCGCTTCCGTGCTGCCACAAATGTCCAAATGTATTACGAAATGATTGAGAACTGCACATCAACAACTGCCAAGCTGGCTGTTATATGGGTGGGCGCACTCCTCCTAGCACTGCCTGAGGTTGTACTGCGTCAGCTGACCAAGGATGAGTCTGCAATAAGTGCCAACACTCTCAGTGAGCGCTGTGTTGTTAAAATTTCTACCGATCTTCCCGATACCATTTATGTTTTAGCTCTTACCTATGATGGTGCAAGACTTTGGTGGTACTTCGGCTGTTATTTTTGTTTGCCTACCCTCTTCACAATTACGTGCTCCTTGGTAACAGCAAGGAAAATCAAAAGAGCAGAGAAAGCTTGCACAAGAGGAAATAAACGTCAAATTCAACTTGAAAGTCAAATGAACTGTACTGTAGTAGCGTTAACAATTTTATATGGTTTTTGCATAATCCCTGAAAATATATGTAACATTGTAACAGCTTATATGTCTACTGGGGTCTCCAGGCAGACTTTGGATCTCCTTCATCTGATCAGTCAATTTCTTTTGTTCTTTAAATCATGTGTTACCCCGATCCTTCTGTTTTGCCTTTGCAAGCCTTTTAGTAGGGCTTTCATGGAATGCTGTTGTTGCTGTTGTGATGAATGCATTCAAAAGTCCTCAACTGCAACAAGTGATGATAATGACAATGAATATACTACAGAGCTGGAACTTTCCCCATTCAGCACTATACGTCGTGAAATGTCCACATTTGCATCTGTGGGAACTCACTGTTAAACCTAAATGTTGATATTGACCGTATTTGTAAATATTCCGTGATACACCTTTTCAATGATTTTTTTTTGTTAGTTCACAATTTTTTAAAAGAAGCATTTGACTTGTAAGGTCTGTTTTGGTATCTATATTTATTATGTTTTAGGTCTCCTAACAGGGTACATTTCTGAAAAAAACTAATAACTTGTTTTTGCACCTTAAAGAGCAAGTTCACCTTTATTACAATTTATACATCTATTTCCTTGTCTTCTTCATTTTCTATTTACTGATCGTTCTTTCCCCATTTTTTATAATACATGTGGAGCCCCTATTTTGACAGAAAAAAAGGCGTCTGGGACCATGATATCCTAATGGTAACTGCCAGTCATGCATAGTCTACCACAGTGTAGGTCAAGTAAAGCTCAGAAGGGAAGCAGCGTATACAGGGAAGTTTTTGTTTTTAAAGGTTAAACCCATTTATATGATAATGAATAAAAGACAATTGTATGTAGCATCTAAGGGTGAGATACAGTATGTTGCTAATTACAGCTGAACTCCAGGCAGGTATTAAATAAACTGGAGATTTAAAATAAAAATAAACATTCTTAAAGTAAGGTAATATACATACCCAAATTTGTAATTCCCAGCAGGATTTAGACTGAGGGTAGAAGTCAGGCTCTACTGCATTGCACAATGCTGTCAATCTGACAATGAGAACTTGTTGACAGAAGATGGGAACCGAATGAGTAGAGTAAAAACTTTACAAGTGTGCCGATGTTTATTCATTGTGCAGTCAGAAGGCTGAAAGTGATTTGGTGGCCAAGTTTTAATACTTACCTGCAGCCAAGAAAACATAGGTCATCAACGTAACTGTACTTTCAAGGTAGGCTGAATGGAATATTAGATACTTTGACAGGTAAAACAGTAAACATGTATGCATCTCATTTGTGTTTGCTCAGATTTCAGCATATACCTTAATGTGAAACGTCATGTTATTGTAGCTGAAGGTGAACTTACACTTTAATTAGTTAGAAATTAGCTTTTTGATAATCATACAACTGGGTAAGTTTTTAAATATTCTATAAAACTAGGTGAATTTATTAAACTTCAAGGTGGTTTGCACTGATATTAAATATTGTAATGTTTTGTTTATCTTAACATTTCAAAAACTAGCTGTTGAAAATAAATTTTATTTTGTTTTTTAAGAAATGGTTTTATTAATGTAATTTTATCTCAAATATATAATGTAACATTTACTACACCAAACTATAAATGTTTTTGTATTTAGCCTTCTGCACTCAGCATTCACATGCATTCAATCTGTCAGATATTAGAAGGTAATCAAACGACTTAAGCTAGTCATACACAACTCAAGCTCGCCATGCACTGTTCTATTTTTTTTTGTTCCACCCGCGGGCTGAGCAAAAAAAATAGAACAGATATCTCCATCAATTCTTCCCCTGCTGTTTCCTTTGTATTCTGACAGTGGCCACACGAATGGTGCCTGCAGCTGATCGACTGAATGATGCTTGCAGCCAAATCTTCTAAATGAGGGATGAGGACTGAAAGGGTTCCGATAGTGGTACTCACTGGGCAAATTTCATGAAGAACTGGCCCAAATTCGCATAGTGTGTGGCCAGCTTAAAGTTGGTCCATGCAAATAGTACCTCGCCAAGGAATTTCTGAAGACATAATTCATAAGGTCAAAATACATTATTAAAGAAGTTCTCCACACAAAAGTTTTTTTCTTTACAAGGCTTTATTATGTGGTCTATTTTTAGGAATCCTATTGTTTCTCTCTCTGTCTGTCTGTCTATCTGCTGCTTCCTAGCTACCAGGAGCAAGGCTCTGACAGTTATTTTGAATAAGGTTTTTTAAGACATAGACAGTTGCTTCGGACCTTGCTGTCAAACAACCAAGCACAAAGTCCACAACTTTATTATCCACCCCTTACATCAAAAGATGTGATGTGATGTCATATGCTCCGCCTCCAAGATGGCGGTGGGCATGCGCAGAAGACGCCGGCAGCCAATAAGTCCACCTCACATTCTGAAAATGAATTGATGGTTGCTGAATATAGGTTTCCAATATATATATTTGGGGCATATAATACATTTCTTATTTCGGATTTGGACGAACAGCCGAAGCAACTGAATTTTGTTTATTTGCAGGTTCGTCCAAATCCGAATGCACATGTCTTGTGTGAAGGACCTTGGTGGCCTCCACAGAACCCTGGTGTGAACTCTATTAAACACCGTGTGGATTATTTGGAACGTTGATTGGGAGCCAGGTTTTTGTCCAGCAACAGTACCTGACATAACACATGCTCTTTTGGCTAAATGGGCACAAATTCCTAGAGACACAATCCAAAACCAGATGGAAAATCTTTACAGAAGAGTGGAGGCTGTTAAAGTTGCAAAGACAATTTGGGTTGGTCAACTCCATATTAATGCCAATGATTTTCGAATGGATTTCCAACAGCTCATATAGGTGAAATATAATCTATTTAATAATGGCTTTGAGATTTAGCTTCAATTGGAGAACTTTCCAGGCAGTCCACTCAGAAAACATAGGTTTTAGGGCTGCTGCTCACTTTTACTTTTCAGCAATAGTACCTTTTATATATGGGTTGTCCTCCCAGGGGTTCTCAGCATCATGCAGATACAAACTAAATCTTCAGCCTCCTGGGTATTTGGTCTGCTCACCTCTGTCTCTCTGTGCAAGACTATGATCAACTAATTTTTCATCAGACATCAGTTTGGTCAAGGCATTTGTCTATAGAGCCAGTCTGGCTTGGACACATGCGCCTTGTGTGTCCACACAATGCTCCCGCAGCAATCTTTCTCATGGGGAGGACGCAATGGCTGGCTAAACTGAATAACTTTTGTGGGCCAAACCAACCAGTCTCCAATTATGTTTACACCTGATCAGACACATTTTCTCTGTTGAAATAAGCTATGTCTGCATCTTTAGATAGCGACAATCTCTCCATCTGTCACATAACAAATAATGAGGGGAATTTTACAAAAGTGGAGCAGTTCCCATGGCAACGAATCAGCTTCTATCTTTCCTTGTCAAAGCTTAACTGAACAAACTTTAGGACTATAATATTGGGAACTGGGATTTGTTTGTGTCAGGATGTAATGCAATCAGGGCCATCCCTGTAATGAGACAGCCTGAGACTGTTGCATCAGGTGGCATCGCCTGGGGAGGCAGCAGGCAGAGCAGCATGGCTGTTCTTCTGGATAATGTTTGCAGCGTCCCAAGTTGCTAAGAGCCAGGCAGGGAGATGTGTAAGGGCCAAAGACATCTCTTAGTCCAGCTCATAGCAACCTGGGATGCTCATGTCAGCAATTGCCTCAATTCCTGGCAACCAGTTATGTCAATGTTTGCTAGGAGCTTGGCAGGATGCCGACTGTGTCGCCGAGCTCCTGCCAACCATTGACATCATTGCTTGCCAGGAGCTCGGCAGAACACCTGCAAGAGCCTCCAGCCAAGCTCCTGGCAACCAGTCATGTCACTGGTTTTTATTTCAATACAAAAGCAACACGTTTCCCAGCACACTTACCAGCTAGCCCACAAAGAAAACAAATGACACTAACTTTTAGGGTTAAAAACTGAGGTTTAAGTTGCACAACTTTTGCAAAATATGTCGAAGCCATGAGAGGCTACATCTTGGATCATATAAAGCAAAGGATGAATTGGGTGCAGGTTCCCCAGGAGGTAGCCCTTTCCCCCCTTAAAGGCACAGGGACACACCAGAAGCTCAGCACATCACAACAGCAGCTGAAGCCCCTGGTGTGCCCATGCCAACAAGCAATATAAATGCTCAGAAGCCCTGCACATCCATATGCCTTTAAGGAGGAATGGGCTACCTCCTGGTGAACCTGCACCCAATTCATCCTTTGCTACATATGCTCCAAGATGAAGGCTATCACAGATTAGAGTTAGGACCACACTATACATTGATGCCTTGACGAGGCAGTGTGGTTTCCACATATTTTGCAAAAGTTGTGCAACTTCTAACCTTGTCTAACCCTAAAAGTTAGACAGTGTAATTTTTTTTTTTTTGCAGGGTAGCTGGTGAGTGTGCTGGGAAATTTTTTGTATAAAGCCCTTCCATGTGCACCTTACTTTAAAGCTAGTTATGAATTGATAAATGCGTTTGCAATTTGTATTGCTTGTTGGTTATTACCTCAGGCGGCAACAAATCTTGGGACCGCCCTGAATGCAATGCATAGTAATAAAGTAATGACCAGCGGCAAACTTTTGGTGTCATTGGAAAGGAAAAATACTGTGTGGGAAGAAATTTAATTGGGCAGTGCTATAGGAAAAAAGCACAAACTGACCTCATTGCTAATGCCATGGTGCAGGTAAGAAATAAGTGATAATCAATGACGAGTGGAGTGGATAATTTAAGGATTGCCAACAAGCATTTGTGTATTGTTACAGTGCAAAAATTGTCGGCTCTGGGGTAAGTGTGCAGGGTGAATGCTCTCAGTGTCACCATTAACCCCCCCCC
>NW_017306569.1:116564-127309 GCF_000935625.1 Nanorana parkeri
CACACCTCCCCCAGCGCTGACATTAACCCCCCCACACACCTACCCCAGAGCCGACAACCCACCCACAACTACCCCAGAGCCGACATTGACCTCCCCTCCGCACACCTACCCCGGAGCCGACATTAACCCACTCACAGCTACCCCAAGGGAATGAGAGGGAGGAGCTAATCAACGCTGTGCATCGGGCCAGTGGCGTAGCCAGAGTTGCGGGCGTCCGGGGAAGAACAAAATGTTGAGCCCCCCACAACCATTATATCACAATTATATAGCCCCCGAAACCCTCAACGGTCGCTAATGTTGCGGGCTCTGCAGGGCCCCAGGTGGGCTGGTCATCAGGGTCCCTTTACTTGTACCTCCTCCCAACTCTTCTTACCTGCTGCTGCTGGGGCATGGCCTCCGCCACCCCCTCCCGTGATGTCTGCCATATGCCGCCCCTGGTACAGCTGATACTCATGTAAGGGGCCCCTCAGGCTGCCCAGACCCCTCACATGGGTACTGGCCGTACCCCCCTGATGGCAGACATGTCAACTCTCCCAGACGCTCCGGGAGTCTCCCGCTATTAGATAGCGGCTCCCGGGAGATAAACATTTTCTCCCGGAAAGGTTTACTCTGCTCGAACTTTTCCCTGCTCTGTTTTTTTTTTCTGACATCGGCCACTGTCAGTCAGAAAAAAAAACAGCATATGAATGCATACCTAGATTCCTATTGGCTAGCTGATGCACCCGCCCTCTGATGCTGTCAATCAGCAGAGGGGGACCTGAAGTTTTCCATCAGGTCCTCTTCTAGTGATTGACAGCAGCAGAATACTAAAAAAAAAAACCCCTCCAGATAGCAAAGAAGCGGATGGGGGGGCAGAGGACTCCTCCCTGAAATGAGAAGGGCACCTCCCTGAAATTGCTTTCTTCAGGTTGGGATCCCTGTGATGGCGGTGTTCTATCAAAGTTTGGGACTACGTTAGAATATGTCACTGGTGACGTGGTCACATGTTTTAATGTAATCCCGCCCAGTTTTTTGGCAGTGGAATGTGTGACCGCCAATAGGTGAAGCATATAGGCCGGTCAGTCTAACATCGGTAACGCCCTGGAACAGCTGAGAGAGCGTTGGAATGCTTGACCTAATGGCGGGCACACATTCCACCGCCAAAAAAATGGGCTGGATTACGTTAAAATGTGTGAAAACTTTGATAGAACAGAAGCCCTGTATGTATCATTTAATCAGAGAAATAGATTATAATAGGGAACATTACAGTGGTGGTTGTTACGCCACTGCATCGGCCATAGCGGCCGTGCGGGCTGAACACAATCAGGCTGATTGTGTTCGGCCCGACATGCCCTATGGCCAGTCCGGCCCTGGTGGAGGGGCACACAGGGGGGCAAGCAATAACCTAGGGGGGACAATTGCCCCCCATCACCCCACTGTAGCGACACCACTGCCTAAAATTTGGGATGTCCCGATACCGATACTAGTTTTGGTATCAGGGGCAATATAGGGCGTGAAAATGCCCGGTACTAAAGGCTGATACAGGTCCTTTTAATTTTAAAATTAAAGTTCGGCTACCTGAGTTACCGTGCTTGCTGGGGATGAGGTACCTGGAGGGTAGCCTTCTTGGGACCTCGGCAGCTGTCTTTTACAGTCCCTGTCCGGACGCACCTCCTGCTGCTTTGCGGTCCCTGCTGAGACAGGCACAGCCCCACACCACCCGTAGAGCCCTGGAACCCAGCATCCGCTCACAGAGCCCGGCACGAGCTAGCCACACACCCGCACCATCTGGAGAGCCCTTCACCTCCCGGAGAGCCCAACCCACACATGCAGCCCTGGTGAGACCCAAACACAACCCTGGTGAGATCAGCACGCAGCCCTGGTGAGACCGCATGTATCCTTGGTGAGACTCGAACGCAGCCCTGGTGAGACTGCACGCATCCCTGGTGAGATCTGCATCCAGCCCTGGTGAGACCGCACGTAGCCTTGGTGAGACCGAACGCAGCCCTGGTGGGACTACACACAGCCCTATATAATTGCTGTATAATCATGGATTGATGGGATCAATGATTATACAGCAATAGAGAATAGCAACTGGCTATAGAGGACTACAAATCTCAGCAATCCATGATTGCTGGTTGGCATTCTCCATTGCTGAATAATCATGGATTGCAGAGATTTGTGGTCCTCTATAGCCGGTTGCCATTCTCTATGTTGTCTAATCATGGATTGGTGGAATCTGTAGTTCTTTATTGATGGTTGCCATTCTCCATTGCTGGATAATCATGGATTGCAGAGATTTGTGGTCCTCTATAGCCGGGTGCCATTCTCTATGCTGTTTAATCATGGAGTCATTTACAGTTCTTCATAATTATAAAGAAACTGCCCTAACATCATTACTCTGTATTGTTTTTGAAAAAATTTCACATGTCCCTTTAAGAAAAAGTATCGGTAATTGGTATCAGCAAATACCTGAGGGAAAGTGCAGGTACTTGGTCTTGAAAAAATGGAATTGGGACATCCCTACCTAAAATTGTAGAATATGTAAATCCTATATACTCTGTACTGCAAATAGAATAAATGTCATACATACTGTTAATATGTTAAAAATGCATAAAATTAGATCCCCCTACTCTAAATACTAGCAATAAAATGTAATGAGATGTTTCTGACCTTAGCTATCCCTCCGCACTACCCGCTGTACCTGCTGTGGCATGAAGCTCAATCCTCTTGAATTAGAATAATCCCCTGATACTGTTCTGGATTGTACTCACTTGCAAAGCATAGTCTGTAGATTGTATTTGAGGATTTGCATGGGGCTTTGATAGTAGCTGCCTTCAGCAATTCACATCACTATCATTTCATTAATGAAAAGCCTTTAGCTAGATGTGAGCTTATTTTTATGTGTCAGGTCAGAAATAAAGCCCTTTATATTCTTCATTTTCATGTATATTTACTTTATATTACAAAACTCTTTATCCATTTATGTATATAAAAATAGACCTTTTGTAAAGGTATTACTTTAAATGTAGATTGTAAGTCATGCATCTGATGTATTGTAAAGTAGGATAACAGTTCAGAGACAAGTAATGTATGGAAAGTTTTATCTAAAACACTAACATCTGCACGTCTGTTTACAACCCATTTTTTGATTATTAATAATGTGCAATGTCACAGCTGGCGCTGGCCTTAGCGCCAGCACCCTCTGTCCCTCCAAATGTGTCTCCTGCAACAGAATAATAGGAGGCCTGTACGGTTTTAAATACTGAAAGGAAGAAATAGAAAGGAAGAAATACCAAGGAACGTTTGAACTTATGATTTAGAGCTCTCACATTCCACCAGACAATTCTTGCTGAGGTACCTGCCATCCTGTATCCACCCAAATTAAAGTGATCACATTAGGGCCCAGAAACTCCAGTGCCCAGAGATCCCTGGTAAATTCAGACCAGCTTAAGCTGCCCGGAAGGAAACACATACCCTGTTTCCCTGAAAATAAGACCTACCCCGAAAATTAGACCTAGTACTATTTTGGGGAATTGCTCAAATATAAGACCTACCCTGAAAATAAGACCTAGTTGTGACCATTGTCAGGGCAGGTTGTGGCATAAGGGGGAACTTGAAGAGCCGCGGAAGAGAATCAGCGGTGCCAATGAATGGAAAGGTATGGCACCCCTGATTGCCCTGATCACCCTATTCTTAACTTTGCCATTTTAGATTATTTAATTTGGATTTGCATTAACTTTGGATTGTTATACATTAACAAAAAAAACAAAAAAATAAGACCTACCCCGAAAATAAGACCTAGTGTGTTTTTGGAGCCCCCAAAAATATAAGACAGTGTCTTATTTTCGGGGGAAACACGGTATATATGCAGGAATCACACAGCTCAACATAACAAGTATAAAAAGCCCTCCCCCCTCCCCACCCTAACCCACCCTGCTTTCTTTGGCAAACACAGGACCCCAACATAACTCCGAGAAGCTTAATCCCAAACTAATTTCAAAGACAGCACCCGAGGAGGGCTGTCGCCCCTGCAACCCAACACCTTCCCCTATTCCGGTTCGATCAACAGGCCCAACCTGTATCTAAGGAAATTCACCCTACGTGAGGAGTCTCCAGCTTTTTCCACACCTCACCAATAGTGCACAAGGGGAGTCATTATAGTACAGTGCAGGCATTAAACAGTGGAAATGATCCAATGGAGTAAAATCTGAGCAATAAAAGAAAAATGAACTGAAAAACAGAGATGCAATATATAGAACAACAAGGGCAGGGTGTCTAGTCTACGCACCCCACCACCCCTGAGTATAAAATGTTAAGGCTGACAGCTTAGTCACCATTACAGTCTCGGATCCCCAAAGTCATCCAAAATAAAGAGCATTCACGTTAGGATGTCAACTGGGTCTCCTCAGCGCATCCTATCCAGCCAGTTTGCTGCTGCCGTCGAAGTGTCAAAAAACTGAACTGTTCCCTCATGTTGAACTCTCAGCTTACTGGGGAAGAGCATGCTGTATTGCAAACCTTTAATCCTGAGGTGGCGTCTGACATCCTGGAAGGAACGCCTGCGCTTCTGTACATCTGCCGAAAAGTCCAGGTACAAACGGATTACTGTATTTTCATGGTGCAAATCAGGAGAATTCCGGGCCGCAGCCAGCACAGCGTCTCTGTCCCTATAATTCAGTAATCTTGTCAGGAAGGGTCTTGGTGCAGCCCCCGGAGGAGGGTGACCAGCAGGTACTCGATTCGCCCTTTCGACCACAAACGTGGCGGGGACCTCCGCCACTCCCAATACCTTCTTAAATAGGGATTCCGCAAACTGTACTGGGTGTGCACCCTCTGCAACCTCTGGCAGGCCAATAATGCGGATATTATTTCTGTGCATCCTGTTTTCAGCATCCTCCGCTCTCGCAGACAATGTGTGCACATTGCAGTTCAGTAATGGAGGTGGTATGCTCCACCACCATGTCCTCTAGACACGATAGTCTATGCTCAGCCTCAGACAAGCGCCCCCTAAATTTGTTCAGGTCACTGCGGATGAGGGTACACTCGATCGCAAGGTGATCTATTTTGGTAGTGAGTGCCACCACACTGGCCTCTGTAGCTGTCAGGATAGCAGCAGTCTGTATTTCTGGCTGGTGCCCAGACTTCTGTGGGGGCGATGGGGCCAGCCCCTCCTAAGCCACCAGCAGTTCCCCATCCATAACCGCGCATGTCTCACTCACCACCTTTAGAAGTGCAGAGAGAGATTCAGGCAAGATGGCGGGTGTTCCGTCTGCGGCTGCAGCGTTTGTTCCCGGGCGTGGAGGATTTCCTGCACGATTTTGAGGGCATACTCCAGCGGAGTCTCAGCACCGTACCCCCAGCAGGTCAAGCAGAAGAAAAGTCCCCTAACAGGATGGATTTGTCGGATGGATCGTGGTAAGGGCAGCGGAGCTCACTCACACGTCCTGTCCACTTCACATCCCGGCCACGACCCCGAAATTCAATAATCATTTCATAATGTTACTATTTAATCACAGGCAGCTCTATACACAACAATAGTTTCGCTGTACCTCCGATTTGGCACATTGGTGACC
Organism: Nanorana parkeri; assembly: GCF_000935625.1. NCBI lineage: Eukaryota > Metazoa > Chordata > Amphibia > Anura > Dicroglossidae > Nanorana > Nanorana parkeri. Next base: position 122,120 of record NW_017306569.1, read on the forward strand.
TCACAACACCTTATCTTTTTAATTTTTGTGAAGTAAGAAGGGGGCAGCAAGAAGTCTTTTGGTACTGCCTGGTATCTTCTGTGTCTATATTAGATGTCACTCTACAGCTCTCCAAGGCAAGGTGGTAGCCTGGAGGAAACAGAGAGAGGAAAAATGTATGCATTAATTTTTTAGTGGCCCAAATAAAAGGACTGTGTGTAGCATCTATATATATTGAGCATATGCTTTGATATACAGTATTTGTACTGTACCCGGAGGTATTAAATGGCTGACAGGCTGCAGGAACAAACACTGGATGCATGGTTTTGAAATCCTTGTATACATGGTAAAACAATGTCAATTATTTGGCCTTATTTATATACCTAGATGTACCCACTCTACCCCCTCAACAGACACACGCATTGTTTTTGTGCAACACAGATATATGCAAGATATAAGCAATCTGACATTTCTGTAATATGCTTAGTTACTGCTCATGTACCAGCACTACAGCTAAGTTTCGGTAAGTGCTGGTACTACTATGCTTCTTTAGATAATTACAGGTTGAGAAGAAAGCAATGTATCTTGAAGCATACTGAAAGCATATTATTAATGGATGGTGGGAGCTCAGAGAAAATGCATAATGGGAAACACTGGTGTACATGTTTTTATAACCATCCACATTACTTGGGTGGATCTAAGGTTTCTCTTTCAGTGGCGTAATTCCCGTTTATTACATAACTAAGTGTTTGAACATTGTGCAATAACCTAGAATAACCTACACAAGTCCACAACACCCTGTCAGCACAATAATCGGAAGCTATTTATTTAAAACAGAAAGCCAAAAAAGCAATTTACTGCTGAGTTTTAGGGAAAAATATTATAAACAGGTATAGTCATTAGCATAGCCAAGCTTAAAGTGACATTAAACCCTCAGATTTCTTTAACATAAACCAATACTGTAATGTGCGCCTTACTGTAATCCATGGTTGTTTCCCTTCTCTTTGCTGCTCTTCCTTTTAAATCTGTATCTGTTCTCATGCTGAGCAGAACTTCTGTTTTGCAGCAGACTGCCTTGTCTCAGGAATGGATACACGGTGTCTGTGTATAGGTTTGTATAGGCTTGTAACCTGAGCCAGCACTACAGGAAGAGGCCCTAAGCTGCAAAGGGAAGTTCTCCCCAAGCATGAGAAGACATGAGGATTTAAAAGGAAGAGCAGCAAAGAGAAGGGAAACTACCATGGATTACAGTAAGGCACACATTACAGTATTGGTTTATGTTAAAAAAATCTGAGGGTTTAATGTCACTTTAACTCCTGACAGATATAAAAAGTGATAAAAAATAGTAAAGTGTTCACTAAAATATAATTGTATTTTTTATAGAACTAGAATAAGTAATAAGTATATGAAATGGTTCTGCTATAAGCCTCTGATCAAACAGATTGGGAAAGGAAGCTGAAGCACCTTATGGCTCTATTGCATTGTTAGCCTAAAGCTGCCCATACACTTTACAACCATTGCACGACTTTCGTTGTGCGATGGTTGTAAGGTGATTCAAATTCCGTACGAACTGCCCATCTTGGACAGAAAGATCATCCCGCTGAGGGGAGGGGAGGGCTTGCCGATGATTGCAGTGCTGAGCACACCGGCCCGTGCGGCTTTCGTCTTGCGATCGCGCTACCATCCCACCGAAAATCGTACGATTTTCGGTGGGTTTTCTAGCGTGCTTCTTCAGACGAAAGTTGTGCGACTGTACAGTAAATGCGGTCGCACGCTGCCCATACACCTGCCGATTATGGTACGATCGCGGGATTACATAATCGTCAGGTGTATGGGCAACTTAACACTGTTAATATGTTTACAGGAGGGGAGAGTAGGGCCCATTTACACCAGCCTGCTCTGCTGCAGTGTATTAAGTTATAATTAAGTCAAAGGGATTTTAACCACTTGAAGACCACGGTGTTAAACCCCCTTCCTGGCCAGGCCATTTTTCAGTATTCAGCGCTGCGGTACTTTTACTGACGTTCATTCAGTCATACAACGCTGTACTGAAACAAATCCTATACCATTTTTTGGGGACAGATAGAGTTTTCTTTTGGTGGTATTTATTCACTACTGGGGGTTTTTATTTTTTACTATACAACAAAAAAAGTACCCTAAATTTTGAAAACAAAAAACGCTTTCCCTATGAAATGTTATGAAACATTTATTATCACCCCAATTTTTTGGTAAAATATAAAAGATGGGGTCACGTCGGGTAAATAGACACCAAACATGTAAAGCTTTAAAATTGCGTGCACCCGCGAAATTGCAGAAAACGACCACACCCAAAATTTTGCGACGCTTTAAAAGCTTTTACTTCTCATCAGTTTAGTGTTATCAGTAATTAATGGCCCTAAAATTATTGCTCTCATTCCAACGTTCGTAGCGATATGTAATATGTGCGGCACATAAGGCGGAATCGTTGCTTTCGCACGTTGGCACACCCAACGCATGTTTGCCTGTGTATGTGGGGGGGCGGGGGACTTTAAAAAAATGTTTGTGTTATTTTACAAAGTAAAAGTACTTCGTATTTTGCACGGTGCCATCCGTGATAGTCATTGCGAGCACCACCGTTCTTATTTGGCCAGGACTGCTGTAAGGTGTGCGGAGAGGACCCCCACCACCTGAAAACTTGTGTTATTTTACATTTATTTTATTTGTGACTATTTTTTTAGGATAGTAGGAAACCAGCTGCACTCCTCACCGGAATAATAATAAACCTGCAGGGCAGGTGGGTGCTTGTAGCGACCACGGACGGCACCGTGAACAATACAGAAGTAGCAGAAATTGTCACCAGCACACCAAAAGAGATTACTGAATGGCAATTTGTCATTAAACGACTTTTTGCTGTAAATCTTTTTGGTGTGCTATTGACAATTTTTGCTACTTCTATTTTTTTTAGCTTCTTTATTTATTTTTTTATGCTTTAATTTTTTTAAACTTTTTTTTTTACACTTAACTTTATTGCAATCACAAAGGGGACTAAGAAATCTCCTATGTGGTAGCCAATTCACATGACAGGTCCTCTTTATGGAGATATCAGGGGTCTCCAAGACCCCTAATGTCACCTAGGGACCCCCAGAGAAGCTGATAAAGCAGACATCTGCTTCAGCAGCTTCTCACCGGTGTTCTGTAACATCACTTCTGCAGGAAGTGATGTAAAATACATCACTTCCTGCATTCGGGGACCGGAGAAGAGATCAAAGGGAGATTGTGTATGTCATCTCCCTTTGATCTCCACTGACAGCATCGCCGTGCCGATCCACAGTGGATCTTGGGACCGGCAGTGGCAGCGACAGAGACGGCGGGAGGCGAACACCCGCAGCTACCAAAGGCGACCGCGTGTCCATAGAGACGCCCGATCACTTGAACGTAAACAGCCAGCGATGGCTGTTTACATTGCTGACAGTTTGCCCACTCATGTGCGCGCTGGGCACCACGCACGAGCGGGGGGAGGGGCAGGACGTCTTAAGACGCCCTCCCGCTCCTATAAGGCTCCCGTCCGGCCGTTCAGGAACGGCCATGGACGGGAGGTGGTTAAGCTATTTCAAATGCTGAATAAATCACTTACAATGGATGCTGCTCCTTGATGTTTAAAAGTTTTAATTTCCTGCAGAATCAGCTGGTCCCCTGAGCACTGGTCCTGACTTCCTGTTTTAGAGTGAATCCTTTGTTAAGCAGAGTGCTATGTAGTCACCCTTGCGTGTGTGCTAATAAGTTGTGTGTGTCTCCACAAACACACAGACACACCACATTAAGCTACTTCCCTCCCCCCTGGTCCCCTCTCCTTAATACTCAATACTTTAAACACACTCTCATTAATGCCTGTTGTGCTAGAGCCGCACATTTATTTAAAAAAGCTGCCCAATGCACCACCACAAAATTATGCATGCACCATTTTTGGGAGTCCAGGTGTGCCAGTAAGGTGCGTTGGTATGCCATTTAGAATGAAGGGCACTGCATTGTACCAACACATAATGTGCCTTACTGCAGCACACTGATGTGAATGGGCCCTGAAAAATTGTGATGTCGCTACTTCATTCCCCAATCATATAGGCTGGGGTGGGTCCTTGACTAAGCTGTATTGTTTAACAGCAGTATATCCTGCAGAAAGGTCTAGGATGTGGCTTTGCAATCTGGGTTGCCTGGATCACAAGAATGGATGGACGAATCGTTTCACAGGTAAAACATGTCAAATAAATGTATTTTAATGTTGTATTTAGTACTTTGCCATGAGTTAAGCTCTAAGCATGTTTTCCTACAGCAGAGGTTAAAACACTGTGTAAAAACACTGAAAGCAATGTAATGGAAACATATACATATTTAATGTCTAAAATACAGAGTGTATATACACTATATTGGCAAAAGTATTGGGACACCCCATAGATTCAGGTTGTCCAATTACCTCCATGGCCACAGGTGTATAAAATCAAGCACCTAGGCATGCAGACTGCTTCTACAAACATTTGTGAAAGAATGGGTCGCTCTCAGGAGCTCAGTGAATTCAAGCGTGGTACCGTGATAAGTTGCCACCTGTGCAATAAGTCCATCCATGAAATTTCCTTGCTACCAAATATTCCACGGTCAACTGTTAGTGGTATTATAACAAAGTGGAAGCAACTTAGAACAACAGCAACTCAGCCACCAAGTGGTAGGCCACGTAAAATGACAGATCGGGGTCAGTGCATGCTGAAGCGCACAGTGCGCAGAAGTCGCCAACTGTCTGTAGGTCTGTAGCTATTCACTTTGCAAATTTTGTGTGGCCTTCAGATTGGCACAACAACAGTGCGTAGAGAGCTTCATGGAATGAGTTTCCATGGCCGAGCAGCTCCATCCAAGCCTTACATCACCAAGTGCAATGCAAAGCGTCGGATGCAGTGTTGTAAAGCACAACACCACTGGACTCTAGAGACGTGGAGACGTATTCCCTGAAGAGACGAATCACTCTTCAAAAGAACACCTTTGGGATGAATTAGAGCGGAGACTGGGAACCAGGCCTTCTCGTTCATCATCAGTACCTGACCTCACAAATGCACTTCTGGATGAATGGTCAAACATTCCCATAGACACACTCCTAAACCTTGTGGACAGCCTTCCCAGAAGAGTTGAAGCTGTTATTGCTGCAAAGGGTGGGCCAACTCAATATTGAAGCCTACGGAATTTTGGCAA
>NW_017306569.1:127367-169910 GCF_000935625.1 Nanorana parkeri
TATATATAAAATCTAGGTTGTGAAGTTACTGAAAACTTTATAATGAATGTTCCATTTCAGGTTTTGTAGAGACTTTTTAATATAGGATAGCTAGCATGAACCAATTTGTTTCCTCAGTATATTCCTGCAGTATATTAAACATTTCATATCACAACAATCTTGCTGAGTTTATATGGTACCCTGTAGTCAAAAACCAGCTGCACTCCTTACCGGAATAGTAGTAAACCTGCCAAGCAGGTGGGTGCTTGTAGTGACCACGGATGGCCCCGTGAACATTGCAGATCTAGTAAGGATTGTCACCAGCACACCAAACGTTTTGAAGCAAAAAGTATTTTATTGACAAATCGCCATCCACTACTGGCTTGGCGATTTGTCAATAAAGGACTTTTTGCTTCAAAACTTTTGGTGTGCTGGTGACAATCCTTACTAGATCTATATGGTATCCTGGTCTGATAAATTATTACTTTTTCTCAGCCGATGATAATATAATTAAAACATCTTTCATCATAAACATTACTATTGTTAGAAAGAAAATCTTCAGTATTATAAGTGCAGTATATTGTTGATGTTGGCTACCTAAATCACATTTCCAAGAACAAACTTCAAAATAGTACAGTGTATATCTCTCCTGTCTGTATGTCAATGTATCTATCTAAATGTAGTTTATGACTCATTTGTTTATTTAATCATTATGTTAAATGATATAGCTCAAGAAAATTCTCCAGTGCTTGACATGTAGATCTATTTACATCAGACCCTACCCCTATGGAGTTTACATGGTACAGGGGTTAATTTACTAAAGGAAAAGACACTGTTCACGTACAAACTGTAATGTTCAGGGTTGATTTAGTAAAGGATTAAAGACTGTTCCCTTTGTAAAGTATATGTACACATTGCAAAATAAAGTTAAAGCAGAAGTAAAGGGTTTGAAAAAAAAGGGGTAACCCTGGAGCTTTAACAATAAAGTATGCACAGCATATTAGCACATTATGGCAGACTTACCTGCCAAACCCATCCCCTCTCATACCCTCCAGCCATGCTTTCCACCCTTGCCAGCTCTTCCATCTTTGCCCTGATCTTCTTCCGGGTTTCAAGTCTTTGCCCGTTTGAATTACTGGGCCCAGATGACATAACTCCCATGCATGCCATGGGAGTTACTTCATCTCAGCATCCCGAGCCTGTGCACTAAGCTGTGTATGCGCAGATCAGTGTGCAGAATAACAAAAATTGCTGAATAGATGCAGCTTTTAACAGATTGATGAACCTCTGCCCATCTTTACTTCTGAGGCACTCTAACTCTCTAATGCTCTTTTTATACCCAATCATGTTACTGATCTGTTCCCAATTAACCTAATTAGTTGCAAAATGCTCTTCCAGCTCTTCCTTGTTAGTACCACTTACTTTGCCAGCTTTTGTTGCCCTGTCACAACTTTTTTGAAAAGTGTTGCTGCCATCAATTTCAAAATTACCTTATTTGTTTTTCTTAAAATGGCACATTTCTCAGTTTAAACATTGGTTATGTTTTCCATTGTGAATGAAATATGGGTTTGTGAGATTTGCAAATCATTGCATTATGGTTTTATGTAGATTTTACACAGCGCCACAGCTTTTTTGGAATTGGGGTTGTACATCAGAGACCTGTGGGCAAAAACCATAGTTCAGCACACTGCTTGGAAGTGTTTCTAGTTCCCAAGAATGACATACAGTATATTTTAGTGTTAGACAAATTTGAACATTTTCTCACTATTGCAGATTGTTTTATATTCACTTGAAACCACATTTGAAGAGAAAGGAAATTGTGCTGCTTCCGGTCTGTCTGCCTTTTTATGGGCTTGGGTCATCAGCAAGAGGTGGCAATATTGAGTCGGACATTCATTCTTGCTTAAGTATAGTCTTTAAAAAAGAGCTAGTCATGATTTGACTTCTGCGGGGATTTGCATATTCAGTCTTAAATGACCATATATTTACAGGTCTTTAAAGACATAATCAACAGCAAGCAAAAACGGTTGTGTTATATACACCCTGTATTACACCAGAAGTTATACCCCCACAAAGATCCCCAGTTTTCCAACATGAAAAGTGTACAATATATTTGCCCCTGTTAATATTTTAAGTTACACTGTCCAAAGATGCCTCAAGGTCTGGGGGACTAGAGATGACCTAAAGTCTAACAAATTTGACCATTTCTGCTCTAATCAAGATAAAAATCTATGAAGCAGCCTACATAAAGACTTTAAAGTGGATACGTATCTTTGTCCTGCAGAGAAGTGGTTGTATTGGTCTGACCCTTGTAGCTGTTGGTATTTTAAATCATTGCAATGTCCTCTAGCCCATGGGGAAAAAAAGTGAGAATATAGTGAATAAAATGATGGTCTTGGCAGTATAGATGGTAGTCTGCACAAATGGCTGGCCCATATTGTATTTTGACCGGGTAAAGCATTTATGGTTGGAAAACTGGAGATCTTTGTGGGGGTATAACATCTGGTGTAGTACAGGGTGTATATAACACAACCGTTTTTGCTTGCTGTTGATTATGTCTTTAAAGAAGTTTGGTCAGCTTCTGGTATTTAAAACTATTTTATATACTACCAATCAGGGACCATGGGAAAAATCGAAGAAATAGCACAGACAAAACATGTTGTTTTTTTTGCTGGCTATGCAGGTATACCCAAAGAGGCATGTTCTCTTCATTACACAGAAAGTAATATGCAAAACGTGAAACCTGATGAGATGGAAGCCACTTCTCTTCATTCTTACTGGATGCCTAGAAAACACTCAGATGCTCTTTGCAAAGGGAGCAAAACAGGATCTTTGAAATCCCTTTTTTTGTGCACACTGTCTGCTAGTTTTACATAAAGGTAAGATCTGTAAATTGTTCAGTTTATCCATGATTCCGTGATTATCTACAGTCATAACTGGTAACTGTTTTACAGCTCAACCCTGCAAAAATTTAGAATGTTCAAAGGGATAATGGAGTTGCCCTTTTACTTCTCTATGCTGTGTCAGAGGTGTGCCCTTTTTCAGTGCTGTGTGATGCATCTTCGGTATCCCGCTTGGTGCCCTGCTTACGCCATCTCTGCCACTTTCAGGTTCCCAATGTGTCCAGGTTTGGCCATTGTGTGGCTGCACATGCACACAGGAGGTACATCCTCCCTGTAATCTCTTTAATGTACAGGTGAAACTCGAAAAATTAGAATATCGTGCAAAAGTTCATTTATTTCACTAATGCAACTTAGCCGTCTACCAGGAGATTTTGGAGCACTTCATGCTTTCTTCCGCACACGAGCTCTATGGGGATGCTGACTTCCTTTCCCAGCAGGACTTGGCACCTGCCCACACTGCTAAAAATTTTCTGAGATTGTGGATCTGGGTTTTCATGAGCTGTAAGCCATAATCATCACAATTATGACAAATCACAGCTTGAACTATCTTGCTTTGCATGTAATGAGTCTATCTCATATATTAGTTTCACCTTTTAAGTTGCATTAGTGAAATAAATGAACTTTTGCATGATATTCTAATATTTCGAGTTTCACCTGTATAGTTAAGAAAATGATTTTATTTCATTGGAAATATTGTCCCCTGGAGCTGATGTCACCACTACAGATTTCTCTACTGGATCCAGAGAGGGCCCTGCCTCTGAACAGCCAATAGGAAGTGTACAGGTCATGCAGGCAGTAACATGGACATCCAAAGAAGGACTCCTTCACCTGTAAACAGAAGAAGAAAGAAGGATTTGGACTGGAGTAACACTTGACCATGGCCTTATGGGAGTAAAAAGAGCATTTAGATTTAGGGTTTTTTGTAATGCATGTAATATTTGCCTGGAGATGGCTTTGCTCATGTTATGTATATTCATGTCCTCGCATTAATCTTACACTTTCTGTCCTTGAACTTTAGTTGCTCAGCTGTATGAACTCTAGACTAGACTGGCTATAAATCAATACAAGTGTTCGTGCTGAGGACACAGGCTGCTGTTGAGCAAAGCTATCAATAAGTCTGTCTAGCGCATTTGTAAGCTGTGATACTAATGTAAAGAAAGCTTCCACAAGAAAAGTTGGTGCTTATAAAAAAAATTTCTTACCCACGATATGTAGAATAATGTGACTTGTGTCTTTGAAGGAGGAAATTCTTGCTGATGCAGTTGTTATGCATTTTTTACCCTTCTTTTCTCTGTTCTACAGATTTGCTATTGCAGCACAATAGACACGCATACACACCTTTTAAAATGAGCAAATTTGTGTGCAGATCTGGAGAACAAAACCGTTGCTTCAAAGCCAGATGCTTTTTTTTGTCTGACATTGATTAAATGGTATATGTCACCAAAACAAATAAGAGTTTCAATGGGAACAATTACATGTGGCTTTCTAAAATATTTTGTGTTACTCTTTCATCCCTTGTCCTGAGGAGCCCCGATGTTGTGTATATGCTTTATAATGACATATAAAAAATACAAAATAAGAGCATGATGGCGTGTAACAAGGTTTATATACTGGTACTAGGGATGCACCGATACCGATACTAGTATCGGTATCAGTGCTGATGCCGAGTATTTGGGCGAGTACTCGTACTCGCCCAAATGCTCAGATGCCTAGCCCTATACTTCCAGTATCAGGAAGCCGGGCAGCACGTCATTACACGCTGCCGGCTTCCTGATTGGCTGGGAAGCCGGCTCTACGCTCTCTCGTCACCTGTGGCGAGAGCATGGAGCCGGCTTCCTGATTGGTCGGAAGCTGGCCAATCATGAAGCCAGGTGCCGTGTAATGATGCGGCACCCAGCTTTCTGATTGGTTGGGAAGCCAGCTTTATGCTCCCTCATCACCTCATTACGAGGGAGCATAGAGCCGGCTTCCCGGCCAATCAGGAGGCCGGGTGCCTCGTCATAACGCAGCGCCCGGGTTCCTGATTGGCCAGAAAGCTGGCTCCATGCTTTCTCATCACCTAGTGACGAGAAGTACGGGGGAGGCTTCCCTGCTAATCGGGAAGCTGGGTGGCGAGTCTTTGCAATGAGCAGCATATAGAAGGCTGGCTAAGTAAAATTATATTCTATTTTTAAAATGATGCAACCCATATTGATATGAACTTCCAAAAAACTAACTGTTAAAAAAGAGAAGGCAATGTTTCTATAGTGATTTTAAAATGAATTGTACAAATATGCATTAGCAGTTTCAACCTATACCTATACCACACTTCAAGTGGAAGTCAGGTCTAAAACAAATTGCTGACAGGCAGGCTTTCTATGACAGAAGAGACTGTGTAAGTCTGCTATATAAACTTCTACCTGCCTGTCAGCAATGTTTTTCTCCATTCACTGAGCCATGCATGTGCAGCTTAGTGCACAGGCTCAGCAAGATTATCACTAAGATTAAGAAACTCCCATGCGCACACACAAGAGTTGCTTCATCAGGGCCCAGCCAGACCGATGAGGGAGGATTGCAAAGCAGGAGGGAATTGCTTACTAGCACATTATGGATAAAAGCTCCAGGGGGCTTTTTTTCCCCCTCCCTTTAATTGCGCTTTAGCAGAAAGCATTGTAAATAATCAATACTCACTTTCCCTTCTTTCCACTGGAAATTCCAGGTATAGGGGACAGGAATTCGAGGTATAGGGAATAGGGCCGCCAATACAAATCAAAAGGGCCCTAAGCCTTTTGATTTGTTAAGCCTACCTGACAACCCCTTCCCCAGTGTTTCTCCATAAACTTTACACATACTTTTTTTTAATGCTTTTTTATGCTTTGTGCTTATGATTAAGGTTTAGTTGCATTTGTTCAACAAACCAGAACTGTTATCCTCCTTCTATATCCTTCTATATCAGGCTTTATGCTTCGCTTTATAATATACCGAAAGATGACTGGAACAGTCGACAGATGAAAGATTTCCTATATTAGCCCAATAAACAGCATTTACACTGCAAAAACATTTGGCATAGAATATTTAGAAAATATCAATTGACACTGACCTTTCTATTGAGTACTGCGTCAACTGCAAGCACTAAAGGGTCTCTGGGGGAGACAAGAAGGGGACATAAACTATATTCGATTTTTTGGAACAACATGGGTGCCGCCTACATGATGTGCTTGCTTGTTGATATATTAATGGATAATAACGTAATAAGTAGTGTCTTATCTGCTTTCTAGCAGGGAGAGTCTTATTACATCCTTGCTGGAGGACATTTGAGCTATAGGGGGTTCACATATTCACTTACATTGGATACATGTGTCTACAAATATTATATACAGATAGCAATCTGTATATACAGATAGCACAGATATTATATACAGATAGCAATCAATAGTAAGAGAGCCCTACAAATACATGTTAGATTTAGTTATTTTTAATGAGGTTTTCTGCATTTGGATATAGCAGACAATAAAGAGTGTATCTTGTATATACCTATTAGCGATACAATTTATTACCAACATTTTTCCATATTCCTAATAGTAGTACATCATAGCGTATACAGTGAAGGGGTCAGGAGTATAATGCACAATACAGTGCAATACAATACAGTGCAGAGGTTAGAAGTATAATGTACAACATAGCTTATACAGTGCAGGGGTCAGAAGAATAATGTATAACATAGTGAATGTATTGCAGGGGTCAGGTCTATGTAAAACACAGCACTATGTAAAGTGCAGTGGTCAGTTTATTGTGTCCCTTACTGCTTGTCAGTGAAAGAAAGTATGCCCCAAAGTGGCAGAAAATAGTGGGATAAAATATCAGCCATTGTCCGGTGACAAACTGAGAGCAGCAAGATGACAATGTTGTTTTGCTTAACTGCAGTAAAGAAAACTCTAATTCCCTGTGTGGATGTGCTATGTAGCTGATCTGTATACATCTCAGGAATGGATGGACTAAAATATTAATCCTTTGCCAGATAAAATAGGTCCATATATATATTTCAACTGCATTTTATCTGTTTGATTAAAGCTTAACTTAAATGACTAATCCAGGCCTATTCATTAAGGAAAAGAACAATATACAATGTGTAGTCCAAGTCTTTCACTGCACAGTCAACTGAAATCTTTTTAGCTCTCATTTCTACACTTTGCACTGCACCATTTATCTACCACCTTGTTCAAGTAGTCAGACTGTCTCCAGATTGTTTTCATTTTATGTAAATATAGTTATCTTCAAAAGTAAGTACACCCCATGGAAATTGTGGACGTTTTAACATATCTGAAGAGGCAAACATTAGATCTTCATTCAATTAGTGCCTATAGATAAAGGTAACCCTTGAAGCTAGTATTGCCCCTTTTAGCAGACATAACTTCTTGGCATTTTTCACAGCTGCACACCACTCTCTGTCAATGTTTGAGTCTCCTTGTATAAGCTGACCAATGCAAATCAGGGCTTTGACTAGGCCAGTCCATAACCCTAAGTTTCTTCAGTTTTAAGCCGTTCCTTTGTGGATTTGCTAGTATGCTTCAGTTCATTATCAAAATGAAAGGTCCATTTCTGGTTCAGCTTCAACTTTCGTGCAGATGGCCTCACAGTCTCATTAAGTTTAATATGATGCATAATTCATAGTTGACGGATGACTGCAAGCTGTCCTGGACCTGAAGAAGCAAAGCAATTCTAAACCACCATGCTTTACAGTTGGTATGAGTTCCTTTTCCTGAAATGCTGTCTTCAGTTTGCACCAAGCATGTCTACTGTTACTACACCAAACAACTTTAGCTTTGATTCATCAGTACACAGCACATTTTTCGGGAAGGCATTGTCTTTGCCGATATGTTCAATGGCAAACTGTAGTCTTGAGCTTTTTTTTTTTTTTTTTTGAACAGCAAAGGCTTTTTCTTGGCACACCTCCCATGCAGGCTAAATTGGTGCAGTCTCTTTCTGATTTTAGCTGCATGCTAATCCAAGAATAACTACAGATCTTGCAGTTCTGGGGTTCTTGAAGACTTTGTTTAGCATCAAAAAGTCAGCTCTCGGATTCTATAAATCTATGCGACTTGTAATTAATTGTCTCTACAGAGCAATGATTGATTTCAAAAGCATTTGGTGATTTTTTTTAAATTCCTTAAAGCAGAACTCTGGGTAAAAATTTGATTAACTCACGCAGTGGGGCTACCCCTGCACTTATAGGGTTAAGTGGTCGTTTTTGCCTAGGGTCTAAAATAACAAAGTTATACTCACCCGATCCTCAGAACCGACTGACTGTGACAGCACTCTCTCCAGCCACTCTCCTCCTCCAATCCAGTGATGGTATACCCTCACATAGTATATAGAACGTAATGACTTAGTGACCTTAGTCCACTGCAGCATGGGGGGAGAGAGGCTCCAAGGACCGGTCCAAGAACAAGCCGGCTCAGAAGATCAGGTTAGTATAACTTTTTTATTTTTGACCTTAGGCAAAAACAAGCACATAACCCTCGCAGTGCGGGGGTAGCCATACTGCAAGGGTTAATACATTTTTTACCAGGAGTTTTTCTTTAAAAGACTCATAGGCATCCCTAACCTTCTTTCTGTGGGCCGTAATTGTAATCGTGACACCACACACATCAATATCAAAGAGAAGAACAGACCCTAGATATCTGAAGTTTAAAAAAGACAGGTTCTACCAGCATACCCCCTTAAGGGGATTCTAATCATTAGAACCTAATCGGGAACACCTCATTCCAATGTTATGGATTTGAAGAGGTTGTAAATGTCGAGACGTACTTATTCTTTCCAGGTAACCAATTTGCACTTTCGTTAATTTAGATTACTATAATAAATACATCATGTCAATGTTATGTGTAATTTGTTCAAGGACATTACCTTTATCTGTAGGCACTGTTTGAATGAAGATCGAATGTTTGCCTGTCCAAATATGTTGAAAAAGTCGACAATTTCCTTGGGGTGTACTTACTTTTTAACATGACTGCATTTAAGCTGACAGTATAAGCTGACATGTTCCCAAATACTGGCCTTCCTTTTATAAACATGAGAAAGGTGACAAAAGTGGCCCATTCTAAGCAATTTTGGGAGGAAATGGGAGCTTTTATATTTGCTCATATTATCACACAGCGTTTCACCCCAATTAATTTTAAGTGCGGACGAGTTGATCTAAATATGCCATGAACACTGAACAAAACTCCAGAATACCATGGCACAATTACTGTCAAGTTCTTTCATACAGCCATACAAAAAAACCTTAATAATGTGTTGAATCTTCATCCAAGATTCAGTGCCCTAAGGGAATCAAGTGTAAACAAGAAAAAAATGACCTTTTTTGAGATTTAATTCAAGCAAAGATCAATTATCGCTTGGTCTCTTGTTCTGTGTGGGATTCAAACAATACACACAACAAGGTTGCTATGGTACTGTGGTAATTAGAAAGAGCTCACAGATAATAAAGCATTTATGGTCTGACAGTTTTTTCTTTCTCTGCAGCACAGTTAAAAATTGCCATGGGGTTTTTCTCTGTATCTCTGGGAACTTAATGTCTAAGTACTTTACATAGCGGCAACAGCTATGATGCTCTAACAACATGAGCTTATTATAATATGGTTTTAGAGAGATAAGTCTTTTTCTACAATCATATTTTAGTACTTTCAGATTTATTTGTAATTTATCAAGTAAGTCAAACACAAAAGTTAGGAAACCTGTGAGATCCTATATGTTGTAATACTTACCGCATGTGCTGGTAAAGGAATGTCTACTCTTCCTGTAGGTCTATCAAACCAATCTTCAGTCTGTTGATACGTAAAACATAAAGACTGGAACAGTAGCCATCAGGTGCATGCAATAAGGAGGTGGATTGCCTGTACATAATGATGTTGCAAAGAAGCAGGCTGATCTTCTGCCAGCTGGTTCCTGAAGAGTTCTGGTGCCTATGTCACTTAACAGAACCAGGAACAGTGCCGTGGGAATAGTAGAGCCTCTCATCTCTTAGTTAAGTGCGTAAGTCATCCTAAATCCTCTCCTAGGTAAGTAAACATTGACACCAATTAATTGGTGTAAGGGAGACTACACCATTGACCACCAATGTAAGAGGGACTACATTACTGACCACACAATGTTGTAATACTAATTTATTGGGGCTCTACCACCTCTACTACAGACCACACATGTAAAAGGACACTTTTTCACTGTCCGGTTATATAAGGAGGCACCTTACTACTGACCATCAAGGTAAGGGAGCAGTAGGCAGACCACCAATTGAAGAGGCCATTGTTTTTTTGACCAATAATATAAGGGAGCGCTTTAACACTGAGATGTAGGGAGATACCCCACTACTGACCACCAATGTAAGGGGGGCATACACTGACCGCCAATGTAAGGAAACAATACACTGAACACCAATATAAGGGGGGACTTCTATATCGACCACTAATTTAGTAGAATGTACATACTGTGCATGGAGTCAGTACAATATTTCTTACTTTTTTACTGTGTATAAACATTCTAACTTTGATTCCTTGATTATAAACCTGCCTGATTTGGGTATTTGATGCACTTAACATTACGTGGATTTGGTGCACTAAACTGTATCACAAAAGTGCAGCTTTTCAGCATTTTTAGCTATCAGCAGCAGCAACCAGCTCGCCCTGCAAACACTCTGTGATCTGTCCATGATCTGCTACTGGGCTGTCCAAAACACAGTGGGCATGTCTGTGAATCATTGTAAATATAGACGTTTTCAGCTATCAGCAGTAAGGATGGGCTTGGGCGTGTTCACAGCTCCACGTGCCGAGCCCGCCAGGAAGCTGAAAGCGCGGAGCGCCAATCACAGGTACTGAGACATTTTCCCGGTCCGCAGCTGCAGAGATAGGGAAATGTCTCAGTGCCTGTGATTGGCGCTGCGCACCGTCAACTTCCTGGCGGGCTCGGCACGTGGAGCTGCGAACACGCCCGAGCCTATCCTTAATCAGCAGCAGCAACCAGCTCTCCCTGCAAACACCCTGTGATACTCTTCTGACTACTCCATGTCTGCTGTAACAAAATGACAAAAGGTTGCTGGGCATCCTGACTTTTATAGGGAGACAATTGGCACATAAGAAAGTCCCCATGATTGACCTTTTTAAGCCACCTGACCACAGTTCAAACCACAGTTTTAGGAAGTGCATTGTTGGTAATTGATTGCTATAGATGTGAACGGCCACATTCGATCACCCTTTTGCTAGAACTGAGAACAACTTGGGTTTGGGTAAAACTCAAGGTCAACTTGAACCAAAAGCTCATCCCTACTACTTGTCCCATTTTCTACAGGTCTGATAAGCTAAGATAAACAGGTCTGTTCACTAAAGGGTGAAGAGTTTGGAGCAGGCAGGAGAAGTGAACAATCTAGGCCATCATAACTGATTTGGAAAGATTCTCCAATCCAGCTCACTTTCCAGTTCAGCTATGTTGTCCTAGATTGCTCACTTCTCCTTCTCCTCCCTTTAGGCCCCTAAAAAGCAAAAACATCTAATTTATCATGAGTTGATCTCTCACACAAAAGTAATGAATCTGTACTGCTTTTTCAAGAGTGACCTTTGTATTTTTACAAGATATCAAGCTGTTGAACTGATGTAGTTCAATTTAAGGCTGCAGAGGACAATACCAAACGTGTTCCCTGTGTGTATAATTCATCCCTTGCAGCTTAATTTGCATGACAGTATATTGTTTTTAAAGCCGTAGCTTTAGAATTGTATGAAAACAACATGGTAGAAGCTGGAATTTACTTTTGATGATACATTTTTATTTTAAAAGACACTGCTAGTTATGTTTCTCATTACAACTACAGGTTTAGGGACAAATTTAATTATAACTCTGTGAAATGCCAGGACCCGTAAAACTAAAGTGTGTCAGTAGTAATGCTGTAGCTCTGTGAATAATGTAATAGAGCTTAATCAATTTGCTGACGTACATCTATTATCTGCAACTACTTTGATTTCTGTGAATCTGGAAAACAGTTTATACATGTCTGAAATATCTAAAACTTTGATCAGTGATTGCTCCATTACTCAGTTATTTTTAATAGTTTACCTATGTGTCATCAAATCCAAGATGAGGAATAGCCAAGACACTTGATAAGTGCATGTAATACCAGAAATGTCTTAGGCCCCTTTGAGGTGGGCAGTCCCATCAGGTCCGTCTGTCAATTGTTCAGGCGGATCTGATCGGAAGCTCAGTATTACCGTAGTCTAAGGGCAGCAGGATCTAAACAGACATGTATTAATTTATGTCCAATTACCCCTAACTGCATCCATCTGGTAAAAGGAATGGACAGAGATCCATTTTGGTGGACCTGATCATGGCAAATCAAAGTTAATCATATGTAAATGGACACATGTCCGCTAACATCCAAATCCCTATAGACCTAATATGGGTCAGATAAGTTCAGGATTTTTCCTCCATCCCAAGATGGAGGATAAAACTGAACAGACACAGATGTCACAACGGTAACATCTGATCCGTACTGCTCCGATCAGCAGGTGACCCATGCACAGATTCCCTGCTGATTGGCCCCCATGTGTATATTTGTATATGTATGTATATTTTGTGTGTAAACAGTACTGTATATATTCTGAAATCCACTGCACATCTTTAAAGGGTATTTCCACAATTGCAGTCAAATTATGTTAACACCTACTTTATATTTGTTACTTGTTCTCATTCACATTGCATAACGCAAAAGTGGCAGACAGAGGGTTGGGACAAACCATTTAACTCTGACAGGGGGGCTTACAATGGTCAGCTTTTATTCATTGATGGAAAACCTTTATCCCCAAAGGACAGAAAAAAAACTGTTGCTGTAACTACTTAAAAATGTGTTACTCAGACTTTGGCTTTGCTAGTCAAGTCCATCTAAATCTGCTAGTGAATCTAATATTACCCTCTCCACCGGGCAATAATGCTGATGTCCAGGTGTGGCTCCATTGCTCCTCCATAGAGTGGAGCCACCCTTGGACATGGAAGTGTCTTACTGGCAGGATCAATAGGTAAAAATAAAGGAAAAAAAGAATGCAGCCACCACTTCAATGAATGTGCATGTTGCAATATAGTACATTTGTGATTTGTGGTTTTTTAATACACTTTGAGTAAATCCCTTTTTTATATGTACAAGCATAATTCTATATAACATTTTGATCAAGAATAAATGGACATACAAATATTGTATACAACTTGTATTACACCAAGCATCTTGAGTGTCAGATACAAATAGCCTATGCTGTGATTATGTAACAGAACTATTACTGTAACTTGCCTTCTCATGCGTGTGGTAGAATCTCTTAGTGGGTCATTCCCTAAGCATTTGTTCTCCGGGCTCTTTGTTAATTTCATTAATTTCTTAAGTAATCAGTCATTTAGGAGAGCTCTTCTTCTTGCTTCAGTAATTTAGTAGAGCTTGTTTGTAATTGTATAGAACATTTACTATAGACATCAACAGGGGAATTCTGGAAAAACAAGTAATGACTTGAGCTTACGAGCAATAGGATTCAATAATGATTCTGCAAGCCATTACGGAATCATGACTTCTGTTAGTGAACAAACATTCTGTGAGGTGGTATGTTCACTATGTGCTTACAGCTTAATGTGACACTAAACTCAAGATTTAAATCTTAAAAATGCATTCAAGTACCTTAACTAATACCCCAATTTCAAAAAAGTTGGGACACTTTGTAAAATCTACATAAAAACAGAATGCAATGATCTGCAAATCCCATAAATCCAAATTTTATTCACAATAGAAAATAGAAACATATCAAATGTTTAAAGCATGAATCTTTGAAGGACATCCCTGCATGGGCTCAGGAATACTTCCAAAAATCACTGTCTGTGGACAAGCTCGGTGTGCCATTCAAAAATGCAAGTTAAAGTTCTATCATACAAAGAAGAAGCCATATCTGAACATGATACAGAAATGTCACCATCTTCTCTGGGCCAAAGCTCATTTAAAATGGTCTATCGCAAGGTGGAAAACTGTTCTGTGGTCTAATCCAAATTTGGCATTCTTTTTGGCAACCATTCTCTGGACTAAACAGGAGAGGGACCTTCCAGTTTGTTATCAGCGCTCAGTTCAGAAACCTGCATCTCTGATTATATGGAGGTGCATTAGTGTGTATGGAATGGGCAGCTTGCACATCTGGGAGGGCACCATCAATGTTAAAAGATATATCCAGGTTTTAGAGCAGCATATGCTCCCATCAAGATGTCTTTTTCAGGGAAGGCCTTTTATATCCCAGCAGGACAATGCTAAACTGCATCCTGCATTAAATGGCAACAGTATGGCTTTATAGTAGAAGAGTCTGGGACAACATTCCTCTCCCAAAACTCCAGCAACTGGTCTCCTTAGTTCCCAGACGTTTACAGAATGTTGTTAAAGAAGACTTGGATGCTACACCGTGGTTAACGTTGCCCTGTCCTGGCTTTTTAAGAAATGTTGCTACCATCAATTTCAAAATTACCTTATTTTTTTCTTATAATGGTCAATTTTCTCAGTTTAAACATTTTATATGTTTTCTATTTTATATTGTGAATAAAATATGGTATATGACATTTACAAATAATTGCATTCTGTTTTGATGTAGATTTTACACAGTGTCCCAACTTATTTGGAATTAGGGCTCTATTAACAAAAAATGTATCTTATTTGTGTATCACTCAAATCATCTCTGAATTGGTGCTGACATTATTCATCCTTCTTGAGGGTGGATATTTTTGTCCCTCGTAGTCCCTGTGTGTATTGTAAAGTAGCCACCTCTCCAAGCTCTCTCCTATTTACTAATTTGTATTGAGACATCACAGGAGTGAGCTTGGAGTGGTGAATACTTTACAACACACACAGGGATATGGGCAACAAAAGTAGTCACCCTCCAGAAGGAAGGATAGTGTCAGCATGAATTCAGAGATAATTTGAGGTTCTACAGCCAAGTGATACATAAATAAGATACATTTTTGTTAATAGGTATCACCGACATTCGTGGTGATAGCTAACATGCATGTCACAATCATTGTTTACATACACATGAATGCCCAAAGCTCATGTTTTCATTCGCATGCAGATGGCTTTTAGTTTTTTGCAACTTTTTACATTTTTTCTTAACTTTATTGCTATCACAGAGGGGTTAACAAGCCCCTATGGGATAGCTTTGGAGGTGACAGGTTCTCTTTATGGAGACATCAGGAGTCTATAGACTCCTGATATCTCCCCTGGCCTCCAATACAGGGAACCTAGCTTTGTGCCCAATCTCCTGTGTAACTGGCACTTTTGCCGGCTTTGTGACAGCTGTGAGCAGAGAGCACAGCGCTTCCTGACTCACTGATCACAGAGCAGATCAGGGACAAGATGTTGCCTGGTCTGCTGCCGCTCTGCATTCTGACAGTAATTGCTGTTCTAGTTCCCCCAGAGGAGTGGGGAACCATGAAAATCAAGGCAGAGGTGCAGAGGGGCGCCACCTATGCAGGCTGCTACAAGTGATCTGGGTGGCTGTGCAGTCACCTAGATCACTTGTACAAAGCAACCATCACTTGCTTAAAAAAACGATGCCAAGATTGATGCAGCCATAATCTTGGTATAACTACTTCAGGACAAAGACATATATATACATACAGCGGTCCGCAAGTATGTAAGAACCGTCCAAAATGCCCTTAGTGGGTGGCCCTGTCTGCCTCCTCCCACATGACACCCTTTGATTTAAAATTCAAAGGATCCGGCGGAAAATTGTTTGCCAAACAGCATCTGCATCCAATTAGATGCAGGCACAGTTTAGGTATTTTGACATCTGGCAGGGCTAACTGTTAAAATACAATAGCCGCAATGAGATATACCTTCATCCATGCTGTTTATCATGGAATCTGTTTGTTTTTTTGTTCAGCCCAAAAGCTTGGCAGTTTTTGCTAATAACTCATTTTGTTATCACGCACACAGGGATAGGCAGGCAGGGGTAGGGGCAGCAGTGAAATTGAAACTGACAGGGACAAAGTTAGGATATCAGCGATAGTTTCCTTCAAAGGAAATCAACCATAATTTTATATAACATACTACTCCATTTACATTTATGAGTCTTTATCAATTCTTCATATTTGTGCTTGTATACTGTAGGTGTATTTAACCTTTATTGACAGATCTCAATTTGTAGGATTACAACACATATTCAAAACAGGTAATATGGCATCACTGTTTTCCAGATGTCATATTTTTACAGATGTATCATCGCTACTCTTACAGTATAAACAATGGTTTTACTGCTAGACAAATATGTAGCTATGTTGTTTGGAATGTTCTATATTTATTCATGTCAGGGGGGGTATTATAAACCCAGTACACTACACTCACAACAATACAGAAAGCTTTAATATTTTCCAAACAAAAAGTCGGCTTGAAAGCAGCTAAGCTATTGCCCCAAATGCAGCTTAATTGAAAGTGATGAAGTGGAAGGCTGGAGATGTTCAGGATAGAAGAACACTTTGCAGGGGAATGCCACAGGGAGCAAAAGCTTTTGGAGAGGTTCTATTTTTAAAATGTAAGGAGACAGCTGGAAATTTCACACAAAAATGATTAAGCTTTTGATGTATCAACAAATTTTTTTTTAACTAGGAAGTGGACTTATTTTCCTTACTGCTACCAATCAAATTCCAGTTTTCAAGGTAGTTTTGAATTTGACTAGTGGCTGAGGGGAGTTGGCTCTCTTTCATAGTAAGAAATAGTAAGAGCGTGTTGATACATCGGCCTTAGGAAACTAGTTTTGGGAGAAACAGGATCTGCCATTGCTGATTTAAGAATACCAGTTTCCTGGCCATCTCTAGCTTTACTAAACTAGAATAGGCATATAGATTAGAAAGTCAGAACTACTGATCTTCATACTTTCTCAAGGCAATTACTTCAGCATGACAACTAAGCAAACAGTATCTTTAGCAGGAGAGGTCAGAAACAGCAGCCTTATATTCCCTAGTAGTACAGGTTTCCACTAAACCTATGGTCAGCATAGGATTGCCTAAATAAACCCATGCTCAGTATAATTTTATTTGAAAATAGATATAAACGCATACCTAGCAGACATGTGTTGCAACGTAACATGTGGCAGCATACTAATGTGCATTGCGGTAATTTCCAAGAAATATATACACTATTTTTTGTCCATTCTGGTGGATTGGCAGCCCATTTATTTAGCTGCCTTAACATTACGCATGGCATAATTGGTTCCTGGAATGTCTCTGAGACAGGAAAATAAGGCAAATCATAACTAAAGGTACCCATACACCTTGCGTTTATTGTTCGATTTCCGAGCACTGACTCTACGTAGACTATAGGCCTACATACACATACACCATCCAATACGCTGTATAGTCCTTATGATCTTGGTACTGCATATGCAGATTCCCAAAGGCACTTGTATATAAGTATAATCACTGTGATGTTGCAATCCTTCAGTCATAATCAGACCGGCAGTATTCAATAAGGGTATCATATCTTCTGTAGTGCATTTATTGCACCTTCCCAAGTACTCATTTCGGAAGGTTCATGCATACAATTACTTTTATTCTCCAGATGCCTTTGTCTCAGGATAAAGTCACTTTGGTATTGAAGTCTGTCAGCTGTGATCATACATGTCCAATAAAATGCCAAATCACCTATATTGCATGTATCAAACCTAGACAGAATCTTTCATGCACGGATCTGACTCCATTACCATGAGAACAGTGGATAATTGTATGTATTCCATGCTTGTATGATACACTACTCCCATAGCTGCTGTAGACTCCACAGAAAACCTGGGGTTGTGTGACCTCTATTACAGTGCAAATAAAAGTTCAAGATTGTCACAGGCACATTTGCATAGACGCAGCACCTCAAAGGCTGCAACGCCATCAAGTTCTAGCTGTATTAAGGAAATGCTGCTTGGATCTCACCCAGTACCGAGACATAATATGGAGTAGTGTTTTCATGACATTCTTAAAAGCATAGGGTCCAGATGCCCATCCGGAATAAACAGGTTCTGATAAGGGCCTGTTGTAGAGCCCCTCTCAGTACATATTAATTTTCATACCTTAAGTTATGGAGCAACAGTGTTTTGTGATACAAATGATGTCAACATTCACAAAATATAAGACAACAGGTAACATCGTTCTTTTTTAAAATGAGATCATCTCAGCAGCTTACATTATCCCTATTAGACAGGGGGGAAAAATCTGCAGAAAGTCTACTTTTAAAATAAATTGGCCAGCTCCAGTTGTTGTATTCCCCGTCTTTAATTCAATTTAGTAGTTGACTTGAAAACAAATGTGCGCAAAATATATTCTCTCAGCAGACATCAGCAGCTGTCACTGCATCTTTAACAAATCAGTATTTTTCTCCTCTGTTAAGTAATGGGAATCCTTTGCCTATTGTTGAAGACAGCTGACATAAATCCCATAAATCTTAATACATATAAAATATGTTCTACATAAAGGGTGCTGGGATGGTCTTTTTAGTGATCTCTTTGCTATGCATAGTTTATTAACAAACATTATTGACATTTTTTCGTAAAATTGCACTGACAAAATAATAGTCAGTCAATGCCATGATTCCTCATCTTCCATAAAATAGAAGAGAAATCTTATCATATTGAGAATTATATGTAATATATGTTATTGCCAAGTTTCAGAATCATTTTCCTGGGAAACAATTTTCTTTAACTAAAGCTGACAAAGACAATAAAATGATTCATTAAAATTCACTAATAATTGGATGTGTGTTTTTTTATACTGACACTAATGAAAAGATTTTTATGCACCAATAGTTTGCATGAATTACCATGCTGACATTCCTGATTATCACATGCTTGAAGATCTGCTCAAAAGTATTTTGAGCATAAAAATAGAATTTGGTTATTTAAAACATACAAACAAATAGATGCAGATATACTTTCCGCAATGCCTGTCTTTTTATGGAGGGATCTTTCTGATAGACTTAAAGCAAACCTCTACTTAAAGCTGAACTGCAGTCATCTAGAAAATAATGATGATGCTTTATCATTTACGAGTATTCATTTTTGTTCTAGTATTGGCTCCTGTCTCACTGCAGAGTGGTAATACAGGTCCTGGTCTGTGGGAGGGATTCTTGAAAACATGCTTCACTGACTTAATAATCTTTTCTACAGAGGTGGACAAATTAATATGGAACTCAGGAGCCAATCTGTATAATCCAGGATCCAGCAGGACTTTTTTTAGGAGCTCCATTGACAACGACTAGAGAAAACTTCAAAAACTAGGAGCCAGCTGTAAATTTTAAGGATCATCATCTACCTGGCTCCTGGGATTTGTCCATCCCTGCTCTACTACATTGTCTATAAATGAAAGAGAGGGTTGTGTCAATGGCTGCACTCTTTTTACGGGGGTTCTGCTCATAATGTTTACAGACATTTCTCTGCTATCCTTAATTTCTTGTCAACAGCGAAATTCGAAATACAAAGCCTTGGAAATACCAGTCAATAAATGCATTTCACAATTATTGTCCATCAGAAAAACTTTACTGAGGTGGCTACACATCATCTTAAATAAATATTGAAATTAAAAGTGATGCTATTGTATGCACTATAAGGTGCAAAAGCATAATTGCAGTGTAACTGCAAAACCTTTAAAAATGCCTAATGCAGCACCCCAAAACAACCTAGCTTTGGAGGTATAGGATAGTAGGCACATTTCCTCCCCCATTCATTCAGCACTTATTACCCAAGTGACCTATCACATGGTCATAATACTGTCACATGGGAACAGGGGTATGCCTATGTCTATGCAAATACCACATTTTTATTTTATTCATGAATTTATGGCATAAACGCTGTGTTATAATTAAGCTGTTAAACCATAAAAAAAATATTAACAAACAACAATCAAGTATGAGCAGAACTGGTCGGACACACTTCCTCTCTTCCTCTGCAAAACAGGTTTTAATAAGCGGAATAGCTGTTCTGTGCTGTGAAGGGAGGATGCACCATAGTCACTGAGAAAAAAAAGATATTTTAAGATGTTTATGAAGTAAAATTGGTCACAAATCATAACAAGCAGAACTAGCATTAACATTATAAAGGTTTTTGAATGTTATTGCAAAACTTTTAACTGCCAGCGAAAAACAATATTGTGCTGAGCTAATAATCATACACATCTAATACAATGAAACATATATAAATTAATATATCGAGTGTTTCTATTTGAATACAGGGAAACTTAATGTGACAAAACACGCAACAAAATGCTTTCGCATTGAAGTCTATAGAACCAAAAAGCACTGTAATCTGCAAAAAAGTAGCTCATGTATTTTTTCCAGCAACAGGCATTTTTCTGCTGCGACAAAATCCTCAGGGTGTGAAGGGTAGCCATAGAAATCAATAGGATTCCTTGTCTTAAGCATTGTGTAGGGTTTAGCTGTGAGCAACAAAATGGCTAGATGTGAACGGGCGCTCAGGGCCGGATTTGCCACAAGGCGCACAGAGGCCCGGCCTCAGGGCGGAAGGAAGAAGAGGGGCGGCAGCGGTGTGGAATCTCCCGACGCCCGGGACTTGCAGTTCCAGGCACCAGGCGGCAAGTTGTTCTCTACATTTAGTCCTGCTTTGGGCAAGTAGGGCTAAATGTAGTGTGAGGAAGCCGCTTGTTTGTTCACAAGTCATTTCGGCAATGTCGACAAGATCAATTGTAATAAGACTGCAGCCCGTCCGTCCTCCCCGCGCCTACCTCTCTCCTCAATGGCTCCATCCTCTCCCCGTCCCCCTACACCCCAGCTAGTATCTCTCCTCGCTGGCTGCCGATGTCTTCAAGATGGAGAGAGGCAGGGTTAAAACTAGGGATGCTCCAATACCGATACAAGCATCGGTATCGGTTGGGATACCCAGTATTTGCATGAGTACTCGTGCAAATACTCCGATACAAAAAAACGAGTACCTGTGCCGCGTCCGCCATCTTCAAGGACCCGAAAAACCGCTGCACACAGGACCTCCATAGCGTCTTCAATGAAACAAGATGGCCGTGAACTCCTCCTCCAAGTCCTCAGTCATCTGCTCCATTCTGACCTCTTCTTCCGCTGATTGGCCGATTGGATGATTGACAGGCTTCCTCACCAGTCTGGAGTGACTGGTGAAGAAGCCTAATAGTAAATAAAAGTAAATCACTGGCACACACTTGAAGGGTTTTTAAAGTATTGATATGTTTATTTAATACCCAATGTCACATACTGTCATACGGTGCTAATGTTTCGGGTCCGCACAGGGATCCTTCATCAGAGCGACAGTGACACAAGGCATAGGTGAACATGCAGGTATAAATACACATCAATCCAGGTGCAAACAGACAGCCCATGACGTAATTCCCACCAAAATTCAAAAAGATAGACACACCCACATCAACACAGAAGAATTCTATTAGTATTAAGTGCAAAAAAAAAAGTTAAACAAGAACTCTTTTCTCTTTTCAAAAGCTAAATGTGTGTGTAAGGATCCCTGCCATTGGATCTACCTGTTGTCGATGCCACAGCATCCCCGGTTTCCATGGTCACCAATGTAGCATGGAGAGCAGTGTCTGTTCTCCGTCGGGACACAGCAATGAACTGCACATTTGCCGGAGGCCGTAGATCCGCCCCCGGCGTCTCCTCGTTGCTAGGATACAGTATGAGTGGCCAGGCTGTCATCCACTGCTGCTCCTCTGCTGGTAACAGATGGCAAGTGGGGAGGCTGAAAGAACAAAGTGGCGAGGCATCTGAAACACATAGGGTCAGAGGTCAACATCCTATCAATGTTTATGCAGATGATGATCTTAGTAGCATCAATCAGCTGTAAATCAGACATAGTCTATTTGATTTTTTATTTGTCTCCATAAAGACCATAAAAGCTTTGCTTTTTTTAGAAACACTGACTGACGTCCAAATCTCCATATTTTCTATATTGGCAAATCAGACATGCGAAGAGCAACAAAAGAGGACATGATTTTGCTTGTCCAGCATGATCCTTTGATTTTCATGTATAACTTCATAGTTTGGATATGGTGTTCCC
The DNA here is from genome assembly GCF_000935625.1 of Nanorana parkeri. NCBI lineage: Eukaryota > Metazoa > Chordata > Amphibia > Anura > Dicroglossidae > Nanorana > Nanorana parkeri. The sequence goes on from NW_017306569.1 coordinate 149,305, forward strand.
GCCAACATTTTATAACATGTGATTGTCATCTGAAAATACGGGACCTAGACTATTTGCTGAAAATACTGTATATACAGCATTTGTAGACACACAGTATATTTTTATTCCCTTCCTTTTGGACCTGTCACTTTTATCAGAAAACCAATTTGATTCACTAAATGAATTCTGTGTCTAAATTGAAGCTCTTTCCATGACCAATGACATTTATTGTTGCCAAGTTTCTAGAGCATGAATATACCCTTTATCTGAAAAATGTCATGCAGAGCCACAAATACGGTAAGTAAGGCATGCAAATGTAAAAAGAATCTCTGAAATCAAATACTTCTTTAGTATGGAAAGGTGTGAAACAAAATGAAGTATAAACATATGCATACATAGCTAAGTATTAATTAATGCACGGGATTAATATTGCTTATAAATAAAGCATAAGCATAGACGACTAAGTCAGTCAGCTAAATACAATATTCTTCCTACACCCTTTTGTAGCCTGAGGTCATTGAAGCGTAGATGCCCAGGCCACATTTAGCAGCCTTAGTGTGTTGGTTAATTTAATAATTACTTTATAACTACATCTAAGAACTAGTAAGCTTCACCATAATAAATTGTTGGCGGGTAAGATACACTTTATAAGCTTATAGTAATTTTTACATTTTTAAAAAAAATTATATTTTCTTTTACTCTCTGTATTTAATTTCTATTGCTGAAAGCTAACAGATGTCAAAGGTCCCAGCAGGTTCATTTTGTTAGCAAACCATCATAATTATTATGATTGGCTGTCATAGTGATCATATAATCATGAATGAACAGTTCCCAATCATTATTATTATTATCATAGTGCTTTGAGTAAAAGTGTGGTCTTGGATCTATGGGCCCACACTGATGCAGGCTCTGCATGGTATGTATGAAGATATGTGGCTTATAACATTATGTAGCTTATAACATGTCAGTACGGGCCTTATGTAAGGAGTGTTGTTCTACGGAATGCTGGTAGGGATAGGTAAAAGAGAATGTACAGCCATATTTGCTCTTTACTTGAACTTTGCAAGTAAATGTAACACAAAAATGTATGAAGATATGTGGCTTATAACATTATGTAGCTTATAACATGTCAGTACGGGCCTTATGTAAGGAGTGTTGTTCTACGGAATGCTGGTAGGGATAGGTAAAAGAGAATGTACAGCCATATTTGCTCTTTACTTGAACTTTGCAAGTAAATCTCACACAAAGCAACCCCCCCCCCCCCCTCCAAAAACACGGCGCATACCTCGCCGTGACTCACAGTCTATTTAGAATGGGCAAACATTAGCAAGGATACAGTAGGCAGCTGAAATTACCTGACGCTTTCCATTGTGTGGGCTGAATAAACAATATACATTCAGTTACAGCCATGCACCAGAGCCATTCAGGCGCCTGTTTCAGGAAATGACACTTGAGTTTCTATACTGTGCTATGATAGGCTTTTAATCCAAGCCAGAAGTCATGTGGGTGTTCCATATCTTTTATGTCCCGCAGCTCTGCTCAATTTCTGAAACTGCCCAGACCCCCTTTTTTTAGACCCCTTACAGGTACTCCTATCAATATTGTACCATCCCCACCCAAAAGCAAATCCCCACAATAACCCCCTAATCTATAATAGAATAGTGTATAAAATTCATAGTGTATATGTTAAGTAATTGTATTACTCTTAGTATAATACATTCATGCAATTAATTAATGATATTGAGTGAGAGAATTCCAAAATGGCATGATAACCTAATTCAATAACATCCCAGTTACGTGCCATATTTGATTATCCCATTAAATATTAAAAGTTATTGTCATTTTATTTACTATACTTATATGTGACTTTTGTGTCAACATTGAATCATGTCTTTTGGCCATGCATGATACCTTAAAAGCCCCATCTTTTTTCCTAGTTTGTATATATTCAATTTAGGGGTGTCTCCGTTCTTGTGGTGATTCAAAAAATCTTTTATACAACAAATTAAGAAAGATTTGCACGGATCCCCAACATAGCTGAGTACTGTCTATTATATTTTTTAGTTGCACTAACAGTTACATTTTCAGGACAAGCTTTCAGGGTGTTCCATTTTTGTTGGTCCAAGCAGTAGTGATACACAAAGCTTTAACAAAATAATAAGAATCATAATCTTTAAAACCACACACATGCACGCACGCACGGACGCACACACAAACAAACACACACACACACACATACACACAGTGAAAAAAGTGAGGAAGTTAGTCATATGAGGAGAAACATAACCTATGGAAGGGGAGGTGGGGTGAAGGAGTCACATAGCGGAGAATTGTCATAGAACTATTTGAAGAGATTTAGAAAACTGAGGTCTACATTCAGTCCATTATCTTCTGTGTCAAACAGTTTTATAACCACTCACATCTCTGAATCACTCCTCCCTTCCATCCCATTGCACACTCTTCTCCTTACCTGTCCAAGGCTGCCCATACACCATGAGTTTTTTCTCTTTCATCCCTGTGGGGTTGAATGAGAAAAACTCTTGATTACCCCAGCCACGCTAACAATCTTCCTCGCCGGGCTATTTTATTCTGACAGCAGTGGATGTGCCACTGTCAGAATACCTGAACAGTGATTGCAGCTAAATGACTGCAGTCTCAGTTCGGCCAAGATTGGCCAATGAGTTACTTTGCTGGGCAATGTATATTTGTTTGATCTGGATTCATTATTGGAAAAGATTTAAGAGTTTAATACTACTTTAACTACAGTAAAGAAATTCAGGTTTCCTGCTCTGCCAGACAAACTAATTTAATCTATATATTCTTATTTTTTCGACTAAAATATACAGTATTATTCAATTTTAATATATATTTCTCCAATTTTAAAATAAATAAAAATCGTTCATGGCGAATGTGGCTTTAAATTTAGTTAATATCTCATGTATCTACATGTATGGAATTATGGTTATTGCAATTGTGATATTAACATAATGTTGTAGCAACCACAAGTATGAGTGTATGTTGGTAGGAGACTTTTTCAATACTAAGCCAGCACTAAAAGTGCAATATGGAATTCTGCTGTTTCAGCGAGGCCACGTAGCTTAGTCACAACAGACTGTATATTGCTTGTACCAAGTCCCTCCTCACCAGATACTCAGAAGTACACAAATGCCTTTATAGGCCTTTCAGATACCTTATGCTGGGTATTCATTAGAAGATTTTGGGGGGGGGCTAGAGACACAAAAAAATATTTCTCCATTCCTCTATGGATAGATTCCTCCATCCTCTATCCATGCTCCATCCCCGCTATTCTGCTATGGCTATTGTATTTTGACAGCCGGTGGGACCTGAACAGTGCCTGCATCTGGTTGGATGCAATGTTTTTGTCAAAAGATGTCAGGTCGGAGGTGGCAGACAGAGCCACCCACTAAGTGTATCAAAAAGCCAACTTTACATTCAAAGAATTTACCATGACTTTAGGAGTGGGTACTAATCCAGACTGATTAAATTTAAAACAAAATATATATACTAAGAAAATATATACAATATATTGCCAAGTTTCTAGAGCATGAATATACCCTTTATCTGAAAAATGTCATGCAGAGCCACAAATACGGTAAGTAAGGCATGCAAATGTAAAAAGAATCTCTGAAATCAAATACTTCTTTAGTATGGAAAGGTGTGAAACAAAATGAAGTATAAACATATGCATACATAGCTAAGTATTAATTAATGCACGGGATTAATATTGCTTATAAATAAAGCATAAGCATAGACGACTAAGTCAGTCAGCTAAATACAATATTCTTCCTACACCCTTTTGTAGCCTGAGGTCATTGAAGCGTAGATGCCCAGGCCACATTTAGCAGCCTTAGTGTGTTGGTTAATTTAATAATTACTTTATAACTACATCTAAGAACTAGTAAGCTTCACCATAATAAATTGTTGGCGGGTAAGATACACTTTATAAGCTTATAGTAATTTTTACATTTTTAAAAAAAATTATATTTTCTTTTACTCTCTGTATTTAATTTCTATTGCTGAAAGCTAACAGATGTCAAAGGTCCCAGCAGGTTCATTTTGTTAGCAAACCATCATAATTATTATGATTGGCTGTCATAGTGATCATATAATCATGAATGAACAGTTCCCAATCATTATTATTATTATCATAGTGCTTTGAGTAAAAGTGTGGTCTTGGATCTATGGGCCCACACTGATGCAGGCTCTGCATGGTATGTATGAAGATATGTGGCTTATAACATTATGTAGCTTATAACATGTCAGTACGGGCCTTATGTAAGGAGTGTTGTTCTACGGAATGCTGGTAGGGATAGGTAAAAGAGAATGTACAGCCATATTTGCTCTTTACTTGAACTTTGCAAGTAACCACAGCCACCCCCCCCCCCCCCTTAACAAGTTGCTGTCATTTACCTAGCAGGTAGAGATGTTGGCTTCTTCTCATATGTTTACCAGTTACTCCTAACCACCTGCAGTAAAAAGCCTGTTTACATGAAGACCGTACACAGCGTACAAACATCACTCAGATTCTAATCATTTTTTGCAATATACAGAGAAATAGGTTCCAAAAAGATTTCCATCAATACTTGTATCAACTCACAGTCTATTTAGAATGGGCAAACATTAGCAAGGATACAGTAGGCAGCTGAAATTACCTGACGCTTTCCATTGTGTGGGCTGAATAAACAATATACATTCAGTTACAGCCATGCACCAGAGCCATTCAGGCGCCTGTTTCAGGAAATGACACTTGAGTTTCTATACTGTGCTATGATAGGCTTTTAATCCAAGCCAGAAGTCATGTGGGTGTTCCATATCTTTTATGTCCCGCAGCTCTGCTCAATTTCTGAAACTGCCCAGACCCCCTTTTTTTAGACCCCTTACAGGTACTCCTATCAATATTGTACCATCCCCACCCAAAAGCAAATCCCCACAATAACCCCCTAATCTATAATAGAATAGTGTATAAAATTCATAGTGTATATGTTAAGTAATTGTATTACTCTTAGTATAATACATTCATGCAATTAATTAATGATATTGAGTGAGAGAATTCCAAAATGGCATGATAACCTAATTCAATAACATCCCAGTTACGTGCCATATTTGATTATCCCATTAAATATTAAAAGTTATTGTCATTTTATTTACTATACTTATATGTGACTTTTGTGTCAACATTGAATCATGTCTTTTGGCCATGCATGATACCTTAAAAGCCCCATCTTTTTTCCTAGTTTGTATATATTCAATTTAGGGGTGTCTCCGTTCTTGTGGTGATTCAAAAAATCTTTTATACAACAAATTAAGAAAGATTTGCACGGATCCCCAACATAGCTGAGTACTGTCTATTATATTTTTTAGTTGCACTAACAGTTACATTTTCAGGACAAGCTTTCAGGGTGTTCCATTTTTGTTGGTCCAAGCAGTAGTGATACACAAAGCTTTAACAAAATAATAAGAATCATAATCTTTAAAACCACACACATGCACGCACGCACGGACGCACACACAAACAAACACACACACACACACATACACACAGTGAAAAAAGTGAGGAAGTTAGTCATATGAGGAGAAACATAACCTATGGAAGGGGAGGTGGGGTGAAGGAGTCACATAGCGGAGAATTGTCATAGAACTATTTGAAGAGATTTAGAAAACTGAGGTCTACATTCAGTCCATTATCTTCTGTGTCAAACAGTTTTATAACCACTCACATCTCTGAATCACTCCTCCCTTCCATCCCATTGCACACTCTTCTCCTTACCTGTCCAAGGCTGCCCATACACCATGAGTTTTTTCTCTTTCATCCCTGTGGGGTTGAATGAGAAAAACTCTTGATTACCCCAGCCACGCTAACAATCTTCCTCGCCGGGCTATTTTATTCTGACAGCAGTGGATGTGCCACTGTCAGAATACCTGAACAGTGATTGCAGCTAAATGACTGCAGTCTCAGTTCGGCCAAGATTGGCCAATGAGTTACTTTGCTGGGCAATGTATATTTGTTTGATCTGGATTCATTATTGGAAAAGATTTAAGAGTTTAATACTACTTTAACTACAGTAAAGAAATTCAGGTTTCCTGCTCTGCCAGACAAACTAATTTAATCTATATATTCTTATTTTTTCGACTAAAATATACAGTATTATTCAATTTTAATATATATTTCTCCAATTTTAAAATAAATAAAAATCGTTCATGGCGAATGTGGCTTTAAATTTAGTTAATATCTCATGTATCTACATGTATGGAATTATGGTTATTGCAATTGTGATATTAACATAATGTTGTAGCAACCACAAGTATGAGTGTATGTTGGTAGGAGACTTTTTCAATACTAAGCCAGCACTAAAAGTGCAATATGGAATTCTGCTGTTTCAGCGAGGCCACGTAGCTTAGTCACAACAGACTGTATATTGCTTGTACCAAGTCCCTCCTCACCAGATACTCAGAAGTACACAAATGCCTTTATAGGCCTTTCAGATACCTTATGCTGGGTATTCATTAGAAGATTTTGGGGGGGGGCTAGAGACACAAAAAAATATTTCTCCATTCCTCTATGGATAGATTCCTCCATCCTCTATCCATGCTCCATCCCCGCTATTCTGCTATGGCTATTGTATTTTGACAGCCGGTGGGACCTGAACAGTGCCTGCATCTGGTTGGATGCAATGTTTTTGTCAAAAGATGTCAGGTCGGAGGTGGCAGACAGAGCCACCCACTAAGTGTATCAAAAAGCCAACTTTACATTCAAAGAATTTACCATGACTTTAGGAGTGGGTACTAATCCAGACTGATTAAATTTAAAACAAAATATATATACTAAGAAAATATATACTATATAATGAATAGGTATAGTATATTTTAATTAAAATATATAAATATATACTAATACTAATAATAGAAAAGCTTATAAAAATATTTTTGTCAAACTGTCATTATGGATGAAACATGTATATGAAAGTCTAATTTCATTTGATATCAGGCAATGAAATAAAGAACAAATGATACAACAATTGAAATTAGCTGAGATAATTACTCATCTGTTGCTCTGTGAATGACGATATCTTGTGCCTTTCCATTCCTCCTGTGTAGAACATAAACTGTGGGTGAAATACAACCCATTTCATTATTGTTCTTCTTGATTTGTGACAATGTCAAAGTTCTGTTTAGTTATCATCCACACTTTCTTTATATATACAAACGTTGTCAGGCCTCCCTTGCTAGACAACTATTTCAAAGAGGGGAAGGTCATCTAAGTTAAAAGCAAACAATTCACTATGCCACAAACCAAGAAAAATATCTGTCACATTAAAGATTTTATATATAATGAATAGGTATAGTATATTTTAATTAAAATATATAAATATATACTAATACTAATAATAGAAAAGCTTATAAAAATATTTTTGTCAAACTGTCATTATGGATGAAACATGTATATGAAAGTCTAATTTCATTTGATATCAGGCAATGAAATAAAGAACAAATGATACAACAATTGAAATTAGCTGAGATAATTACTCATCTGTTGCTCTGTGAATGACGATATCTTGTGCCTTTCCATTCCTCCTGTGTAGAACATAAACTGTGGGTGAAATACAACCCATTTCATTATTGTTCTTCTTGATTTGTGACAATGTCAAAGTTCTGTTTAGTTATCATCCACACTTTCTTTATATATACAAACGTTGTCAGGCCTCCCTTGCTAGACAACTATTTCAAAGAGGGGAAGGTCATCTAAGTTAAAAGCAAACAATTCACTATGCCACAAACCAAGAAAAATATCTGTCACATTAAAGATTTTTTTTTCTTTTTCTCAGTTGAGCTGTTTTTCATTGTGTGTTTGACCTTCCCAACGACTTATTTGGAACAAGAAAAAAAGATTACTTTTTGCTTCAGAAAACAAAGAACGATACAATTTCCTCATAGTAAATCTTTGGCAATCTCAGTGCAACTGTCACTGAATCCCAACAAAATAAGTGCCACCTACCATCTTGTTGAATGTGGCAGTACAAAAGCATCCCAAAGACTTCAGGATAAAGAGGCAAGATGGCATGTCAGTGGTGTCTTTACTGAAAGAGTGTTGCAAACAATTATCAATCAAAATACAATGTATTGTGAAGCCCAGTGTAGAAATAATAATTAAATAGCCATGTTGGCAGAAGCACATCCAGTGTCTTTATGACTTCAGGTTGTCTCTGCCTAGCTTTTAAACAGAGAAGAATGCTGGGAAAAGCAAAGAAGGTTAATAGGCTTGCCTTATAGGCTATATGTGCTCCCAAAGTCAGGAGACCCTTAGAGGATATTAGGAAGGTGTGCTATGTGCCATTTGTTAGCCATGCTTTCAAACAAGCCCTCACTGACCTCTGTAGCTGCAGGTAATGTGGAGCTATGTATCCCTTAACCTTCATAAGAGAAGCACTGGCATAATTTACGTTGTGCTTCTCAGCACTCTGCACTCCGCCCTCCCAAAGCACATGCTCTGTATTTACATTAGCGATTGGAAGGCTGCCAATCATTCTTGGGAAATAAGGACAGGGGAAGCTAGGCTGCTAAGTGTTTATGCTGTAACTTTTGAGAATGAATGAATCCAAAGTGACTATAGCTACAGAGATCAGTGAGGGCTTGTTTTAAAACTTGTAAAAAATACATAAATATTTGAATATTAATAGCCTGGTCACCGTTTCACTTTAAAGCCAACCGTGGTGTTGTTCATGCTGGAACAAAACCTGTAAAGCAACAGGTTTTCTTTAATGTCCCCATTCACGGCAGAACATTTGCACCTCATTGCCAAGTTTGAAAAGAAATACAATATATAGATTGTGACCTAATCTATCTGACAGAACTGCAGAACTGGTGCTTTCTACTTGGCCTAGAACTGGCTCACATGGGGACAGGAAATGTCCTGAGCTCTGTGTAAGCACCCACTGAAGCAACTCGGAGGTTACACAGGACTTTCTTTCTTTGCCCCCAGCAGCCGCGTGCAGAAGTGGAGAATTAAAGGTAAGGTGAGCATGTGCTCCGGGGGCGGGGGGGGGGAGGTCAACGACATTAAACTGAACCTATTGCTTTGACCTGCATAAGCAAAGCACAGGTTCATTTTAATGTGAATCATACAATCATACAATTTGGCATGTCTAAATGAGAACAAAAATAATAATTACTAATGATGTTTATTATATGTTAGGCGTAAGTACTTTTTTTACACAGTCTGGGTGCTCTTTGTAATATTATAAAAGAAGTGGCAATCTGCATCCTTGTTTAAACGTTGTAGCCCTAGGCTTAGACCTTAGCAACTTTTCTACAACTCCATGCTTGACACACTACAATGCCCACATTTCTAGAACGTGAAAGAAACCATGACCTGGAAATCTATACATTCAAGTAGCCTAATTAAAAAACAAAAACTCTATTTCACAATTTTAAGGGCTACGGAGTAGTTAATGAAGGATCGCATTACTAATTCCATTCACCACTTCTCTGCATCTGCTAACTGGCAATGATAGGTAGTTCATGGTAAAAGAACACATGCAGGGTTGCCAACTCTTTAATTACTAAAATATTTGGATTACACAGGTTCTATCGCTGATTAAATGCAGGTAAGGCACTGAGTGAATCTCATTATCCATTTATTCACGGATGCTGTATAAACTTGTCAGTAATTAAAGCAGACCTATTCTCAAATGTTAACTAAAAGCTACAGAAACAGTCTAGCTGGAATGGATTTTTTACCTTACCCGAAGGAAATATTGCCCCATGCTCCCCCAGCACTAGTCATGTGACCAAAAGCCTAGACATTTGCTCTCACAATCTCTGCTGATTTTCCAGTTTGCAGAAATCATGTGACAAAATTGGGGAGTATATGACTCACTCCTCTTCTGTCCATGTTATATCCCTGGTTGTTAGTGGTTGGTTGCTCAAGCACACAGCGTTGCCACATGAGGGCAGAGGGTTTCTTCTCCTTGTTCCCGACAGAGCAGCAAGGGTGCAAAGTGAGAGTAGGTAAACTAGCTGTGAAGGCTGGAATTATTCCAACGTATATATGTGTGGATTATATAAGTCAGAATGATTATAAGTGTACTGACATCCCAGAACATATCATATTATAAACCTTATTTGGAAGGGGGACCAGACTGATTACACCAATTTTATGCTGTATAAAGTACAAAAAAAGTTTTAAAAATTCTCATAAAAGCCAATAAAAAAGAAGATATTGATCATTATTGTGTGTTACATTTATTTCAAACCACCACATTTTTCTTCTCAAACCACCGTACAGGTATGTAATAGATTTCCAAGGTTTATTTGCCACCCAACTTATCAAACTTATAATACATTAGAGAAAAAAATGGAGCCAAATAAACGATAGGAGGAACTCTGAATCTCAACATGTTTCATAGACCGTGTGTCCACTTAGGTGAGATAGGTGAGACAGGAGATAGATTGGTCTAAAATTATATAAATATACATATACAATACATTAATTGACTTATATAGCAATGAAAGTTAATCCTCCCGTGCTAACAGCCAACAACTATCCATCCAATCTTCAAAAAACACTGGCCCCATGGGTGCTGCTCTTCCTCAGATCGGGAAGCTCTTATCCACACATGCAAAGAAAACACAAAACAGAGCGCCCTCCCTGTGCAGTACTGATTTATTAATAGAAATTTGCTAAAAACAATACAGGCTACTCACAAGTGTAGCAGCATACAAGCTCTGTTTTGTGTTTTCTTTGCAATTGATATATGTGTATATAGCATGCATTTACTTACAATTTACAATAATATTAATGTGACGTGTTCCAAACCAATTCAAATCCTAGCCACATCCCCCTGCAAAAGGGAATTCCAAGATCGCAAGAGGCATACCAAAGCATCATATCTATCAATAGCTTTAAAATAATGAGAAATATAGCTATCTGAACAAACCCTAGAGATGCACTTGTTGATACAGTCAGAAGCAAATAGAGTATATTCCGACAGAATTAATTTCAAATGTTTACTGTGATAACCCACCTATTATAAATAATCTTGCTTCAATTTAAATATCAAATGACCACTCAGAGGAGTAGTTTATATTAATCAGTTAGAATGTCCAACCTATCCTAATGCTGAAATAAATGATTGATTCAGATTAATTAGTGGGATCCCAAATCAAACAGTGTTTCTATAAATGCTTGAGATGTACTTACAATCAGGTGCCTCTTGTGACCCACAGTCAAGTCAGGACTGCAGGTCAAAACCTCCCCCCACATGCAAAGAGCAGAGGACCTACCATTATCATCCATCTCCATATACCTCTGCCTTGAGCTGGCAATGCCCCAATGTCACCAGGCTCCACTTGTGATGTGGCAGCATGATGTCAGATGACATCACACCACATGCACGGTAACGTCCATGGGGCACCATTCAGTCTGGAGCTTCTGTGATTAATTTACTAAAAGCAAATAGGCTATTCACTTGCAAGAGAATTTGCACTTTGCAGGGGAAGCTTCCCTCAGTTTGGTGAATGGGGTAAAATGTTTACTTTGCAAAGAATACCTAATCATGTGCAAGGAAAATAAAAAAAAAGAAACAGCATTTTTGCTTGCAGATGATTGGGGGAAGAGCAGAACTTCACCTCATTCAAATCAACTCCTCTGACTCCACCTCCTGATGGTGACTGGGTGGGCACTGCAGGGCAGGTTGGTTCCACTAATGATTCTAAGGGCACTAAACAAATTTTGCAACACAAGCAGGTTTTTTTTTCTTTTTACACGGCCTATTCATTTGTATTTTTTTATTTTTGGCAGGAGTTCTGTTTTAATTATTTGGTGCCTTAATTTTGTGTCATTTGTCTAAATACTGCTTTACAATTTACTTATCAGTATTAACATTTAGGGATATAGTTAGTTCCCCCAATTCTATATATATTACTAATTCAACTCAGGTTTTTATTCATGAAAAAAGTGTGTCATATCAGCAGACCTACATGTTACGTTACATGCATTTCTTATGAATTATTTTCTATTTTGTCATGATTGAAGCTGACTTTTTAATTATTTTCTTATCAGTGTCATAGCTGAAATCAATGCTAACCAGATTACTACACTGCCATGCTTTAGTTTCCTTCATCAATGTTCGTTTCAGTTCAGGCAAAAAGTTACTCCATGAATGTTCATTTGAGTTCAGCCGAAAGTTGTCTGAAGTGTTTGTTCGCAAAAGCCATTAATAATGGAGGGATCCATGTTCATGCTCTTAGAGAGTGCCCTTGTGGATAGGCAAACTGGCCTCTTAATACTTTTCAGAACATGCTGATTTAGATTGCTATTTTTAGTTGACAGATGTTACTTATTACGATACCCAATGTGCCCCATGTTCAATGCTGTTTGCATCTTTGTTTAAATTATGTTGCCTGCTGAGCTAATGCTTGTTTCTGAACTACAAATTGACTTACTCATTTAAAGAGTACTAAAGAAAACCTGTGCTGACAGAAATGTGGAGCCATTTCTAAATTCTTTTTGAGAATAAAGGTTGCCTGGTTGTCATTCCGATCCAGTGACTTCAATACTTTGGGGTAGTAATTTGGAACAAGTGCAGAGCAAGGAAAGTCAGAAATCTCAATCTACATACTTGTTGCAGGACAGTGAATCAAGATGTAGTGAAATATATATTCATCAGCATGACAGCGAGACAATTAAAACTCAGTAGAAGTGCCTGCAGTGGCAGTCTACGTATTTCCCTAAGCAACTCTGGCCCTTCAGCTTTTGTGGAACCCATAAGGCACTGCAAGACTGACAGTTACAGCCATGACTCCCAGAGGGAGAGGCATGTTGGGATTTGTAGGTAAAGCACTTTTGATGTGTTGTCCACCCCTGCTTTAAACCCAAATTATTTATTTGAGTATATAGAATAGTAGTTGTGCTTCTGCATCATCTACCTAAGGAATGCAATGTTCAATATTAATGGTATGGTCACTTGGATGCTTTCATATATTCCATATTTGTACACATAGATCTAAGTAATTTGGCTATCACAGATGGTGTTTTCCACTTCTATTTCCATTTAATTCCATAATTTCAGTGTGGGATATCATTTACTGGTACCCCTACCCTAGACAGTTATTTTGTGCATTGTTTATTAATATGGTTCTATGAAAATAATTGTTATGGGGCCCTAGAAATGGTGGGGTTTTTATTGAGGTTGTGCACCCGTGCACATTTTTTTTAAATATAGGGTTAATAAAGTGACACCTAAATTGGCTTTTGTTTATGGGAGTTTTGAATTGTTATATTTGTATATTGGAGGGGGGCATAGTTGTGCTTAAGTCTGTTGCAGTCCTAAAACAGTCATTTTGATTTTGAGTCTTTAGTTGTGCTTCTGGCATCCCTTTTCAGTGCAGAGGTATTTATTGGAACAATTTGATGAATACTGTCCCATTTTAGTTCTTTTTAATTGGTTCCCCAGACTATCCATTAGCTGTATAGTAACAGGAGTAGCAGTGATAGCAATCTTTTGACAGCCCATCTCTGATTTATGTTTGAAATACACATGCCATTAGTCTAAAACTTCTAAACTGCTTGCATAAAAAATGTGGAAGGACCTAGATGTACTTACCTGCATTATTGCACACCTTGCAAAGTGCCCAGAGAGATCTATTATCAAAACTTTTATTTCAGTTCAAACCAAGCTTGCCCCATTGCACCTTCTATGGCTGTTGCCACAGAGTTAAGCAAATTTGGAGCACAAACCTTGGCCGATGCATGGCTTTATATACTAGGGTTTATTTTTGTAACAGACTGTTCCTGGTTAGAACAGCCCATAATGCTCATTGGAACATATGGGAATGGATGAGAATAACTACCTTCATTGTTGCACTCCTTGGAAAGTGCCTGGGAAACTCTACTACCCAAATTTTGATTTTAGGTTTCAAGTTAAACTTGCCTCATTGTACATTCTACGCCTGACTAATGGTCCACAACTATGATGGGCAGTCTCATTGACCAACTTGAAGAAACAGTAGACAGGAGCGGAGGCGCTTGAGCGTAACAGTCTGGAATTAAAGCCAGTACTAAGTCAGGAATTAAAGCTAGTTGAGGAGCCCCCTAAACACTTTGCAGGGTATCCGACAGTGCATGTCGGCACTATATTGATACTAATAACACAGATGGTTTACACTAATAACAGGATTACATTAAAGCGGAAGTTAAGTTAAAAAATAAAAAAATCGCTGGAAGGTAGGAATTTTGGCAGAGATATGCAAAGTCTCTTCTGCCAAAAAGTTATCCCGCTTTCCATCAGCATTTTTAAAAAAATGTTGTGTACACTGTATTGCACATGTGCTTTGCAAAGTACACAATCTAAGATGCTTTGAATGGACCTGATGCCTGGGACGATGTAACTTCTGTGTGCTGACACAGGGGTTACATCATTAGTGACCACCCAATGGCTGATAAGGATTCCCATGCAACTTGCAAGTGGCGGCATTGAAGATGGTGGCAGCAGGGGACAGAACAGGGACCAAAGATGGATTCGATGCTGCTGGAGAAGGGCGCACATGTACATTATGGCAAAAACCCACCCAACATACAGTGGTTTAATACCGCTTTAAGGATGCTTAAATGTTTTATTATCATTTTAGCAATATTAGTATCATGAGAAGGAATTTATTAGTCAAAGGAGGCTTTTTATCCTGTCAAGTGTGTTTGTATTGTATAAGTTATTTTGTGTACGGTAGGTGTTATGTATAAATGAGAACAAGAATGTAAGCCCTCAAGGGCAGGGCCCTCCTTACCATCTTGTCTTGAATTGTATTGTAATTGTAATGACTTCCTTATATTGTAAAGCGCTGCTCAAACTGTTGGCGCTATATAAATCCTGTATAATAATAATATCCTTTGGTCCCAATTAATATTTTCCCGTGGGGCCCCAAGGAGTTTAGCCCCCTTGGCCCCCACTATCAAAGCAAAAACAAGCAGCAATTGCAAGCCATAATTATTATTACCAAATAGTTAAATAAATTGGAACACAAACCTGGCTTTATTTACTAGACCTTGTTGTTCTTCTTAACAACCTGATCCAGGTTGGGACAGCCCATAAAGTTCATTGTAACACAGTGCTAAGAGAAGAGAATAACTGCTGTGTATTTGGTCCTCAGCATTGCAGTAACTCTCGCTCCACATCCATCTTTGTAAATTAATATGAAGTGTACAAAAATGACCAAAACTGACACTTTTGTTTTGACAATAATTCAAATTGCTATTTTAAACCATCACATTTTGTGCTTTAACAACTGTTATCAAATGCACATTATGCTAATTTTTTTCATAAAGAACAGAAGCTAACAGCATGCAGCAATAAAACAGCATCCAAAAAAATTAGTTTTGTGTGTTAGCCAGGATAAAAAAAGGGTAATGTACAGCCAAGATCATTAACATCGCTGCTTATTTATTTCTTAAGGTAATTACAGTTTTAACAATGCTGGATTCTAAATCACTTATACCAAAGAAAGCATGAAAGTGCTTTTAATCAAATAAAACATTTATTACACAGTTTACCCATTGGCACTGAGTGGCCCATTATTTTCCTTCCAGACATTTGATGTTCTTTTCACTTTGGTGTTCTCCATTTGCTTAGTTATATGGCTGTAGCAGTCATTATTTATTTATATGTACATTGCTGTGTGTGATATCTTTTATTTATTTCAGAATGACCTGGATTAGAAATGTCAGTGTGGTTTAACTATATACCCTAAGGATGATTTCTGAATAAAACAGTTTACATAATTGAAAGCAGTTGGTAAAGGCATGTGTGTGATATACATGTGGATCACAAGGGATCACTCCTCACCTGTACTGGGGTGACTTTTTAAAGTAAAAGGGACTGCTGAAATGTTAGTTTTCATCACCTGATCGCCATTTACAAGATAGCTCTCGTCTCTATGTGACATCAGAGGACAATGGCCAATCAGGTTGCACATTCCTGCCCAGCTTGATTGGTTGACATGATAGGGCCTTATACATCTCAGTGGTAGCAACAGGGAGCACCATTGTATTTTTAAGTATAATTAGTGATTTATTAGAATGCTATTTGTGTTTTAAGTATTTTTTTTTAGCTGGAAGGTAGCTACAATTTAAAGGAAACATGTTTTGTGAGTAACATAAAGGTTGTTGTTGCTGAACTCTCCTTGTTCAAATGCTAGTTTCCTGGCTGTCACACTGATTAAAGGAGAAGTTTTGGGGGAGTAAAATGTACCAAGATCTCATGGTCTCCTTGCAGAGAGAAGTGATTGTCAGTCACCGATCCCTGCAGGGATTCCCCACTTCCCTCTCTGTTCCTCCAACGCTCATTGGAGGGACAGACAAGGAGAGGGGTAGGCACAGATGTCTCTGGCTCTAGAGAGGCAGAGCCAACTGTCAATCAGGATGTCGGGTGGGTCTCGACAACATTATCAGGATTCCAACCAGCAGGAGAGCAGCTCTGCGCTGACAGTAGATAGCATTTTTTTGCTGACTTTGGGTCACAGGAATACATAAGTATATGTACTCCTGTGACCCACAAGAGAACTAAATCCAAAAAAAAGTTCAATACATTTCTTATATCAGGAGTTCTGATGTCATTCTAATTTTTCTGATTGCTTGCTTGTTCTGCATCAGTGATTCAGAAAGGTTAAAGACAGAGATGGCCAGGCAACTAACATTTCCCATGTTGTTCTCCATTGCAGCCTCATCTTGATGACATGCTTAACCATATGACTTTAAACCTCAGGCTGTATTTCTCACTAGTGAGATAACTCCTGCAGGAGACAGTGCATGGGTCACTGTTCAAGTGGTTAGAGAAAGTAGGTCCCTTGCGGTGGTCTATCCTTTCTATTATAGTCAAATGAAGCCAGCAAATGATTGAGCAAAATAATAATCAGTCAAATCTGAGCCCAGTCCTTTTGAAATTCACACTGGCATGAATTCACATTTTCCAGTGCATATGAAACCTTGATGGTCGACTGAACTTGTCTGCGGATGGTCATGGTCTGGATGGAGAAGGGGACTCCCCTTTTCTGTGTTCCTCTTCCTTTTTTCTTCTTTTCCAAATTCCCAACTCGTCTTTATCTTTCTATGCTGCTATCTACTCCTTCTAGTTTTGTTTGCAATCTTCTCTCTAAATACACATTAATCATCAGAATCGTAATCCCCTGTTTGGATTACATGTCCCCCGATTTGCTCAACATTACGTACTCAGGAACACAACTCCTTGGTTCCCATACAGTTTTAGGGAAGATTTTTGTACTAGTTCTCTGTTCTTGTCTTCTTGATGCCCTACATTCCTTGTAGTGATTGTACTGTTTGAAACGTTTTTTAAATAAAGAATTTACCAACAAAAACCTGAGAGGAGTCATTCCCTACGCTATGCAAAACACTGTTTTATATTTTAAATTCCTAATATTTACACAAGACACGAGTAGTGGAGGCTCTTTTTTTTCTGAAAAAGTTATGTAGGTATATAGAAATCATTTATGATAAATGCAGATAAATGAATGGTCTAAATAGAATGGGGGTAATTTATCAAAACTGGAGCAGACAGAACCTGGAGCAGCTTTTCATAGTAACCAATCAGCTTCTATCTTTCATTTTCAAAGCTTAACTAAACAAACTGAAGAGAGAAGCTGATTGGTTCCCCGGGGTAACTGCTAGAGATTCTTGTGCTCCAGTTTTGATAAATTCCCCCCCAATGTATTTTATGAAATTATAATTTGAGATCAGAAACTTTTCCAACCAAGCAGTTGTGAACTAAGTATCTACTGTTTTGTGGGTCACAAGTCCCTACAAACACAAAGTACAAAGATCCCCAAATCTCCTCAGTGTGGCAATCAGGGTTGTGCTGCATCAACCCCAAGCAACGTAAGCAAATATGGCTCCCCCACACCTGCACCTCCAACATTTGAACAGTTCAGCAACCTAACTTTTTTTTAAGTTTTTCAGTAGGGAAGGGTTAAAGATCCTTTCAGTGTATTTTTGCTGCCTGTGTCCATTTCAAGACATGGTTATCACTGGAATAGGTGTCCACATTAAAAGTGTTACCCTTACCTTGTGTTCTGGTGATAACGGTAACATTTTGGACTTAATTTCCTGTCTCAATGACAATAGTCACCAGGACAAATAGAGGGAGTGCATTTACTCGGTGTGGACATAGACAGCAAGAAAAACTTGCCAGGGGATCTAATCCATCCCTACTCTTTCCAAGACTGAAACAAATGTTTTGGCTCTACATACACTTTAAGAAGAATGTTTCATCTCACCTTATAACTCAACTCTGGGCTAAAGGAAAGTTGTCTTTATCAGGAATAGACAACCATGGCACCCCGACTGGGGTGAAACTACAAATACCATCATGTCTTTGCCTCTGAAAGTCATGCCTATGGCTGTCAGAGTTTTGCAATGCCTCATGGGACTTGTAGTTTCACAGGATGGAGATATAGCCGGGGCCAGAGTTGTGGATGGCTTTGTAAGCGGTTTTTAATATTTTGAATTTTATCCTTTGGGAAATCTCCTATGTGTATTTCTTCCGGATCTGTGCAGTATTCCAACATAAAACAACTCCTGTACTTTGCCTCTGTGCAATAAGTTCCATTGATGAAGACCTGCTGCTCTCTCTCCTTTTGCAGGGTGATTGGACTTGTATCTGCTCCCCTTGTAGGATTCTGCAGACAGCCTGTAATGGGTACAGTTTCTGGTTCCCTCCCACAGCTCTGTACAGATCATGTGCAGCACAGTGATGATGTCATTACCGGTTTTACAAGGTAATATTTGAGTTTGCAAAGGCATTTGGTTCACATAAAATGGTTTTATAACCTTTGTGGCTATTGAGAAATAACTTTAAATGAATGTTTCTGTGCCCAGATTTTAGCTTTAAATTGTGCAGCAATCATTTTTCGTTCATCATCAGAGGAACTGACTGGTTGTTATGAGTTATTGCACTCTGTATGAAATTACGGCACTTTGCACTGACCCTCTAGAGCAGTGGTCCCCAACCCCCGGGCCGCGGACCGGTACCGGTCCGTGGATCAAATGGTACCGGGCCGCCCAAGGAACATTAACAGGGCATTTTGACAAGTACTGGTACTTGTCAAAATGCCCCGATACAAAGCCCCGAAGCTTGCGTGTTTTTTTAATACTTACCGTGCCGCGTCGCACCGAGCGTCGCGTCACTGCTGCTCTGGTGGGCGGCGCTCGCGTGTGAGGAAAATCCTTCTGCCTGAGTGCATGAGGCTGGTTTAAGGGAGACGGATCCACTGTCAGCGCATAGACCAATCAGATAGCAGGGGCGTGTCAGTCACGAGTTCCAGCGACGCCGCCTCCCTGCAGTCCGGTTGGAGTTCTTGTGTGCGTGCTCTCACACCGCCCGGCAATGGGGAGTTTGACACGGCAGCTGGCTGTTGGTTGGAAACGCTGTGCAGAGTGGGCTGAGCTCAGCTGTGGGGCACAGAGAGGTGCAGGTCACCCACCTGGAGTGGAACAATGAACATGTGACCTGGAAGCGGGGGGAGGGGCTTATAAAGTGATCTCTCTGTCCTTAGTTGCTGTGTTTTTGTTGACAATCAATTAACTGCCTCCTGTCACATGACTGTCACTCTTCCTATGGCTGTCACATGACTCTCACTCTTCCTATGGCTGTCACATGACTGTCACTCCTCCTATGGCTGTCACATGACTGTCACTCCTCCTATGGCTGTCACATGACTGTCACTCCTCCTATGGCTGTCACATGACCGTCACTCCTCCTATGGCTGTCACATGACCGTCATGAGCATTTTTTTTTTAACTTACCGCGCCGAGCGGCGCGTCACTGCTGCTCTGTTAAATCACTTTATATTCATTTTTTGGTGTAACTGTATTTTATTTTGAAGGCATGTTTAAATACAATTAAATTAAAATTATTAAATCAAAACAATCTAAAATATAAACAATCAACGTCCCCCCCTCAGCGGGCCGCGGTAAAATTATCAAACGTTGACCGGTCCGCGGCGATAAAAAGGTTGGGGAGCACTGCTCTAGAGGAAACCTGTTCTGAATAAGACGTGCTGTCTGCCATAACCAAATACTGCTTCTAAATATACTAGTTGCATTGCAGCCATGCTAATCCAATGTCTTTACTACATTCTGAGACATTGACCTGCATATGCACAATTACTCATTCAGTCTGCACTTTGACTTTGGTTTCAGGTCAGTTATTAAAGTCCGGGATAGCCAGCCCTGGCTTTAATAACTGCAAGAGTTAAAGGAGAACTATGGGGTTAAGGCTTTTCCCCATAGTTCTCCTTAGGGTAACGGGAGGACACAAACTAGCGTCCTTCCGTCACCCTAGGCTCAGTATACCGTGAGCTGTAGCTTGCGGTATACTGAGACGACGCAGTATATCGCGAGCTGCTGCTCGCGGTATACTGAGACGCCGCAGCTGAAGCGGATCCGACAATTGTGCCGGGATCCGTCCAGCTGCATGACTGACAGCTGGCTCTGCCTATTTAGAGGCAGAGCCAGCTGTACCCGCCCCCTCCCCCGTCCGTTCCGCCAGTCAGCGCTGGCGGATCGGAGCGGGGAGGGGGGAATCCAGCCCCTCCCCTGTCACGGC
>NW_017306569.1:170085-188706 GCF_000935625.1 Nanorana parkeri
TGAGAGAGCCGTGACAGGATCGAGAGGTGAGCGAACGCCGGTATGTGTTCGCTCACCTCCCGATCTACTGAGCCGACCTGTGACAGTCTCAATGTCACAGGTCGGCTAGAACTATGAGGTGAGTGAAAAGCACTCACCTCATAGTTCTCCTTTAAGTGCCCTGCACTGCAAGGATTAAGTGCTTGTTTTGGTCTACAGAGGAAAAGAACAAAGTTATATTTCCCTGGAGCTGGCCAGCTGTGACAGTGCTTCCTACAGCTCGTATCCTCTATATCAGTGGTTCTCAACCTGTGTAACCTCAGGACCCACATTTGTCCTTGGTCATTAAGTCATGACCCAAGTCGCACTGCAATGGAATCCACGGCATTGCAGTACCAGGCGTTCGGGTGCAGGCGATTGGACTGTGGGTGGGAGGTGCGTTTGGGGTGTCATTCAAATGAATGGCAATGCAAAGCATTTTCCACCAGAATGCGCAGTAGGTGCAATTGCATGGTACAGTGCATTAAACGCATGGGACTATGTACTAGTGTTTAAAGGACCCTCAAAAACACTGACAGACACCCAACCACAGACATTCTCACACACGCATACAAACACTCCAAAAAAAATATATATATATATTTTTTTTTAGATCCACCCAGTCTCCCTACCTTATGGGAACTGGAGTGGAGCCTCAGCCTGGGGTCCAGTGCCGGCTGCTGTTCTGTGATGCAGCTCCATCCATATGTGCATTGTTTGTACAGCTCTCTTGCGCACCCTGTAGAGGTACCAGGAGCCAGAATTTGATGTCAGTCCAGGCACCTCTACAGGGCACACGGGGGAACTGTAAGCAATGCACATATGGATGGAGCTCCCTTAAGGCCATACTTCCAGCCCATTCCATCTCAAGTTGACACACAGCGCCGGGCAGCATATTTTGAATGGTTGCTCGGCGTGAGAACTGACAGTGCTGCGCTAGGAGGAGGCTGAGGAGTCTCTCACCTAGAAAAGTGGAAGGCACGTGGCGACCCACTGAACATGGGGTCGCGACCCACTTTTGGGTCACGACCCACCAGTTGAGAACTAAGGCTTTATATGCTCCAGTGATGGTATGTCCCTTGGTGTCCTCATGTCCAATACACTGTAAATAGAATGTAATGACTCTCCAGGACCTTAGACCGCTGCAGCAGAGGGGGAACGAGGCTGGAAGGACCGATCTAAGAACAAGCTGGCTCAGTGGATCAGATGAGTATATCTTTTTTATGTTCATTCCTAGACCAAAACAAGCACTTAACCCTTGCAGTGCAGGGGTAGCCCCACTGCAAAGGTTAATAAACGTTTTGCCCAGAGTTCTGCTTTAAATAAGCCTGCTGGTGTTTGTAGTTGTATGTAATCTCGAAAACATATAACTCACACCAGCATGTTTACCTACATTTAAAAAGCATCCCTGCGTATCTTGTTAATAATTTGAAATTAACATTATTCTTGGGGTATAATTTTCCTATAGCTAAGTCATATGGTGCCTTTTTTTCCTCCCGTAGAAACGTGTAGTTTTCATAATTAGCACTTAACAATGTCAATGCGCAAAGCAAAGTTCTAGTTTTGACAAGAACGCAGCTAAAATGGTTCCCTAATTACAAATGTTAAAGTTGGAATAAGTATACATTTAATTCATGTCATTTAAAAACATTTAAATTTAGTCAGAGCTTCATCTACAAAGGCGGCAGTGCGTATATATCCTAACCAGCAATCATGTGAAACCACATATTCATTAAGACGCTTTCCAGATTTCCAACTGTGCCGCTTCTTTCACATCTTTCCCTTCACACATATGAGTCACTAATGCAAGATGTTCAGTGGGGTGCTCGTTTCAAAGATGGCTGAAAGACACCAGAAAGTGATTACTGTTCTCTAGCTGTGCTCTGATATATAGGGACCTGTGCCAGATTTCTGATGCCGCTTCTACCGCTGTTAAGGACATTCTGAAAAGGAAGAACTGGCATTCATTTCCAGAAAAACAAAGGCTCCACAGTTTCACTCCCTCTAAATCTTCAGTGCCAAGGGTACCAGTCTGAGAATGTTCACTGGTGCTCAACAAGCCAAAGCAGGAGACGTTTACCTAGGGAGTAAGGAAATTCTGCAGGATGTCATTAATAGATGCTATGATTATTGGTATATTACATATGGAGTTATTATTATTATTATTGCACAGAGATACACATGTACATTGATGATGACTATGTGTAAGGGAATCTGACCATTTGAAAATGTAAAATCAGATGTTTGTTATGTGTTCCCATTCACACAGTATACTAAAAAAAAATTAAAAAAATCTTACCTTTTAGAAGTTTCTTTGTGCCTTTAGCGCAACACTATGGTATGAATGGGCCCTTAGTCATACTGACCCACTCTCTCTCAGCTTGCAGATTGGACAATAAAGGAACATCACCAAACATAAGGTCATCATCATACTCTACTTTACATTAATGTGAATCTTGTTTCAAAGTGTAGTTCCACTTTTGCAGTCAAATTTGAGAAACCTCCACTACATGTTTGTTATGTGTTCCCATTATTTAAATATATATATTTCTTGCCTTTTAGATATGTCTTTGGTGAAGATCTTTGTGCAGATTCCAGGGTACTCTGAGCAGTTTGTCCCTCAGATATGTCTTTGGTGAAGACCTTTGTGCAGATTCCAGGCTACTCTGAGCAGTTTGTTCCTCAGATATGTCTTTGGTGAAGACCTTTGTGCAGATTACAGGCTGCTCTGAGCAGTTTGTTCCTCAGATATGTCTTTGGTGACGGCCTTTGTGCAGATTTAAGGCTACTCTGATTGGTGTGTCCCGAAATTTGACCATCAACTTTTAACCTTTAAATATTTAACCCTTTATTAGGACAGTGCTCAAATCTAGTGTACAATTTAATGAAATAATAATGAAATCTGCCAGCATAGTACAGTCAGGTTAGAGTAAACATAACTTCCCACAGACCCCTCTTTAACCTTATATAGAGGGCTAAATAGGATTTTTTAACAAGTAAAAAGCACTTTTTTTAAATTATTTAAGTTATGTATCATTAATGGAAATATGCAAGAAACATAAAATAGGTGTCATATGAATTTGGCAACAAAAGTGGAAATACACTTTAGGACGATACTCCATTAACCAGTTGCCGTCCGCCCGTTGTAAAAAAACGGACGGACGGCACTGCTGCATTGGAGGGTCTCCTTAGCGGGCGCGCGCGGGCAGAAAAGACCCATGCAATGCAAACACCCATTACCAGGTGTTTCACATATAGACGGCGGCTCTATAGCCTGGCGGTCGTCTATATGTGCTTGTTTTTTCGGTCCGTCGCCGCTGTCGCCGCTTTTTCGTTCCCCCGTCTGCTACCGCCCCCCTCCCTTCCCCCTCCTGACCCCTCACCTTCAATCCCGGGATCCGCTGCCCCATCTGCGGCCCGGGACCGGCTCGGGAGGGCGTCAGGAGGAAGAGGAAGGGAGATCAGCTCCTTGCTGAACTCCCTCCGGGCTGTGAATGCAGAAGTGATGTGTGTTACATCACTTCCGCATTCACCTGTCAGTCATCTGGCTGCAATAGCCAGAGAAAAGAAGCTGATGAAGCAGATCTCTGCTTCATCAGCTTCTTTTGGGGTCCACGGGTGACATTAGGGGTCCTAGAGACCCCTAATGTCTCCATAAAGTGGACCTGTCAGTGTGCCTTTGCTATTATATAGGGTAATTGTCATCCCCTATATAATAGCAATAACAATAAGTGCAAAAAAATATATACAAATTAAAAAAATTAAAAAAGAATAAAAGTCACATATAAAAAAGTAAAAAAAAAATAAAAGTCACATATAAAAAAAGTAAAAAAAAAATGTTTAACTCCTCCACCCCCACGTTTACGCACATATAAACGAAAATATGCGTCCAGTGCACCACCGCCGCGAAAACGACAATTGCGCTCCACATGTTACATATCGCCGCGAACATCGCAGTGAGAGCAATCATTTTAGGGCCATCAATCACTGATAACACTGAACTGATGAGCGGTAACAGCTTTTAAAGCGTCCCCTATGGCCAATTTTGGGTATTATCGTTTTTTGAGGTTTTGCGCGCGCACGCAATTTTAAGGTTTGACATGTTTGGTGTCTTTTATATTTTACCAAAAAATTGGGTAATAATAAATGTTTTATCATTTAATATAGTGGAAACTGTTTTTTTTGTAAAATTTCGGTAATTTTTCCTTAATATAGTAAAAAATAAAAACCCCAGTGGTGAATAAATACCACCAAACGAAAGCTCTATCTGTCCCCAAAAAATTGTATAAAATTCATTTCAGTACAGCGCTGCATGACGGAATAAATGTCAGTCAAAGTACCGCAGCGCTGAATACTGAAAAATGGCCTGAACGGGAAGGGGGTTTAACACCGCGGATGTCAACTGGTTAATTTAATCTGAACAGCCACTATTTCATATGCCTGTCTGTCTGTTCTTAAGGAATCTCTCCCACTGTATCCAGATTGAGTGAGATGTCATTCTGACACTGACCTGAACTCTGCTGAATCTCAGTCGCTAGTGATAGGGGCATCATTTTGCTGCTTCATCTACAGAGAGATTCATCCATAGGGAGAAATAGGCAGGGAAACATTGCATGCCCACCAGCACAGCGTGTCCATGCTCCAGGGTCCGAAAGTCCCAGTCAGCTTCACATTGATGACGTCACTGTATAAAATCACTTATTATTACCATAATAATGAATATTAACTAGGGATGCACCGGTATATCGGCCTCCAAAACATATCGGCCAAAAATGGAACTTTATGCAAAATGCCGAAATTTTAATTTCAGTGCACCTCTAATATTAACCAATCCGTGCATGGGACATTTTACATGCTTTTAGTAGTTCTCTCACTTCCCAGTGAGAGAGCCAGCTCAGTTTTCACCCAGCATGAATGTGGCGTGGACACTTCTTTTTCTTATACACTAAAACTTGGCTGTTTATACAATAAAGCAAAGTGCCATACCCACATCAACCAAAAACATCTATTTTGTAATGGTCTGTTTTCACTAAAGTAAATTCTGACTGGTTGCTGAGGATTACTGTAATTTATTATTTGCTCTGTTCTTATTGGTTGCTAAGGATTACTGTAGACATTTGCACAGCATTTTTGAAACTTTGTGAGCAAAAAAAGAAGGAAAAAACCTAAACAGGTTTTAATGCTCTGCAGATGTCAGATCACAACTGTCAGGGAGAGACTTACCAGCCCTAATGCAGCTGAACTTCAGACATGTATGAAGTCACCCTAGAACAGAACTACAGAACACAGTCCCTCTCCTCTTTTCCAGAACATAGGGGGTGTTCTATAGTCTACGGAGAGAGCTGGGAACAATTTTCTCTGTTATTAGTCAGCACAAGCAGAAAGCACAGGAAGTTGTCAGCTCACTAAATTTCTGGCGGGATCAACACGTTAGTAGTATATTTAACAGGCCAAAAGGGGGCAAATAAGAGAAGGTCATTGTTAGAGTTGGCACTTTATTAAATGTATGTACTTCAGTGTATTTTAAATGCAACTAGACATACTGTATATCTAAATTTGTCTTTAGATCAGCTTCCAGTAATCACCTAAACAGCAAGACCTAAAGAGAAATGGGCAGTACTAAGAGTCAATTAGACTCAGTGAACAGTGCTGTTGGCCTAACACTGTCAACCTGCTTGCAGGAAGGGGGAGTACTGGCATGATCTTATCAGGTGGGAGGTATTTGTAATAGCTTCTGTATTTACACAGCAACATCTAGCTGTCATTTTGACAGCCAGGAATTGCTAGGAAATGCCTGGGGGGAAGGGGGTGTAATGTGAAGAAGGACAGGACTACACATGCCTTGTATATTTCTAGTTTTACCCATACATAAGTTTTTTTATGGGTATTTGTAGCACGCCGAAGGTCCGCAACTGGATAATTTTGTTTTTTTGATACTGATGAACAGAAATAGACTTGTGTGTAAGTGAAAACAGATCCCTCCTCATGTATCACTTCCCCCTCCCTTTTAGATTGTACGCCCTCATGGGCAGGGCCCTCCTTACCATCTTGTCTTGATTTGTATTGTGATTGTAATGTCTTCCTTATATTGTAAAGCGCTGCACAAACTGTTGGTGCTATATAAATCCTGTATAATAATAATAATCTCTGACAAATGATTTATGCTAAGTACAAAACAAATTATGAACACTAAAAATAACTGACTGCATAAGTATACACCCCCTTCCAGTAACTATTTCATAGATGCCCCTGTGACTGCAATTACAACCTGAGTGCATAGGTCTCTATCAGATTTTTACATCTAGACACTGACATTTTGCCATTCCTCTTTTTAAAACTGCTCCAACTTTGTCAGGTTGCATGAGAATTTTAAGTGAACAGCCCCTTTAATGTCCAGCCACAAATTCCTTATTGAACTGAGCCCTAAACCCATTCTTAGACATTAATACAGTTGCTATTAAGCCATTTTTGTGTAGTAGTGGCCTTATGCTTGGGTTCTCTGTCTTGCTGGAAGACACATCTTCTCCCTAGGCTAAGGTTTTTTGCAGGCTGCATTTAGTTTTCCTCAAGGATGTTCCTGTATTTTGCAGCACACTTTCTTTAGCTTCATAAGACATTCAGGGCTTGTTACAGAGATGCATTCCCACAGCATGATGCTGCTACCATGGTTTTTCACTGTGACAACTCTGTGTTTCTGATTATGCGCAGTGTTTGGCTTGTACAGGACATAAGATTTTAGTCTGGTGGCCACAAAGGTGAATTTTAGTCTCCTCAGACCATAGGACCTTCCTTCAGCTGAATTCAGAGTCTCCCACGTACCTTCTGGCAACCCATGGGTGAGATTCCATGTGAATTTTGATTACCCAGTGACTTTCTTTTGACACTTTTCCAATAAAGCTTCAACTGATGAAACAGTTGTATACATAGTTTTTTCTTTCTCGGCTGCTGAGGTTTGTAATTCTTTAGGAGTGGATATAGGTATATTGATGTCCTCCCTTACTAGTTTCCTCCTTTCACAATCACTCACCTAGGCGATGGCCTGTTCTTGGCAGATTTTCAGCGGTGGCTTACTCTCCATTTTTAAATGACCGATTTAAAGTGACACTAAACTCAGGAATTAAATCTTAAAAATGCATTCAGGTACTTTAACGATCAATGAAAATGTATCTTATTTGTGTATCACTCAGCTGTAGATCCTCAAATCACCTCTGAATTCATGCTGACACTGTCCTTCCTTCTGGAGGGGGGCTACTTTTGTTCTCCATGGTCCCTGTGTGTGTTGTAAAGTTGTAACCGCTCCAAGCTCACTTCTGTGATGGACTGTAAGTTCAATACAAATTAGTAAACTAAATGTGAGATTGTAGTCCATCGCAGAACGAGCTTGGAGCGGTAACTTATGATTTTCTGTCATCTTTTTATGGAGTTACCAGAGGGTGATATTTTGTGTTCATGATGTAGTTATCATACCTCTCTACTTTCTGAGATGAGAAAGAGGGACACCTTACAGCACAATGTATTTAGGCTATAGACACACCTCTAACGCCCCCAGATATGCGAACCATCAATAATTTATATGCCAAAAATGATTAGTTAAACCCAGAATTATTTATTTTCCTTTATACCAGCATTTTGAAATAGCACACACAATAATTAAGAGATAAGCTAAATGTTTTAGTGCAGAATAACACTTTGGTAGTTAAATAGAACCTTTACATAGAGGCTCTACATCAGACCAAAAAGAGGGACAATTGAGGAGGAAAAAGGGACAGAGGGATTTGGTTCCAAATGAGGGACCATTGGGAGGTATGCCTTATTTCACAATGCTGTCACACCAGAATTTGGCCTTCTGTATACATATAAATATACACTGCAAATATTTGAAACCTTTTCACTACAATAAGTCTATTTTGTGTTGTTTCACTGTAATTAATTTTCACAAATCTGTTTCAAATGAGAGAGTCTATTTCTCTTGATCAGTAAAAAAAAAAAAAATTATATTACAATAAAGCACAAAAAAGGTTTGACTAATTCCCCAAACATCACAATATATATACACAAACATTGGGGAAAGGTATTGTGATTCAAAGGTGCTTTCTGCACCAAAGATAGGGATGATGGAGAGTATTATCAATGATCGAATGTCTTATGATATTTCATTATTGCCATGGATGCACTAGAATGACATAATGTCCAGCATTTGTCTGTCTGCATAATTCAGAAGCCTCAAGCCCCAAATGACATTTTTAATGGGCAAAGATTATATTGTAATAACAGAGATGAAGTGCTGACTGTAATGTCAACAGCAGATTAGTGAGTAATAAAACAACCAAAATCCTCATGAAAATGGGAAGGATTATGTAGTTTGCTTTTAAAAGTTGTATATCTGAGGATAACATTCATGCTAGTTATTGAAATCATCATATGCAAGTGACTGCTGATTTTCACAATGACACTCAGGCTATGCAATATTAAAAATAGGTTTAACAAGTGTAAGAGCTTTTTCATATGCTTGTATTCTTTCATTTAAACAGTAATAATGCCTTAGGGCTCAAAAACAGAACTGAGTGAACCAGTTCCCATGAGTTGGAATTTGCTGTGGATCTAGCCAGTTCACTTTGAAGGCTCAGGTGAACTGAGCCATGCACATCACAGCAGCAGCAGCAGCAGCAGCAGCAGCAGAGATGGGATCTCCACAGAACTCTAGCAGGGGTACAAAACCTTTTTGAGTGTGGCTTCTTCTACCAGGGCCCACTGCACGCAGGGCCGGCCTTAGAGGCGTGCGAGCTGTGCGGCCGCACAGGGCGCCATGGAAACAAGGGCACCGTGCGGCCGACACAGCTCGTCCTGGGGGGGGCTTCTCTCCCCCTCACCGCTGGCCATTCGATAAGTAAAAAAGTTTTCATTTGTTTCTTTAAACAAAAACTTTTTTTATGCTATTTTGAATTCAGCCATTGGCGTGTTCTGGAGGCAGGGCGCATGACACCGCACGTGTTGGGCACCGCCATCTTGGTGTATATCTAGGTATACACCAAGACGGTGGGGCCAATATCGGCGTGTGACGTCACCTGACGCCACGCATGCATGGCGTCATGTAACTTCATGCTACCTGCCTCCAAAATGGTGGCACGCATTCACAGAACACGCCGGTGGCCAACATGGCCGCCGCACATTCTCAAACAAATTATTATGCGCCTGAATATATTTTTCGTATATACAGGCATGTAGTAATTCATTCATTTTACATGTAGTCTGGGTTTTGTGTTCTGTTTTCTATTTTTACTTTTTTAGATGCAGTTACTTGAAAAAAGGGATCGGCATGACAACCTGACACTTTATTTTTATAGACTCTATTTTAGTTTGACATTTATTGTTTGCCTTCTGTTGTTTTATTTGATAAGAATACTTATATTGTGCCTACAAGTTGAATACCTTTGAATAAAAGTTTTATTTTTATCATACTTTATAATATGTTCCTTTGCAGCTTAACAACATAGTCTTTAAATGCTGCGGATATTGGGAAAAATTGGTGTGTTTACGGGGTGTGGCCACTGAGGGGCGCTGTAAAGCTTCTCGCACAGGGCGCCTAAAGGCCTAAGGGCGGCCCTGACTGCACGCCCTGAGAGTAATGAAGTTGTAAGCTGTGTCGAAAAAGGTAAGTAAGTGCAAAGGACTAGTCACCAGCTGATCTTTTCCCTACTACATTACTATAATGTTTTGTTCCACACTATGGGGTTTATTTACAAAAGGCAAATAGGGTGTTCACTTTGCAAGGGAATGAGGTAAAGCTCTGCTGACTTCCATCATCCAATCATGTGCAAGCAAAAATACTTTTTTTTTTCGTTTTCCTTGCAGACTATTGGATATTCACTGAGCTAAGGGAAAATTCCCTTTGCAAAGTGAAAAGCCTATTTGCCTTTAACAAATAAACCCCTATATTTCTGTGTAGAGGTGGCCATCTTGATAGAGGAACAGGGTTTTCCTTATTGATGTATATTGATGTAAGACTTGCCCCTAGATGAGTAGTGATCTGATGACTGGTTCAGTAATGAACAGAAAGCAGGAGGAAAGATGGTGAAAGCACAGATCCACCGAATGAATAAAGCAGAAGCAGGGAGATGCTTGCAGTGGAGGACTCAGGTAAAACTTAGGGGGTTATTCACTATGAAGTCGAAGGATACAGCCATAGCTTCGGCTGATCCTTTGGCTCTCTTCGGCCGCCTCTGCCCTTCGGTTTAGTCGAGCCGAAGGGTTGCTGTACGGGCTATTCATGATAGCCCATACAGCAGCCAAAGGCAGCCGAGCGGCTCAGCTGGGCCGAAGGCATATGCTTCGGCTCAACTGAGCCGAAGTGACAGCTGAAGCGTGGACAAAGGTCGGCCGAAGCCGACTGATCTCAACGCAAATGACAGCTGGGTGATCTCACGGCTGGCTCCGCCCAGTTGTAATGACAGATCAGCATGTCCAAATGATCTGGGGATGCTGTTCTGTCATTAAACAATAACAATTGGGTAGAGCCGGCCGTGACTTCACGGCCGGCTCTGCCCAGTTGTTATTCATTGGCCGGGAACTGCTAGAAGACTCTGGTAGGTGCCAGCCAATAGGAAACAGTTGGGCGGGTTAGCTGTCACTGCTAGGTCCCCTCAATTGTTTTTCTTTTGCCGGCATCTTTGCCGGCGTTTTTAATATTATTTTTCATTTTCTTTTTTCCCCCTTTAAACTATTTTAATTTTTTTTAAATTTCCTATTTTCTTACATTTTTTAAATCATTTTTCAACTTTTTTTTCCCTTTTTTTTATTATTTTCGCTCTCTTTCTATTCTGCTCGGTACCTCGAGTAGAATAGCCGAGCAGAATGCAGCTCGGCGGCATTCGGCTATTCACTTACTGCTGTTCGGCCCCTATAAGAATAGGGGTGAACGGCAGGTAAAGAGCTACTGGAGTTTCGGCTCAGCCGATCCAGATGTTCGATTGGCTGAGTCAATATCCTTCTGCACTTCGGCTCAGCCGAACACGCAGAACATGTTCAGTTGACCGACGGGAGCTGGAGGCTGTACGATGTAACAGTTGCAATAGTTTACAGCTATATACTTGAGTTTACCATTGTATGGCATACAGTATATACAGCAATATTATTAATAAGAAAATGTGACATGGAAAATATTCAGGTTAAAAATAATTATATGTGGTATCTTTGGGATTTTATTGAAGACCAAATAATGTTTTCTTGAAAAGTTAATAGCGAAAACATCAGACAATCTGGATTAACATATAAATAGATATTTTCATGCATAAACACATACGTTATACCAGAGAATTAGTTAATAGGCAATGGGTGATTAGGAGTTCTGGCAAGCCACAATCTTATCATCATTTCACATACTGCTGTCACAGTCACAGAAATAACCCTTGTCATTCATACATATTTTTCAGGAGAATTAATGGCATATTAAGAACACACTTTAATAATTGGACTGCCTTTAAGCTTATTTCACATTCATTTTAGTGGAAATGTGAAGCAGATCAATTAAACTTTCTTGACCTCATGTATTAAATGTTACACAATTCTAATATTAAATTGATAATTTAAATATACTGAGTCAAATGTTATGCTTGATTTACTGAAATCAGAAATCTGTTTTAAGGAAATCTGTCAGGATTTGAACCTGGTACAACTGAGGCTCCTATCGAATGCCAGAGGCTGCTATTGACATATTGCTGGTAGTGTAAATAGGCAACTGGTTCCCTTTACCAGCGTCATTGATCAATGGGTGTTTAAGTTGGTTTCCTGGCAGCTTGAGAATCTGCCTTGATCCCTGATCACCGTGGGAGTTCCTAGGTTAGGCCTGTTTATTGGATTTGGTGCCATGGAACTGGAGCCCAGGGGTATCTGCCAGGGGGTGACATTTTCCATACTGGATATACTGGGTCCATGTCAGAAAGGAGTCCAACATCTGGGTGAAAATGGGCAGAGTGTGGTAACCAATCCAGCAGACACATGTGGGGACTGACTTTAGTGTAAACACCTCTCATCCTGTGTATATAGGTGTATATAAGAGGGGAAGACATTTGCATATTATCTGACGTTTTTTAGCCAAAGGTATTGTATTAAAACAGATCAGTGTGTCCTAATACTTGAGTTAAAAACATTAATTTGGCTTGATTTACAAACCTTTTGCACATGCGTAGGGAACTTTATTTTAGCCACGTGACTAATTTTCAAATTAGACTTACAAAATATTGTCACTTTTATAAAAATATGAGTTCTTATCCTTGTGTGTGTGACTTTACTGTAAAAAAAAAAAAAAAAACAGCCGGTGAATTACGTAATGTGCTTGTTTCAAGTAGAAACACTCAGGTCTTTTTTTCTTGCTTTGTTTTGCCTCCTCGGTGCTTGTGTAGCCCTTTTCACACACTGTCCCATTTTGGTGTTGTTATTCCAGTCTAGTGGGCTTATCACCCTTCATCATGTCTCTTCCATCTCACATAATGCAGTATCAAAACTAGGTTTCATTCTATGCTAGGAAAGCAAAAGCAAACCCATTTAACAAAGCTTCAGTCTTGGCACATATGCAGTATTCCCTGCTCTTCAATAATTAATTGTATCAGCTGGAAAGGAAAAGGAATAAGGATAATACTGACCTTCAATATTTAGCATTCCTGTCTGAGCCATCAAGAAGACTTATTCTAACTAGGGTTGCACAGATACTTTTCGAGTACCAGTGCCGATACTTGGCATTTTCATGAGAACTACCAGGGTTGCAGCGGTTGCAGCTGGGACCTGGCTCTAGCACTCCACCACTGTCCTGAAATTATTATCTGTCTGTATTGTTTTAGAAAAACTGTCACATGACAATAAACAAAAATGTATCAGTACTCGTACTTGTAAGTACTCGGCAAGTACCAGTACTCGTACTCGCAAAACTGGTATCTGTGCATCCCTTTATTTATATTTATAAAAACAAAATCCTACATTAAAACCGAGATGTACAAATCCCAGGAGCTCAGTGTGCTCCTTACAAATGGCAGCTGCCTCCTAATTTTTGAATTTTTTTTCTCTAGTGTAGTCTTGGAGCTCAAAAGTATCGGTACATGTACTCGTACTTGTACCGAGTACTGTACTTGGTATCTGTGCAACCCTAATGCTAACAGTACCAATGATAATCCCTTACTAACTATGGGCAAATTGATCTGCCATGTTTGAGATTGACATTATACTGGGAACATTTGTACCCAGCAGATTTCCGTGAACATCACTCAGTCTGCCAGGCTATTCATTGAGTTCAGTCTACCATTTTTTCTTTTTTTCATTGAGAGCATGCCTAGTCCATACACCTTACCCAGTAGATGATGCATACAAAAGGTATACTCACAACTGGAAGGCCACAGAAGTACTACCCACCTGTATGCATTCCATATGCCAAGGGTAGGCAAACTCCCGCCCTTCAGCTGTGGATTTGTAGTTGCACCACAGCTGGAGGGCCGGCATTTGCCTATCCTTGCCATGTGCCCTTAAAGGGGAACTTTACCCATATCTTTACAATAATAACAACCACGCCTTTACAAACGTTTAGTAATAACAATCTACAAACTCATACTTCTAAATAATTGCAGGCTTTGTATTCTTTACATACCTAATTTTTCCTTTCTTTCCCAGAATTCTGACAGTGGCCATTTTAACTAATCCATCTCCCTTTGCTTCCTGGAACTCCGGCACATGTGACTAGGATATGTGACCATGCACATCATCTCAGGAAGTGAAAATGCCTTTCCTTCAGATCTGATGAGATTACAGATGAGATTTCCAGCAATGCTCTGCTGATGTAATCTTCCCAGGATGCAGTAATTCGGCACATTACATCATTTGTGCCAGAAGTGGACCAGGAAGTAGATGAACTATATTTGTAAGTAAATGAAAAACATGTTTATTTAACTAATAAATGTAAGATGATTTTAAAGAGCTGCATGCTGCAGAGCGTGATTTTTGGTGAAAGGGGGGTAAGAGTCCATTATAAGCACTGTGCAGGTCCTAATCTTGTCCCTTTGTCATAAGGCACTGCAATTAAAATATATATATATTAGAAATAAAGAAAAACTCATTCACATGCTTCTTAAAAATGTCAGTCTTCAATCAACCTTGCCCTGTGCTAGATTCCTTCTTCATTAAATAGCCCCCATTGACTGAATGCATTCCAGAAGAGATTTATCATAGTAATTGGAATGTGCGATTCTGGAAGATTCCCGAGGTGAAGATCCCACGTTGTCTAGGGAAAAATCACATTTTAAAAAGTTGTCATTGGAAAAGGTCTCCCATTGGAAGATTTCCATCAACCTCTTGTTCCTTTTGCTGAGAGCTGTAACATTTTGGATTTCCCATCATTTTCTGTCCCTGTGCCAATAAAATAGAGATGGTGAATGTCCCCGACAGGGACACAGAGAGCAACAAAACCTGATAGAGGTTCTAACCCATTCCTAATCAATCCAGAACAACAAAACGCCTTTAGATATACCTTTTAAAATGTAGGGAACTTTACCTCCTCAAATTTTAACCTAAGGTGGAGTTAGTTAACAGAACAGAATGGATTGAGTTTATATTATCTAAAGGTCTGGTTTCACCCTCCCCAACACTTAGGGGTCTATTTAAATTAATATAAAGATTCACACAACTTTCACTGAAGATTCACATATTTAATGGAATTCAATTGGAAGAATGTCTGATTCCTCAGTAAACTTTGTCCTGCATGCATCTTTTTTTAGTGTGTTTGGTGCTTTAGGCAGCCCTTTCGAATGAATTGCCCCAAACATATACAGTATAGGATTCCAGTGTCTGCTGCACCAGCCAGACACTGGGACCTATTAAAGGCGCTTGCCTTTGTTTTCATTTTCATTTAAAATAAATAGAAAAATCACAAATAAAAAGTCATAAACCGGGGAGTAATAAACAGCTAAATGAACTGTAGGGGTACACTAGGGTAATCACCAGCGGCATAGATTTTAAAGTTAACTTGTTCTATACTGTATACTTTTCAGTAACATGTTTAGCAGGTGACACAGTCTGCCCATGTATTCCAATTTTCCTCCAGTATGAGCCAACCTACCAGTCTGCTATGTGAAGTGAAGCAGTGACATATTCTGAAATAATCAGTAGTAGATCTGATCTGCCTGTGCTGCAGTGACCTCTTGTGGCGAAACCTTAAATTGCATTCCTGATTGAACATACTGGAGAGAATTTATCAAAACTGGAGCAGACAAAATCTGGAGCAGTTGCCCATGGCAACCAATCAGCTTCTCTCTATAGTTTGTTCAGTTAAGATTTGAAAATGAAACAGAGACGCTGATTGGTTGCCATGCACAGCTGCTCCAGATTTTGTCTGCTCCAGTTTTGATAAATTCCCCTCACTGTATATTCTGTAAGACTGGGAAAAAAAACTAGAAGCAAATTAAAAATATATTTTTGAATAATAATGTTTTATTTAGAACAAATCTATAGTGAGAGAACTGACAGAGCTGCTGTTACTGGCCTCATGAAAATTTTAGTTGCCTGGCTGTATACATTTTATGAATACATTTGAGATGATATAATTTACATGTTTTTATATACATTTTTTACTGAATGATATATTTACAGTTTAATCATTAATATGACCTTTATTTATTATTAGTACTGATAAATGGGGTACAGGTCACCGAAAGCGTTGCCTTTTCTGAAAACTTTGATCAATATTCTAACTACATAATGATAGCTAGACATGTGCGATTCGTTTCGTTCCGAATCGAAATTCGGACGAATTTTCGGAAATTCGGACATTCGGATGTATCCGAATTCCAGATATAACGAATGCAAACGAATCCGAATTTCCGTTTCCGAAATTCGGTAGCGGTAGTTCGGTCGAACGTTCGTTTCGTTTTCGTTTCTTATTCGTTTCGTTTGTTGGAGCAAAGTGACAGAGAAGGAGAAAAACATTTTTCAAATGTCACTTTGCTGCAAACGAACGAAACGAATAAGAAACGAAAACGAAACGAACGTTCGACCGAACTACCTATACCGAATTTTGTCCGAATCCGAATTCCGAATCCAAATTGACTTTCACACCCGAATCCCGAAAAACGAAATAACACAAATGCGAATTTAAAACGAAACGAAACTAAACGAATTTTTTGGCAGTGCACATGTCTAATGATAGCCCTGGTAAAACACATTTGTTTGGACATAGCCACTGCTTCTTCTGAAGGTGTGGATCACTTGCAGTCAAAGCTTAGTGGCAGGGATAATGCTACATTCCTACTTACAATGTAGGTGTGTTTACAGATTCCTGGGTCAGGAATTTGCAGCAGAAATCCCAAATGTGCCATTTACAAGGGGGCGCTGTCGCCCGTTTAAGTTAATGATTGGGTGACAATGGCGAACGCTGGCATACCACGTCATTGTATGTGAAATAAATACATGGAGTTAAGAACCAATCATTATCCCTGGGCGCAAGATCAATGCACGATTAAATCTCAAGTTCCTGCAGCAGGAACCCTCAAATGCACCTACACTGGGGTGTGAATGAGGGCTACGACCTGGAAATGTTACATTATTGCAGTGTGAATGAGGGCTACGACCTGGAAATGTTACATTATTGCAGTCAAGGAAAAAATCAGGTCCACTAATCTGGCAGACAGGGCTGAACTGTGCTGTGTGGCAGAGCTGTGTAAATCTCAGAACTGGATGGGCAGAAATACAAGTCCTTTGTCAGGTAAAACAGTTCCCGCATATGTATTTCATCTGTATTTTTATCTGTTTCCATGAAGTTCAGTTTAAAAAGAAAACCGGAGCGGGAATCTAAATACACAGCCTTAAGTTAACAATAAGGTGGCTCATTTTTTAGCTGGCTGGCACTGAGGATAATTCTTGGACCTGAGATTTAGAGGTGAAGTCTGACAGTTTCTGCCCTGACAACTGCCTGGAGACCTAAATGGAAAGAATGAACTCAATAGGTTGCAGCAAGTACAAGATGTAGAAATAGGAAAGTAATTGCTTGGAAACAAGAGAAAGCACACAAACTCTTGAAGGAGACCAAGGCTCACCCTAGACTATATAGAAAGAGTGAGAGGGAGGAGAGCTAAGATAATTATTATAGATATATAATTAGGAATATTGTGGGGCCCGCAAATTAGTTTATTATTACTTTTTTTTATATGTTTGAAAACAATGGTGGCGAGGTACAAATGCAGTGATAATGCTGTGCATATTAGCTTTGCATTGCTATTCTCTTTACTCATACAGCAGCAACAAGGAAAATAAGGAACATTCATGTTTATGAAATCTGTTTTCTGAATTTGGGAAGTTGGTGATAGTTTTTCTGCTTATACAGGATGTGCGAATCTTCCTGTTAAGGTGTTTTTTCCTTATTTTAATGACCAATTTTCCAATTTATATTTCTGAATTATTGCGGTTTGCCTCTAGATGGCAGAAAGCCCCCATTCCACATGTCTAAAATGATATTTCATTATGGCTTGACTACAATTTAAAGCAGAACTCCAGATAAAGACCGAAATACTCAGTTACATACATTTATATGCGAAACCTGAAAAAGGATTTGTAATTCTGTTCAGCTAGTCCTGTAAATCACACACTTCTGGAACCCTTCTTACCATAGTGATGGCTGTATAGATATAAGTTGTGTATGTGTCAAATGTCTACTGTTGTTTACATAGATGTATATTTGCATTTCCGGCCGTTTCTAGTGTGAATGAGGCCTAAGGACCACTGATGTCATCATGTCTTATGCAGATCCAATGACCTGCATTAGATGTGAGGACACCAAGGGACAGTCCATAGCCAGAGCAGAGAGAGAGAGTGAGGAGAGCGCTGACTGTCACAGGAGTGAGGATCAGATGATTAATACAACTTTGTTTAAGCACCCTAGACAAAACTATTACTTAACCCTTGCAGTGGGGCTACATTTTTTTCTTTACCCAGAGTTCTTCTTTAATACCATTTTAGATGTATAGTCAGGTTGGTATATTTAACACTACAGGTTTGTTGTTGTTTTTTTCCCTGCGGTCAAGGTACACACCACAATCACTAAATTGTATAGTCAGAAAGTTGTAGAAATAGCTGAAACACATTTATAAGGCTACTTCAAGACACTTCTTTACATATGTCCAAGATACATGGCTGGAGACATGTATACTTAGGTTATCCCATATGCATAAAACATATTTGGGTGGGATCTGGAATCAGTTCACTAGCGTTCTTATCCCTCTTATTAGGGCAGATGTCTTTACTGATTTAATTAATTATATATCAAGAAAGAGGTTTTGATTGGACACCACGCAAGAGTACCTCTTTAATGTCCTTAATCCTTGTATGGAAAAATATAATTTCTACAACAAATATCCTCCCCAAACCCCATAAAAAAGAAAAAAGAAGAACATTATTCAACAATATTGCGCCTGAACCCCCAAAATAATATGGATGTATACATCGAAAATCCTTTCAAGAATTATTACAAATACTGCAGTTATAGATGCTTTCCCTGCCGAGTTCTTGTCTCTATATTCTAGCACTACTGTGTATATTTTCCTGTTGGAGTAGCCAGATGTATCCATAAACCTTTTC
>NW_017306569.1:190299-211707 GCF_000935625.1 Nanorana parkeri
TATATAGATAATTTTTTTAATATTCAAATTTGCTACCAGAAAACCATGACCCAAGAAAGCAATGCAGCATTTTTTGGATAATAGAGATGCCTCTATAAGTTCTCTAAACATCAATCTCCAGATAGATCAGTGTGTAGACCAGTTTATTCCAACCCACTGTGGTCATGTGTCCAGAAAGTTAAGCCGGGATACAAGCAACGTGCGCCACTGCGGGCACTTGTACAGCTCAATGTCCAATGTCTGTATATATTTGACATTTCATGCTCCCCTGAGGAGGTCCATCCTGGATGAAACACATCAGGTAGATGCATGGCATGTTTACAGGGTCCGCACTGACACTTTTTCCCTGCATGCAGGCATAGTTTCAAGAATGCTTGCTAATGTTGGGTGAGATGGATTTTACATACTCATTAGGTTACCTAGAGATTGATGTCTTGAGAACTTGGCACAGTTTACATAATTACACTGTGTGGTATCAGTATATCTATTTGGGAGTTTGTATATCTATTTGTGTTTTTAGCCCCAGTGGATACCAAACTTGTTTTTGTCTTTACAGGTGGAATCCAAAGTGTGAGATTCATTGAACAGAAGCATCCCTGTTGAATTCATAACATCTTTATATAGCGTGGATATCCCATGGTTCGAAATATATACAATCACAGTAGTGTGCGGAATACAGTCTGTGTCTTTCCCTAGAGTGGAACCTAGTTATCAGTTTTTGACTACATGGAGACTCCCTGTCAGTCAGGGTTGTGATATCTACTTGTTTTCAGGAAGAGAAGATCATATGTACAATACAGGAGTGTCAGCATCTAAAGAGAATTTACTAAGAATGTATTAAGTGTTAAAGTGAGTTATTCAGCTTTCAGAGCACTTTGAGATCTAATTTTGCAATATTATAGCTGCACAATGCATAGATTCCAAAGGCTTCAGGAATTCCCTGAACAAATGACTCCCATAATAATTCCAGTTTTGTAAACAGTTGTATTTTACTGCGTACATTGGAAGCCTTTCATGAGTAATATATGGGGGCTGCCATTGCTGACCTTCTTCAAAAAAATACTAATTGCCTGGCTGTCTCTGGCTTCAATACTTTGAGGTTAATTTACTAAAGGCAAAGAGACTGTTCACATTGCAAGGGAATTTGCACTTTACAAGGCAATTTTCCCTTAGGATAATGAATGTGGTGAAATACCTCTTTGCTGAGACTGCCCAGTATTTCATATTTACTTGCACATCACTGGATGATGGAAAAGCCATACCTCCAATGTGGAAACAAGTCTAAATGACTCAACTATGCACGAAAACGTAGAAACTGGGGTGCATACAAATGGCAGCAGGTGCTCTGGACTGAGGAGTCAAAATTTGAAATATTTGGCTGTAGCAGGAGGCAGTTTGTTCACCGAATGACTGGAGAGCGGTACAATAATGAGTGTCTGCAGCAACAGTGAAGCATGGTGGAGGTTCCTTGGAAGTCTGGGGCTGCATTTCTGGCAATGGAGTTGGAGATTTGGTCAGGATCAATGGTGTCCTCAATGCTGAGAAATACAAGCAGATACTTATCCATCATGCTATACCACCAGGGAGGCGTGTGATTGGCCCCAAATTTATTCTGCAGCAGGACAACGACAGTCAGAACTATCTTCAGTGTAAAGAAGAACAAGGAGTCCTGGTGATGGTTTGGTCCACACAGAGCCCTGATCTCAGCATCATTGAGTTTGTCTGAGATTACATGAAGAGACAGAAGGATTTGAGGCAGCCTACATTCACAGAAGATCTGTGGTTAGTTCTCCACGATGTTTGGAACAACCTACCTGCCGAGTTCCTGCAAAAAATGTGTGCAAGTGTACCTAGAAGAATTGATGCTTTCTTGAAGGCAAAGGGTGGTC
Source organism: Nanorana parkeri (assembly GCF_000935625.1). Taxonomy (NCBI): domain Eukaryota; kingdom Metazoa; phylum Chordata; class Amphibia; order Anura; family Dicroglossidae; genus Nanorana; species Nanorana parkeri. The sequence goes on from NW_017306569.1 coordinate 192,189, forward strand.
ACACCAAATATTGATTTGATTTGGATTTCTCTTCTGTTCATTTACTTTACATTTTGTTAATTGATCAAAATAAACTATTAACACTTTTATGTCTGAAAGGATTCTTACTTTACAGTATTTTTTCACACCTGCCTCAAACACAGTGCACAGTACTGTGTATATATAAGATCCCTTTGTATACTGCAAACTGCATTTTGTCCAAAAGAAATTTATTGATTCTGACTGTGGTAACCAGTATGGTCTGATGAATCTCAACAGATGCCCAATGAATGGAATGAGAGCACACAATTCTGTGTCCTTGTTTTGAGTTCAACTATAAACTGAATCTTAATGAAACCACTCATCTACTTGTGCTGTAACTTGACTTGATTCATCTCAGTAACGGTTACTGGGATAGAGTACAAAAAAGGCTCAGACACCAAACTGTGGGGAATAAGAAATGAAAAGCTTAGGACTTGGAGTGATGCCACTTAGCTACTGCCTGAGACAAAAGACTCAGATAAATGAACTGAGTTATAAGACAAAATGTGTACATGTTTTAAACATCTGCTGGCCTGAACCACCACTGTTGGTACGGCCAGGTTCTTTCTCTTTAACCAACAAACATGTTACTAAAAAGTAACAAAATTATATTTGCATACCAAATCGACTTAATGTGGACCTGAACTCAGTGAAGATTTGCTATGTTATAGGGAACATCTAGAAGTGTTATTCAGGCTAAACAGTATCCTGATAAATGCAGGTGAATCTTCCCGGTGCACATGGTTTAAATTACAATGATTTATTCACCTGTATTAAATACTTGATGAATGTTACATTCACTTCTTAATAAATATGCCCCTTTCAGAAAAATGTTGTCATTTAAAACCATGAGTGCATAGTGCATCCTGGTGCGCTTAGTGCTCCTATGCAAAAGCTAATTGACTGCTCCCTTTCTCAAGCTTATAATAATAGATGAGCTCCCTTTTTATATAAAGAGGGTTGGTTTATCCATTCCTTCAAATGATTGGCTCTTTTGACTCAGCTGACATGGGGCAAAGGCTATCCACTGTATTATAGGTTTTCCTTATTTCTGGCAACAAACCTGCACATTGTTCGGCCAAACTTTTGAGATTTGCAAACCTTGCGTGAACCCATGGTAGCAAAGAATCAAACTTCATCCCTAGTCATTAGGCCTAAAAAAGAACTCCAGGTTTTTTTTAAATGAATCCTTGCATTGGGGCTACCCTTGCACTGAAGGGTTAAGTGCTCATTTTGGTCTAAGGTCGAAAGTAAAGCAGCAGCGAGGGGGGGTGGGGCACGGCAGCTGGGGGCGTGGCAGCAGAGAGGGGGGGCTGGCACCGTGTATCCTCATACAAGCGATCGGCCAGCTATAGAGCTAGCCGAATGCTTGTATGTAACGGCTGTTCACACTACCGGCAGGCGCATGCAGAAAAAAAATCACGTTCATGTACGCCCGCCCGCCGGGAAGCATTTGCCGTCCGCCCGTTTTTTTACAATGGGCAGGTGGCAAGGGGTTCAAGCAAGCATTCTAAGAGATGAGTAAGCTGCAGGAAGTCATTGCAGTCTACTGAAAGCCATAAGCTACAAAGTAGACTAGAAAGTGTAATAGGATACAGATTGTATGGAATCAATATATCATGTATCTGCTTCTGTCAATGTTCACTTGAGTAAGATACCATATTTTGCCATGTATAAATACCTGTGAAAAATATATGTTTCTGTAGATTTGCCAGTCCTTAGATGTGGAGGCTATTTTAGTTTTGTTTTTTATTAACTTTCTTCTTTTTTTTTACCCTTGTATATTCTGCCGTGAATACACTTCCAGTCCTTTGTGAAAACTCTCACTCGCCTTTCTATATCAGGAAAACAGAACCAAAATAGAGACAAAATAGAACCACAGAACCTTCTCCTATTCTACATTACATAGAGGGATGTGTATCTGTAGTGGTCAGAGCTAAGAATGATGTAACTGAAAATATTCAGCACAGGAAGTTATCAGCCCCAAAGATTTCTGGTAAGATCAAAGGGTAATTTGTTTACACTTATCAAACAGATATGACAAAACAGAACACAAGAGATCAAATGAGAGAAGTTCATTGTTCGGGTTTAGATATATTTTAACTACATGTTAACAATATATACAAGTAATGTGTCAGGAGTGCCAATGGCTTGGCAGAATAGGAGTGGAATTCTGTCAGGAGTGCCAATGGCTTGGCAGAATAGGAGTGGAACTCACTGGCAGGAAATGGCCTGAATCGTCCAAAGGCAGAGGTACACAGATAGGGGGCTAGGAAATCACACCGTAGGGTGGAATAACTCAGCAACAAGCCAGAGCTCTGGCCAGGTTTTTATAGCCAGAGTATGTAAGATCACCCCCTGGTCCCCGGGAGCCAATGGCAGGCAAAAGAGGTGGAAGGTGTGTGCTGTGTGTGCGCGCGTGTTTCCGGAACTGCGCGCGCAGCCTAAGTACATGGCACGCGCTACCGCCGCGCGATTCGCGCATGCGCACCTGCAACCCAGGCACCAGGAGTTCTGCCAGGCTGGAGGGGAACTCGTGCACTGCGCTGTGCCTGTCGACCCCGAGGAGTGGTAACACCCCCTGTTTCCTGACATAATGTGGCTTCTGTCAGAACTGACCCCATGTAGTTTAAGAAGTAAATTCTCACAATAGTGACTTTTTCTTGTTATTTCTATAATGTCTCTGCTTACTATTGATTTCTGTAATATTTACATTTATTTTAAAGGTTTGTGCACCAGTAATTTGTGTACTCAATGAGGCCACTAAAAATCTTGTGACAAACCTTTCAAGGTAATTTATTGTATAAAAAAGTTTACATCTATGTGTTTTACAATTTCCTGTATGCAATGAATAAGCTTACTACTTCTGTCCTATTAACGGACTGCTGTGTGAATGTTTCCAAGTGTTTACTTGTTCCATTTATGTTGGCATGGTGACAAGCAATGAGTACGCTAACACTAAATAGATCATTAATGTTCAGAAACCGCCCTTCTTTACAGATAAACCGTATAATTACATAGACATATAAAGTTGTTAATATTTCAGACCTGTTTTTTTCAGCATTATGCATATGAACCTGTATAACAACTTTATACAGAAATGAGACAAAGGAGAATTCATGTAAGTTATAACATTGTTGCCAAAAGATTTTGCCACCGCAGCCAGGGGGTGTGGCTGCGGTGGCATTGACTTCAATGCACCACCACGCCCCCTCCCGCCCCAAAGCAAAGTGAGCCGGACGGAATGTGATCCAGGGCGTTCCAGCACCAATCGGGCCAGAACGCACTGTGCTAATGTGAACTAACCCTTTATGTCAGTCTTTATTAGGACTGATGTTAGAGAAACATTTTGAAAACTTCTACGTGCAGGTCAAGATTTCAAACCCACCTGCAGGGCCATTACAAGTCTTACTGCCAAAGCAGCTCCTTAGCAGTAACGCTAGCCATACGACCATTAGAATTTCATTCGGAGGAAAAAATGGGGTGAAAACATTGATTGTTTTCAACTGTGGTGACAAAAAGTTCAAGGGACAGGATGGACATTTTTTCGCGATCAAATGAAAGAGTGAATGTGGGTTTTTTTTTCATTTGAGAAACTTCATTTATTCCAAAATTGAATGTTAAAATTAAGTGTAATTTCAAACAACATTCTACAAGTCTCTGAAGGCGTTATTAAATATCCTGAAGAGATTTTTTGTAGGAACATTCATATAAAAATGTACCAATGTAGATTCGGGATAAGTAAAGCTGGCCATACACTATGTGAATTTATCAAGAACCAGCCGAAATTCGTAAAGTGGTTGCCCCTGTTGGCACCCTTCTGGCCGGCATCCCTCTTTTAGCTGACTGAAGGAGCCATTCGGAAAATCTTCAGCCAATCAGCTGCAAGCCAGTCATCACTTCTAGAATAAAATGAAAACATGAAAACAGCAGGGGGTTGGAGGATGGAGGAATCTATGTTCTTCGTTCAGCACGCAGTTTGAACAAGAAAATATAACAGTTTATGGCCAGCTTAAGGGAGGCTTGTAGCCTCTTTCAGTTTTTTTTTTCTGTGTCCCATTGGAGAAATTTCCCTTTACTTCCTGTCTGATAGCCACAACATGAAATGAGAGGAAATCCCTTCAAAGAGAGGAAAATCCCTGGAGGTCACTAGAACTGGTGTCCTTATTGAAAGGTTTTCCGTCTATTTCTGTTCTGTTGACAACCCCAAAATGTGGGATTTTCTTTCACTGATAACCATCACCATGACAAATAGAGGGTGGTATCTCCCTAACGGGGATACAGACAGCCTGACAGGGGTTATAATCCCTATCTGCTCTATCCAAAAATAAAAAATACAGGTTAAGATTCAGTTGCACTTTAAGGCTGCCTTCCTTACAATCAATAAAGCCTGCCCCTTGTATATGGCACCCACCCTCCACCATACCTGGGGACCACAATGCAAGAAACTACTCTCATTACACTTTTAAAGGGCATTGTCAGGGATCAATTATTTTATTTGATTGATCCCGTCAACCAACTCACACAGTGGATATCAAAACAACCTTGTCATGGGGGCGTGGCTTTGGCATGAAGGAGTGAGGACGTGCATGAGAGAGCTCCCGTCCCGGCCGCCACATCATCTGCAGACATCCGAGCCGATATGCACCGGAGAGGATCCCAACCTAAACAGGGGAAAAAGAAATACTCACCCCAGCCCCCACGGACACCGAGAACTCGGAAGGGAGCCATGGACGCCTTCTTCTCAGATCGCGGCAGCGAAGACAGGGCCGCATCCAAGATGGCGCCGGACCGCGAGGCTGCAGAGCGGCGGGACTGTGGAGATCTAGCTGGGCCCTCATCCCCAGCTGGGGTAAGCGACAATACAGCGGGGAGCTCCCCAAGATTGCACCGGCCACAAAGCCCTGCCGTAGACATGATTGTAGGGGATGGAGACCTTAGGACACACATCTGGTCTCTCCCCACTAAGGCCGACCTAGACATGTTTATGACCAGGATGGAGCAGGCCTTCAAAAAGGACATAGCTGACATAAGGCAGGAAACTGCTCACTTGGGGAACAGAGTGGAATCCCTGGAAGCAGAGACATCACCCTCCCTGCTTCAGGTCGAGCTTATATGACGTTGCCGGGTTGGGTACCCGCTCATTGTACTGCAAGGTGAATGTATGTGTCGTTGTATCCCCTTTTTTGTAACCTTTTAATTTCTATGTCAGGGTCAATGTTGGACCCATTTATCCTTTGTTTGAAAGCTTGTTGTCGCACACAGTTTTTCTAACTTGTTCTGTGCCGATGAAGGAACAAACTGTTAACTGCAACTGTGCACAATTTACTTGGCCAAGCTGTACAGGAGATCATGGTGGGTGCTGGTATGTTTAACAGTGGGTGGATGGCTTACCATCCATTGTTCCTGATCAGGCATCTGTGCTCCTACACAAGTCCATAATAATGTGTCACTGTATCCCATTTGTTTATTTCCCGGTTTAAAATATTGGAGGCCAGATTGTAATTTAACTAGTCCAAGTGTATGTTTTTAAAATGATCAGTTTGGAAAAAGAAAGGAAAACCTTGACACACGGTGGCTTTGTTACTGCTTACTTAGTACTGTGCTGGACAATGTACCTATGTAAAAGTAGACCTTGCCGTTGGAAGAAATTAATCTCAAATTCTTTCATGCGGTGTACAGTGTTATAAGATTGTCTTGCAACATTCAGGATTTTACTTAACAAACAGACCATGGCTACTTGTTTTTATATAATTATCCTTGTGGCTGCAATCTTTCTTGTTCCACCTGACCTTGGCATGGCATCAAGAGATCCCTGAATTTTCCACTTCTTAATAAATGATTGAACAGTACTGGCTGGCATTTTCAAGGCTTTGGATATCTTTTTATATCCTTTTACATCTTTTTAAAGTTCAATTACCATGTTACGCAGGTCTTTTGACAGTTCTTTTCTGTTCCCCATGTCTCAGTATCTGGTCTGTTCAGCGCATTCGGGTGAGAGGTAACACACTCATTGACTATTTCTACACAGACACTAACGACAATTTAACAAGCCACAGATGTGGGAAATTAACCTTTGTGGGAAATTAACCTTTGTGGGAAATTAACCTTTGTCATTTTAACCTGTGTGTGTGTTACCTTTTGTGCCTGTAACAAGGCCAACATTCCAAACATTTAAACTTTTGATCAGGGCCATTTGGGTGATTTCTGTTATCATTATGATTTAAAAAGGAGCCAAACATCTATGTGATAATAAATGGCTTCATACGATCACTATCCTTAAATAAAATAGTTTTTGGGCATGATCAGTCAAATTTTCAATATCAATGCCAGGGCATGCAAACTTTTGCCTAAAGACATGAACACATTCCTTCACTTTGAAAGCATATTATTTTGAACAAATGTACTATCCGATGGTCTATGTAACACACATGCTCCTAGTTAGGTAAAGCTATTAGTGACTACATACAGACATTTGGTTCAGTAGTCCAGTAACTGGGCCATTTCCCTGGTATACCTGCCTAAACACATGAAAACATTCCATCCCTTTCAAAGCATTTTATTTTGAGCAAGTGTACTATGGGATGTTCTATGTCAGTGGTTCTCAACCTGTGTAACCTCAGGAAACACATTTGTCCTTTGTCATTAAGTTGCGACCCAAGTCGAACTGCAATTGAACACACAGCATTAGGGTACTGCACGTTCTGCTGCAGGCATATGCACTGTGGGTGGGAGTTGCATTGGGGCACCATTCAAATTAATGGCAACGCAACACACACCCAGCACCAGAATGCACGGCAGGTGGGATTGCGTGGTACAGTGTGTTCATCGCAAGATACTATGTGATTAACACTAGTGTAAACAGGCTCTCAAAAACACTGGCATACATACACAACCACAGACACAATCTCACACACTCACAGACATTCTCACACACAGACACACTCCAAAAAAAATTTAATTTTTTTTTTTTTTAGCTCCACCCAGTCTCCCTACCTTATGAGAACTGGAGAGGGTCCTCAGCCTGGGGTCCAGTGTGGCCTGCTGTGCTGGAACTCCATCCATATGTGCATTGCTTGTACAGCTCCCTTACGTGCCCTGTAGAGGTGTCGGGAGCCAGAATGTGACATCACTCCAGTCCAGGCACCTCTACAGGACATGTGAGAGAGCTGTAAGCAATGCACGTATGGATGGGGCTCCCACGCAGCCATAGCCCCATCCTCTCCCAGCTCAAGCTAACAGTCAGTGCCGGGCAGCATATTTTGAATGGCTGCTTAGCACGACGACTGACAGTGCTGCGCAAGAGGGAGGCTGAGGAGCCTCTTACCTAGAAAAGTGGAAAGCATGGGGCGACACACTCAACCCGGGGTCGCGACCCACTTTTGGGTCACGACCCACCGGTTTACGAACCAAGGGTCTATGTAATGCACATACACCTAGTCAGGGCCGGCCTTAGGTCTTTAGGCGCCCTGTGTGAGAAAGCTCTACAGCACTCCTCAGTGACCACACCCCTCAGTCTCCACACCCATCAGTGGCCCCACCCATTTTTTCCCAATATCCGCACCATTTAAAGACTCCAATTTTGTTAAGCCCCAAAGAAACATATTAAAAAGTATGATAAAAATAAAACTTTAATTCAAAGGTATTAAACTTGTAGGCACAATATAAGTATTCTTATTACATAAAACAACAGAAGGCAAACAAGTGATAAACTATAAATGCCAAACTAAAATAGAGCCTATAAAAATAAAGTGTCAGGTTGTCATAAAGACCCTTTTATCATGTAAATGCATTTAAAAAAATAAAAACCAGAACACAAAACCTAGACTAGGCCACCAACGCGTTCTGCGAATGCGTGCCACCAAGATGTGACATCATGCTCCACGCCTCCAAGATGGTGGCGTGGAGCATGATGTCACATGATGTCATGTGTGCGTGGCGTCATATGCCGATATAAGAGCCGCCATCTTGGTGTATACCTAGATATACACCAACATGGTGGCGCCCAACACGTGTGGTGTTATATGACGTCATGTGCCCTGCCTCCAGAACACGCCAATGGCTGAATCCAAAATAGCATAGCAATGTGTTTTGTTTGATGAAACGAATGAAAACATTTTTAGCAGGGCTGCGGAAATTAACGATTAATCCCTCGATTAATCGTAAAATTTTTTGATCGATCAAAATTATTTTGATCGGTACTCACCTCTCCGCCGGCTTCCGGGTCTTCCGAGAGTTCCGTCGGAGATCCGGTGACGTCACGGACATCGACGTCACCGGACTCCTCCTTCCCTTTCGTTAGCCGAGGAGTTCCGCCTGTTCGAGGGCCCGCAGCTCCTTCATGCAAATCCCCCTCCGTCCCCCGTCGCTCTGCCACCCGTAGCAGTAGAATGTACGGCAGCTGTGCGGGGAGAGGAGGCTGTGTCGGTCGGAGAGGACCCTCTGGCCGCCGAGATGAAGCAGCTGCTGCAGGAGTCAGGTAAGGCTGGGTGAAAGCTATATGGGGAAGGGGAGGTTTAAACTGGTGGGGGCGCGAGGGGGGGGTTTAAACTGGGGTTATGCTAATTTAGTATTAAGTATTGCTTAGACTTGTAGTCCTGTATAGCTGGTGGTGTTCTGCATTGATGTATAATGATTATACAGCAATGCTGAATACCACCAACTATGCAGGACTGCAAGTCCCAGCAATACATTATATTAAGTAGGGATTCACCTGTGCCAATACTGGGCATTTTCACAAGCACTCGAGAAAATGACCCAATACTAAACGCAGATACCGGCACTGGCGAAACTACCAGGGCTGCATCAGTCGCATTTGCGACCGGGCCCTGGTGTTCCGCCAGTTTGGGGGGCCACGAGAGACCAGAACACTGACATTGATTTGCCATGTGTTCCGGAGATCACACTGCGGCCGGGGGGGCGTACCTGCGTTGGCATTGACTTTAATGCAACAGCACGCCCCCTCCCGCCCCAGAATGCAGTGAGGTGGCCGGCATGCGATCCAGTGCGTTCCAGCACGAATCGGGCCGGAACGCACTGGAACTGGTGTGAACTAGCCCTGAAAGTCATAACTTACATAGAGGGGAATTTATCGAAACTGGAGCAGACAGAATCTGGAGCAGTTACCTATGGCAACCAATCAGCATCCACCTTTTATTTTGAAACCTTAACTGAACAAACTGAAGAGAGAAGCTGACTCTCTTCAGTTTGCTCCAGATACTTTTGCTGCAGTTTTGATAAATTCCCCTCATACTGTTTGAGTGTGTGTGTAGGCCAATGTAGTTGGATCTGTATGTGCGTTATAATTAATCGAAATTAATCGCTGAAAAAAAATTTTGATTAATCGAACAGGAACATTTTCATCATTACCAGCCCTAGTTAATAATTAAAGTAAAACATTTACTATCACCAGTTTATGAATGGGGAGGAGCCTCTGTAGTGAGTGCTTCTCCCCATTGAGAAATTAATTCATAACTGGGGACACGTAGTACTATGTAGAGACAGAGACACCGGCCCTCCAAAATGATAAGCAAACGTCAATTTTATGACGGGCAGTATAGCAGATAGCAACGAACGTTTCGGGGTCACAGAGGATCCCCTTCCTCAGGCAAAGGGGATCAGGGATCAACTGACAGGATGACAGCGGCTGCTCTCTCTTCCCGCTCGGCCGTCCTGAAAGCTGGGGCTTCTCTCTTCCACACCGCTGACCATCCGACATGACAGCGCTCCCTCCAGCTCCCCCGCAGGCTTCAGCTGACTGAAGAGGGGGCGGGCTGAGGAGGGAGCGATGGCATCACATGGCCGCACAGCTGGCACACCCCAAAGGCCGGCCCTGCACCTGGTTAGGTGAACCATTAGTGAGCATACACAGACATGAACACATTCCTTCACTTTGAAAACATTATTTTTGAGCAAGTGTACTGACCTATGTTCTGTGTAACACACATGCACCTAGTTAGATGTGATGATATACAGACATCTGGTCCACTATCTGGCCAGGTACCATAGTTCCCCATTTCCCTGGTATACATGCTTCCTTGCATACACATCAGTGACAGAGTCAGTGTCCTAACCAAAGATGTGTGCAGTGGTTTATTAGAATCCTAGAGCCACCGATTGGCTGCTGAGAGATGTGTAATGGTCTATGGTCTTAGACCACAGAAGCCTCCTTATTATAGGACTGGAGGTGAATGGTGAGGGGGTGTTGGCTTCGTCTGACAAGTCCAGAGACGAAGTACAGTGCACACAAGGAGGGGCGCTGGATGCAGTGGCAGGCTGCTGGTCCCGCTCAGGACAACAATCCAGAGGGGATCACTATGCGGCTTTGACAGGCGACAATGGGCAGGAATCAGGGTGCCTGGAGACGGCAGGTGGCCAGAGCCCGTATGAAGGCTCCTCCATCGGTGACAGCGGTATGGCAGCCCCTTCCAGTGTGGATGAGACTGTATTTCTATGGCATGCACGGCCTGACCCTGGACGTACTGAGCTCCTGCCTCCGGCGTCTCCCCAGCCAAGACTACAGCCTGCTGGGCTTCTCGTCGCCCTACCGCTGCCTGCTGCACGCCGTCGCCCACCTGGCCCTGGAAAAGATCTACGTGCAGAAGAAGAGCTTCCCGGAAAACGGCTTGGCGTTCCACTTTGTCTTCTACCCCTCCGTGTTCGTGGGCCTGCAGATCCTGCTCCGGAAAACGCTGCTGCAGTGCTACCCCCAGGAGCTGCCGCTGAGCCCGGCGGAGCTGGGGCTGCAGTACGGGCTGGCCGTCTATTACTCGTACGGCTTTCTCCGGAGCTTCCTGCGGCTGCAGTATGAGCAGAGACCGGAGGGTGCGGAAAGCGGCCGGCGGCTGCCGCTGGCGCTGCGCTTCGTCTTCTACGGTATGCACGGCTTCATGGACGAAGTCTTCTTCACAGCCGCCTTCAACCTGCTGGAAAAGCCGGGAGACCCCCTGAGCGGGCACACGTCCCTGTGGTCGTTCTTCATGTATGGCAGCTGCAGCCTGGTGGTAGAGAAGCTCTACTTCTACCTGGCATGGAGCAGAGGATGGGGGTTCCGGAGGAGGCTGCCCGTCTATATCGCCTTTGTCTACACCTGGGAGTTCTGCTGGGGCTTGGGACTGCGAACATGGGACGCCTGTTCCTGGGATTATTCGCACTATCCATTGAATTTCATGGGGCTGGTGACCCTCATGTACCTACCGGGCTGGGTATTTCTCAGCTTCTACCAGGATCTGCTGTCCAAGGTGCTGGTGCGGATACGTTATGTCTAGGGATGGGGTGGATGATGGGGGTCCTGTTCTCATCACACACCAACAGATAGGAACTATTACTACAAAGGACTACTACACTTCTACAGGACAATTCTATGCTGATGCCAAGGTTAAACAAACCAACTTTTATATTAAAGTGTATCTCTAGGCCAGTGGTGGCGAACCTTGGCACTCCAGCTCTGCCAAAACTACAAATCCCAACATGCATCTGCCTCTGGGAGTTATGTCTGTGGCTGTCAGCCATGCAATGCCTCATGGGACCTGTAGTTCCAAAACAGCTGGAGTGCCAAGGTTCGCCACCACTGCTCTAGGCAAACCTTTCATTTTAGTTCTTGGTAGAGTGGGGAAGAGTAAAGCTGGTCAGACACCGGTTGTTTTTGGGGATGAATGAGAAAAAGTGTTTGATTCCTCCATCTACGCCAGGGATCGGAACCTCAAGCCCTCCAGCTGTTGTGGAACTACAAGTCTCATGAGGCATTGCAAGACTGACAGTTACAAAGGCAGAGGCATTATGGGAAGTTAAAGCACAGCTGGAGACTCGGAGTTGCCCACCCCTGCTTTACTGGATCAGTGTAAAGAGCATACAGACAGCGCTGGATTTACTCTCTTTTCTGCCCCAAGGCCAGGTTCCTCAATGTGCCCCCCTCCCTGCCAAACCCAATAACCCACCCTTCCAATGGAGAATGGCAACAAGATGGCAGGGTTGGTGTGTTTTAATTTTTTTTCTTTTTCATTTAATATTTATTTCATTTTTACTTATTTTTTTAAATTTTTATTTATTTTATTATGTTTTACTTTTTATCTATTTTTATTTTTGTTTAATTTTTTTTCACTTAACTTTATTGTTATCACATGGGAGCTAACACGCCCCTGTGTGATAGAATTTGGAGGTGACAGGTTATCTTTGTTGAACCTGTCACATCCAATACAGGAGTTTGAGCACAGCACTGGCTCTTCTGTGACAGCTGAGATGGGAAGGCTGCGAGTGCAGCAGGCTTATTACAATTGTGCTCAGCGGAATCCCTGAGATCACTTGTACAAAACGAGTGGCAATAGGAATTCCACACCCCTGGGGCCAGTGTTGGCTGTGCCGCTCATCTATTACCTGCTGCCCTGAGGCCATGGCCTCGGTGGCCTTGTGAGGAATTGCACATACAGAGTGCAATAACTCATAGCAACCAGTCAATTACCTTGATGATGAATGAACGATTGCTGATCTGTTTCTTTGGCCACCCCTGATCTACTTTAAACAGTGTTGATGGGGGAATCCCCAACCCCCAGGCTATTGTATTCTAACAACCAGCAAGTGTACCTCTGTCAGAATACCCTTCCAGTGACTACTGCTAATCTGGGAAAGAATTTGAGAAAGTTGAAAAATTGGCTTCTCTGTAAAGCTGGCCATACACCTATAGATTTTCTGCAGATTTTTTTTATGGTCAGATGGAAACTGTGTGGATGGAGGAATCTCCCACTGGGCCAAGCCTCAGTATTTTGCTAGTCGGCCCTGCTGGCTTCCCAAATACATGAATAAATCCTGCATCAGATTGTTCAGGTATTTTGAGAGCCGGCAGCAAGATATTGAAGCTTAGCCCAGTGGGAGATTCCTCCATCCACACAGTTTAGTGTAGATGGAGGAATCTGTTGCACTTTTTCCTTCTGACCCATAGAAAATCTGCAGATAATCTATAGGTGCATGGCCAGCTTAAGAGAAGGGTATCAACAGGGTCACACTCTGGTCAGCAGGATTCTCTGAAATTCAAGCATTGTATGGCCAGCTTTAGACTCTGTGTTAGGTTTTTATTGCTGTGTCTCCATTGGGAAGGTTTAGCCCTCTATTTGTTCTAGGGACTTTTGTCACTGAGAAAAAAAGGGGAATCCAACATTTTAGAGTAGTCCCCAGAACAAGAGGTGAGGGAAAATCTTCCAATGGGGACACTTGTTCTAGGGACAAATGTCTAAAAGGGGAATTCCCCTAATTTAAAGCATAATCAGTCCCAAAAATATAATATATTGAAGGTTACCAATTCTTAAATGTGGTGGCTGCATTTGTTTTATTTTTTTTTAATGTTTTTTTCACCAGGTGATCTGGCCAGTAACAGTTTTTCTTTTTTAGGGTGGCTTCTGTCTATGGGGGAGCATTGGAGTCACCCTTGGACAGCAGCTTTGCCACCCTGTGGAGAGGGTAGTGTTAGATGGACCAGCAAATTTAGATGGACATGGCTAACAAAATAAAGCTGAACTCTTTTTAAGCTATTACAGCTACAGTTATTTTCCTTTTGGGATAAAGGTTTTACCTAAATGAAGAAAAGCTGACCATTGTAAGCCCCCCTGTCACTGGTAAATGGTTTGTCCCAACCATCTATCTGACACTTTAGCTGGACAGCTTGGTATGTTAAAGGAATTTTAAAAATAACAGACATGCTGGACAATCACAAGGTGAAAATAAAGGGAGAAAAAAAGCCTAAAAAAAAAAAACTAACGTAGCTACCACATCTAGGAATTGGTAAGCTGTAATATGTTTCATTATATTCCAGCTTACCAAATATACCCCAACAGGGATTTTAACCCTTCCCGACTATATCCAAAAATGTAAAAAGTTTTGGCTATAGATAAACTTTAATTCATCAACAATGAGCAACCGAAAGTCAGTCTTTTTATACAAAGCATAATAATAGACTTTGACAAAGTAGATTTCCAATACATACATTGGACGTTTTTGGATGGAAACATTAGGTGAACAATGGCCTATTCATACCCTTTCCTGTCTGTCTGATAAATCAAAGTTTGTAATGTGCTTGTAAACTTTTTCCTGATGAATTAAAAGAAAACCAATTCTAGACTGTGTTTCAGCTGTGCTGTAAGTGCAGTGATGGGAAAGATAACACTGAATAGGAGCTCAGAGCATTTAAAATAAAGACTCTTTTATAAGAGTTGCTGCATTTGTATCTGAGGATGGTGATTGACTTGAGTTAGGCCTCTTTCACATGGGCTGATCAGGAGAGGATCTGTGCATGGGTCCTCTCCTGATCACAGCAGTATGGAGCAGATGTCACGATTATAACATCCATGTCTGTACAGTTTTTTTCCTCCATCTTGCAACTGAGGAAAAAAATGCAATTACAGGACCCCATGTCTGTCTATGGCAGTGGTTCTCAACCTCTCTAGGGCCAGGACCCCTTGGTAACATTTGCCAAGTTGTGGTGACTCCCAATGGAGCACTGGACTCAGGACTTAGTAACGCACTGGACTCTGAACTTAGTAACGCACTGGACTCTGAACTTAGTAACGCTCCGATCTATCTGGAGACCGTGGGCCGCTTTTCGAAGCACAGATGCTTACCTTCGGGTGATGACCGCAACATCCACCTGAACCCTACTATGGGTTTGCGGTGTGCACGCCTGACCCACAAACCCCACTACTCCCAACCAATCCTAGCTCTTTCCTGCCCCCCCTCCTCCCCCCTTCCTCTCTCTATCTGTCATTCCTTCTAATCTAGCTCTTGCCCCTCTTCCTCTCGTCTCTCTCTTTGCTGCCACACTCACACCATACCTTGTCTTGTACTTTGACGTGAGAGGAAACACTGCTCGATACAAGTATGATCTATTCTTAGCAGTTGCTCTTATACCTAATTTACACAGGACCGGAGTGGCACACAGCGCCTGACTCCGAGAAGTGCTGGCTATGTATGATGCAATTTTCCGTTCATTATCTTTGTTGCACCAGACAGGGTTGCTCTGGCCCTACAATGGCTGCTCTACTAGGACTAGCAGCCCATTCATGTTATATTGTGTGTGATACAACTGATGCAAACCTCCCATCCCAGCTCTGTACTGGAGATGTTATACATGTGAGGCATGGCCTCCTGTCCTATTGTAACTTGGATATGTACAATAAAGCTGATTTATGATTTAAAAGAAAAAAAGAACTTAGTAACGCAATGCACTGGACTCAGAACTTAGTAATGCGCTGAACTCAGTAACGCACTGAACTCTGGACTTAGTAACGCACTGGTCACAGGAGTTAATAACGCATTGGTGTCAGGAGTTAGTAACGCACTAGACTTAGTAACGCACTGGACTCAGGCATTAGTAATGCACTGGACTAAGGAATTAGTAATGCACTGGACTCAGGAATTAGTAACGCACTGGACTCAGGAATTAGTAACGCACCGGACTCAGGAATTAGTAACGCACCGGACTCAGGAATTAGTAATGCACTGGACTCAGGAATTAGTAGCGCAGGACTTAGCAAGGCACTGGACTCAGAACGTAGTAACACACTGGACTCAGAACTTAGTAACGCAACGCACTGGACTCTAAACTTAGTAACGCACTGAACTCTGGACTTAGTAACGCACTGGTCACAGGAGTTAGGCCTTGTTCACACCAAGCGCAGAGCAGTCACAGACCGGAGCAAAACTACGTCCAATGTATCCCAATAGTATTTTTAGCTCCAGTTCACATCGCAGCGTTCAGTTCCAGAGCAGGTTAAAAAAAAACTGGAGCAGGGCCTATTTTACATTTTACGCATGTAAATGCATCAAAAACGCAGCACAACCCACTGCGTGTGCAGAAACCTGAGCGGATCTGCTCTGCATTTGGTGTGAACAAGGCCTTAGAAACGCACTGGTCTCAGGAGTTAGTAACGCACTGGACTAAGGACTTAGTAACGCACTGGGCCCAGAACTTAGTAGCGCAACGCACTGGACTCAGAACTTAGTAACGCACTGGACTAAGGACTTAGTAACGCAGGACTTCTGTGCTGTGGTAACATCTGATCTGCAGTGCCGTTTGTGTACGTGTTGCGATAAATTATGCATACATTTAAAGCAGAACTCCAGGAATTTTTTTAATTAACCCTTGCAGTGATGTCTAAGTGCTAAAATAGCAAGGAAATACTCATCCAAAGTTCTGAGCTGGCCAGCTGTCACGGCGCTCCCTCCAGCCTGTCCCCAGTGTCCTCACATCTATGGACAGTGTATAGCCATGATGATTTACTAACCTTAGGCTGGCCATACACCTGTCAATTTTTTTTGCTCAACCCGTGGGCTAAAGGAAAAAAAATAACATGATTCCTCCATCAACACAAACAGCGTGCTGATTGAGGAATCACTGCCGTTTTCATTGTATTCTGACAGCTGCCGACGCCTGTCAGAATAACCGATCAGAGTGGGCAGCTGTGTTTTATTTCTTTTTTTTAACTTTTTTTTTGCTGTTGGGGGGGCTTCGGGGGAAAATATCAGGGGTCTAAACAGACCCGACATTTCCCTTTTGAAATAGAAAAGAGATTGAGGACACAGAGTACTCAGTCTCTTTTTCTACAGCCCCAGCACTGAATGAACAGGAAGCACTCAGCTTCCTGTTCAATCACAAACTGAAGGCGGCATAGTACTCTACCCTGTTATGAATGGACATAATTCATGTATCAGCATCTGTACTGAGTGCTCCTGTCCATTCATAAACTGAGAACATAGTCAATGATTACTATGTCCCCAATCATGAATTAACAGGAAGTGATGTTTAGCACTTCCTGTCCATTCATAACTGGGGACATAGCAAATGTATACTTGGAACTTCTTAATGTATGCAGGTGAATTATACTTTTTTTTTCAGGACAGATGCAACCTTCGTTTAGCAGTAAATGTTAATTTAATGGATATCGCCTGATTTTAAAAAAAAACTTTAGCTGTGTATTTTTTACCATGACCCACCACCAAAAAAAATCCACAAAATGAATTCTTCTACACCTGACATTCATGTGGATACCTGGTGATGGGTGGCACCTGCAGGGGGGTGTAGAGGTGATGGACTTTGCAGGCATCTGAATCACTTCTACCTAAAAGCCGACCGTCAGCTGAGGGGGTGTAACAGCTTCCTGCTCCTATGGACATAGTACTTATGGCAGTGAAATCCATTCTCACCATAGCCTGCATGGTTACACTGCCCTGTTGGGTCCCAAGCCTTACTCCACAGAAGCTATGGAACAGCTGGAAGCAATTGGGAGTAAAGGGCTCTATAATATTGGGCTAGATTAGCATTATACACCAGCAGTTTTGGACGTGCATCTGGGCAAGGGGCAAAAAGCAATGGTTTGCATGATTTCCCCCACTATTCTAAATTGAGAAACATTCCTCTTATTGTTTGGATATGTAATGGAATGGGACATGTGCATACATGCTGTTTTAATAAGGCTTTACTGTGCTATGCACTGAATAAATGTTAGGGCTTTTGAATTCCTTTCATGTCTTCTCACCATAACCTGTAAGGTTATACTGTCCTTGCAGAGGAAAAGATTCAGGGGGAGGCATCTTTTACTAATGATCACATGATCAAGAGCCAATCCTTCCAGCACCTGATCATTACTCTGGATCAGGCGCTATCAGTGACAGCTAGTTCTGCATGCTGGGGCTGCGCTATCAACTGTACCGCCAGCACAAAAACGGGGTTCAGTAAATTAAACCCATACGTCCATACGTTTCTCTAAAAAAAACATTGCGATTTGAATGTCTATAAAAGATTGGCAATAGTGTCTGACTACAGAAGTCTAAATATGGCACGTATATGAATAATTCATATTTAGCACCTGCTAAACAGGTGCTGCATTGGTCAGTTTCCCAGCATCTTTATTGTAAATGGGCTGTAATTTGATTTGTTATTCAGAACACTGAATGGAATAAATTCACAGGAGGAAGACACAGGTATTATACGAGAACTCAGTTAGGTCGGAGAGTAAGCGTCAACTACATGGCTTCTAGTAAAACAGACTCAGCATAAGCTGCTGTGGAACATATTTACGGGACCAGCATTCCATTCGCCACACATTTTAAGTATTTGTATTCCATTCAGTTGTTTTTTCTACAGTCTGGTTGGTAACTTGCACAGGGTCCTTTTAGTAGTTAACCATGTTTTTCCCCCCTCAGAGTGACTATGAACTGGTAATTCATGAAAGCCTCTGCATATTAAGAAAGGGAGGGTCAGTACACCAAGGTTTTGGGAACTCCAATGTTTTTACAATGCTGTCAGCCTCAAGCTGGCCATACACCTATAGATTATCTGCAGATTTTCTATGGTCAGAAGGAAAAAGTGCAACAGATTCCTCCATGCACGCTACACTGTGTGGATAGAGGAATCTCCCACTGGCTGTTAAAATACCTGAACAATCTGATGGGATGCAGGCATTATTCAGGTGTATTGAGAGCCAGCGGGGCCAACTAGCAAGATACTGAAGCTTGGCCCAGCGGGAGATTCCTCCATCCACACAGTTTAGCGTAGATGGAGGAATCTGTTGCACTTTTTGCATCTGACCATAGAAAATCTGCAGAAAAGTTATAGGTGTATGGCCAGCTTGAGAGGTTCCCCACGCGCACACTGCCCGTTCTGCATTGCCGCCATCGGAAGCCCGCCCCTCAGCGGGGCGGGCTTTCGATGATCGCAAGTACGATCTGCCCGTCCAAGGTGGGCAGATCGTACTGGCTTTCAAGAGGCATACGACCATCGCAAGACAAAAGTCTTGCGATGGTCGTAAGGTGTATGGGCACCTTTAGTTTTTTTTTTGTTTTTTTTTTTAAACAGCCACAAACTGAGTAGAAAGGTCTGTGCCCTGCCAGCATGCTGTACACTGGGACCCTTGCTCTCTGTTGGGAACCAGTGATCTCTTTGCAGAGGTCCAGCACCCCCCCAGGTGAGTCAGAGCTCTCCAATCAGCAGGGAGAATGAGCTTTGCCGATTGCAGAGCTATACAGTAGGTCTGACTCAGTAGGGGGCATGTTGCTCACAGAGAGCAAAAGACCCACAAATGCGTTGGGGCTGCACTGGCCATTTTTTTCGAGTACAGCCCCAACGCAAGACAAGGCAATTTACCTGGTCACAGATGGACACAGATTGCACCACCATAACACACACATTGACAAGTGCATTTGACCTGCAGATTACTTTTTTTTTTACCTGCTTCAAAGCACTAAAATTTTTGCATGGACTTGTATGGGGAGATGCATTTCTGATGCCCGTAGACAGAGACTCTTATACTGGTTTACTGCCTATAATTCATTCACAACATTTTATTAACCTCCCTGGCGGTATTCCCGAGTGTGGTTCGGGGTTAATTTTCAGTACCAAGAGCGGTAAACCCGAGCCACACTCGGGATTGCGCAAAAGTGTCACTTGCCTTATCCCTGCGAACCCGCTGTGTCCTCTGCTGTGTGCGCATTTTTCGGGCTTCACAGCAGGAGGGGG
>NW_017306569.1:211964-220430 GCF_000935625.1 Nanorana parkeri
AAAAGTGCAAACATGACATTTACACAGAATACAATGCAATCTGCCATACTTACACTTATGTATCAAACTATTTCACTTCAATTTTGTCCCTAGAGCTTTGTCCAGTGCCCTGCCTGACACTTTTACTGTACTCTATTGACTGTGGTACAGATCAGGCAGAATAATCATACCGCCAGGGAGGTTAAAGTAACCCATATTGCAAAAAGAAAAATGACCATTATGTTGCAGTCCATATTAATTAGATGCCATCTTCCCTCTATCTGTGAGCCTCTAAAAAGCAAGAGACAATATTAGATTAGTGGTAGGATTTTGACTGAATATGCCCAAAGTTTACTATCAATAGCTACTATGTACCAATTATTAATCATACGTCTTCTAATAAGATGCCCTTGACATATGCGGTCATATGATATAAATAAAGCTGCCCATTTTGTGTATTTTTGCATAATTTAGCATCCCATATTTTTTCCTCCTATCCTAATTATGAAAGACTACAGCTGTATTCGTTATGTAGTGTGTTTAGGTTGCAGGAATACACATTCACATTTAAGCTTTGTGCAGAAATGATCTTTGACTGCAGGTCATGCCCTAACTGGAGGTCTACAATCACTGCAGAGAAAGCATGCACAGGAGCTTTCAAGACTTTGAGGTGGTTGGTTTTGTTACAGTACAAATTTAAACTTTATGGCAAGTGCATTTGTTATTACACAATGCATTTTACAAATTATATGTACTATATCCAAAATGCTATTTTTTTTATAACTGGTTGATGAAGCAAACCTAGTGTGAAACCCATTTTGCATAAAACAGATCGTAAGACACATACCTTTAGCAGGCTGTGGAACCAACAAAACCTAATGTGCTCTTATCTGGAAGCTGCAACATATCCTACCATGGTCAAATCCTGGCTTACCTTCTACACCTTCCTTTGGGCCAGTGAAGGTGCTTATTAGAAGGATGGGCAAAATAAAGCGAGGGACGCAATGGACTGGCCTGTCACACTAGAAGGGTTCCGTTCAGAGCACTTCAGAATTTGGGGGACCTGTATCAATCTTGTAGGCCGCCACTGCTGACCTCTTCTTTTGTAAGTTGCCTGGTTGGTATGCTGATCCAATAGCCTCAATACTTCGAGTCAAAACTCTTTGATTTACATGCTTCGTCCAGGTTGGCTCAATGTGCAACATCCTTGTTCTGGGTCAGTATTTCATAAAGTATTAAAAATGGTGGTCAGGTAACAAGCATTTTCAGAAGGTGTGTGCAGTAATGGTTTCTCCCATGCTTCTGTCCTCACAGGCTAACTTAAAGTACATGCAGACAGCTCCAGGTGTCTGCTTCAATGAACTTTAACTTTCTTTATCTTTTTAATTAGAGCTGTACTTTGAGAAAGCCATATTAAAAAAAGGGAGTCAACCAGAAAACACAACATTGAGGGCTCATGCGCACCAGCAGATGCGTTATACCATGGTTGCTGATGTGTGCCAATGCATTGTAATGACAACGCACTGTTAACTTTTTACCAGCTTTATTAAAATGTCATTCAGCTTTATGATGAAATGCTGTGTAGTGCATGTCAACACATAAAAAGTACAGCTCACTCCTACGTTCTGCAACACACACCACTGTACAGTAAAATTGTATGGCTCATGGGAATTGCCTAGTCTTTACATTGTGCCTGGGGTTGGATGACCTGCCCAACACAGCACAACAGTACTAGTGTCAACGAACCAAAATTTGGTATTTAGTTTTTTTAAATGCTAGGTTACATAATTTACTATTTTGTTTAAACATAGTTCCACAGGATACCATGTTTGCAGTTCAAATTAAAAAAAAATAGTACACTTTGGATCACAGAAAACTGTCCACCTTTTTTATTGAAATAAAGTTCATCCAAATATAACAATAGAAGCTGACATGCATGGACAAACATCAATATTTTATAGATTCGTCATAATTTATAACCATAGTATAATGGAGTTGAGCTTGGTGCCCTGGGGCAGGTTGTTATAGAGCAGCAAGTTAATATAGGCTCAGACAATCATTTTCACTACATCCACATACTGTACTACAACAGGGATGCCACAAATAAACAAACTCTATGTCCATAATGAATGTGAATTACTGCCTTGAGAACAATGCATAGAAAAAAGGAGGGAAAGAGTTTTAAAGTGCTTTTCCATAATAGTGGCAAATTGGTTTTCAAATTACAGAAATAACCGGTGCCTCTTCTAACAATGTGTAGATTTACTTTGAAAGGCCTCAATAAAATTGTTCCCCAAATTGACTCACAAAAATTCAATTTACACCAAAGTCAGATACTACTTGTGGTGTTTGTTTAAAAGGGAGGTGGGCCAGGCAATAGGAGAAAGACTTTCTGGCCATAGTTATGAAAGTACAGTGACAAAGCTGAAAAGAGTTGCAAGGGGGTATAAAAATAGCATTATCCGACATTCTACATGCAGTATTGTACGGTTGTTTATTATATTACTGTATAAATGTGAAAAGAAAACTAGAAAAGAAAAAAGAACCTGTAAACATAATGTAGACTTACTCCCAATGATTGAAAATCTCATGAAAATACCTTTGGCAGACACACACCATTATGCATAATACATTTAAGGCAACCCTGATGAGTTATATTAATATTTACAGCAACTTAATTAAAAAAGTTTCCAAGGCAAATACATACACATTCAAGTTCAACCTGCCGTTGGTTTTTAGCATAAGAGGTTCTTTAATGGAAAAAAAAAAAAAAATACAAATAAAAAAAGGTGAAGTGGAACAATATCATGTACGCTTATATATAGGCAAAACATAAAAATTCAGTAAAGGGGAGAATTGAGTAGTAATTATGGTTTTAAAGAGTAGTAAATACACAGGAAGGAAATAAGGTCTGCAATGGTAGAGAGGGAAGAAAAGAAAAAAAACTGTATCATCTCACAATGCTACCACCAGAACAACACAGAGCAGAGCAAACTGTGTGGCTAACTTCAGACATGCACCAAATTTAACTGAACGATTAATCCAATAAACTTAAGTGTTGCCCTGAAAATCCTTTAGTGCTGAAAGGGATTTGAAAAGTATAAAAGATCAACAAACCACATTTCTGATTTCATACTGAAGGAAGAAAAAAAAATGGTAAGTGAAGTTTGCATAAACTGCTCCAAATGATGTGTGAATTCCAGTAGCAGCCGCCTTCATTCTCCTTCCTGCCCGTACACGAGAGGCAGAATGGAAAAGACGCTGGGAAAAGAAGAAGGTTCAGGTGCTGGGACCTCAGTAATGCCTGGACTTGGAATGCTGAATAAGCCACTGCAATGTAATGTCTGAAAAAAGAAGAAGAAGACAGACAGAGGATAAAGAAGTTGTGATTACGAACAGGAAACCTAACTGTACAGTCTCCCACATTTCTAAAAACAGAACTTTTACAAAAAAAAGGAAGCACAAGTAACACACACACTTTCAGTAACACTAGAACAAAAAACAGCAACGTTAAGCTGATAATTGAACTCTTAATAAATACAGTTTAAGCCCTGAAATATAAAAAATCAAAAAGGTTTTGAAGTTATTTTAATTGCGGTATTAAAATTGATTCTAGGGCTGAAACAACTAAAATCAATTATAATTGAAAATTATTGTCAACGATTCTCATTATCAATTAGTTGATTTTCTATTAGTTGAATCACCGGCCGCCAAAAAGCTCCTCTGCTCTCCTCCCTGCTGGTGCTGGCTGCAGCGGTCTGTGTCCCTTTCAATCCCCACTGCTCTCCCCACCTGTATCAGCAGAGGCAACGGGACACAGACCACTGCAGCCGGCACCAGCGTGGAGAAGAGACTGCAGTGACTACATTCCCCCGTTGTCCCCTCAATACCCCCACTGCTGCACCGGTCGTCTCCTCTGCCCACCCAGTTTACTTCTCCGCTCCCCCGTACCCCCTCTTCTGCCGGTGTTCTATCAATCCCTCGGACTCAAGGGATTGATAGAGCACCGGCATCTAGTCTCCCCCCTCAAGAGCACCGGCATCTAGTCTCCCCCCTCAGCAGCTGGAAACAATAGCCAGCCTGCTATTAGATATTTTAACATTGCAATAGCAGGCTGGATATTGCACCCGCCCACTGTCTGCTGTCAATCAGCAGAGGAGGACCTGAAGGAGAGAGTTAATAGTGACAAAGGCAATCTTGTAACTGTGGTCTGCCAAGGAAATAACTGGTGGGTTCAAAGAGTGGCCTCTAAAAGAATCCCTTTCAATCCCCACTGCTCTCCCCACCTGTATCAGCAGAGGCAACGGGACACAGACCACTGCAGCCGGCACCAGCGTGGAGAAGAGACTGCAGTGACTACATTCCCCCGTTGTCCCCTCAATACCCCCACTGCTGCACCGGTCGTCTCCTCTGCCCACCCAGTTTACTTCTCCGCTCCCCCGTACCCCCTCTTCTGCCGGTGTTCTATCAATCCCTCGGACTCAAGGGATTGATAGAGCACCGGCATCTAGTCTCCCCCCTCAAGAGCACCGGCATCTAGTCTCCCCCCTCAGCAGCTGGAAACAATAGCCAGCCTGCTATTAGATATTTTAACATTGCAATAGCAGGCTGGATATTGCACCCGCCCACTGTCTGCTGTCAATCAGCAGAGGAGGACCTGAAGGAGAGAGTTAATAGTGACAAAGGCAATCTTGTAACTGTGGTCTGCCAAGGAAATAACTGGTGGGTTCAAAGAGTGGCCTCTAAAAGAACCAAGATCCTATGAAGGCAGTAGGGTGCATACAGAGGAAGCAACGTGAGCAACACCCTGCAGAAAAGCCTTTTCTAAAGGAGTGGGAGGCAAACCGGTCCTTGAAAGGGGATAGCATGGGCTGAGAGTTGTCCCTTTCCAGGGTTCCAGTATTGAAGGGACAACCACATTTTCCCCAAGTTCCAGGATATTGATGGGAAGTAGAGGGTATTCAGGATTCCTCTGAAGCCTACAGACTGGCATTCAATGTGAGAACCTTTCAAGTCATTGGGAGGAAGGACTTCCCTGATGGAAATGCACCACTCAATGGAGAGTCTGGCATAGTTGGTCAGGCAGAGGAGGTGATCTATAGCCCATTTGTCTCATGCAGCCAAATGGACTCTCTGCCTTGCAATGATCTGAAGTGAAACTGGGTGTATGAGACTGCCCCAAATGAGGCTACCATCAGGCCCAGAAACTTCATGCAAAGCAAATGGAGGGACGGCTCTTGGACTGAAGGATCAGAACATGTAAGATGAAGGACAGGTGCTGGTCCTGGGGAAGAAGGACCCGGGACAAGGCCTTATACAAAACTAGGCCCAGATACTATAGCGCCGATTTCTGGAAATTGACAATCCATCCAAATCTCTGCAGATTCCATCCACTAGACACTGGATGCACCATCTTTTATGACAAAATCTGGGACCGAGTGCTTTTTTAAGCAGAAGATTGTCCAGATAAACCACTATGTGGATACCCAAACCAAAGCCACAGCAAGACACCGGAAGCATTGATGACGGGGGAAAGTGTGGATGTGTAAGTGGACATCTTTGAAGTCCAGAGCATACCCTTTGGTGAAGTAAGGTGATGACTGACCTGGCCAATTCAATGTGGAAATTTGAATTCGAAGGAACACTTTAAATCTTTAGATCCAGAATAGGGCACATGCCTCATTTTGCCTTGGAGACAGTGTTATAGGTCTGAGCAGTACCTCTGGAATCTTTCCACGATGGGAATGGGAGCAATGACCCCTTGAGAAAAAGCAGCTGCTGGAGAGCATACAGATCTGCCTGTTTTTGCAGAAAGGATGAATTTGATGACATTAAGCAAAGTGGGAGGCAGAGACTAAAACACTCAATTACAGCCCCTGAATATGACACTATGCTCAAAAACAAACTTTAATTTCTTGGGACTTTATGGCTGAAAAGGCCACCAGATCCGCCCTGCCAATGACAAATGGACGCAGCCCCTCAATGGTAGGAGGGCTTGCTTTCTTCTGGACCTGGTGGGCTTTGAGGTTCAAAATCAAATGCCAGGTTTGGGCTTGGTGCCCAAGGCCTATAAGAGAAAAAAAGGAACGCTTTAAATTTGGGAGCCAAAGGCTTACCTGCATGAGCTTTAGGTTTCATTTCCGCTACTGGGACTGCCATTTTTTTTTTCTTTTTTTAGAACAACACCTCAATAAAAAGGTACTGCTAGGCAAAGAAAATGGGAGGGAAAACCAGGGGGAGGCTAGTCACCAAAGAGAACAGGCTCCAGGAACAAGCATACAGGAAAGATCTTAGCAGTTTTGGGCATTTCTAAAAGGAACCCAGGCTCTTTACCTTAGGATAGGCAGAGGTAGGCTCCTCTAAGGCCAGACAATGGTGTGCCACGTCAGTAAGGATCGAAGTGGTCTCCCCAAATTTGGAAAAAAAGATATCAGCAGATTCAGGATCTGAAGCCTCCGAATCAGATAAAGCATCATTCTCCTAATTTCCACAACAGGGAGAAGAATGTCAGAGACAGATGATTTTGGAACAGAGGCTGAGAGGGCCTGTGGTCCCTGTGATCTGCAACCTCCAAAAAAGGAAGAGAGCCTGCCCATTCAGACAGTGGGCTGAAAACTCCTCTCTAAAGAAGCAGACAATGAGAGTGTACCAGAAAGTGGCCTCAAAGTAGAAAAAAATAACTGGGAACAATAAAAAAGGTCAGAACATGGGCTATGGGACAGAGGCTAAAACACCCCCCCCCCCTCATCAGTTAGCAGAGGGTGAGCTGGAAAGGCCTTCTCACCCACTGCCTTTGCAAATATGATCTACCTTGTACGTGAGGAATGTCCCACAAAAGGTTACTCACAACCAACCACTGTAGGAGTGGGAAGCAAACCTTCTGTGCCAAGCAATACAGGCAGCTAGATGATGTGTAGACATCCAAGGATCGCTGTATCGTGTGTAGTTGAGCAGCAACAGTGACTCAGCTGGTCAATTGGAAAGGAGCAACAGTACTCTGGGCACAAAGCCGAGACTTATTATGGCAGACATGTTGTTCCCCCATCAGGAGGATGTTAGTAGCAAGTCCTATCCTGGAATCACCCTCTGGATGGACATACCCCCCTAATGTGTCTTCAGGCACAGAGTTCCAGTGAGAGGTGGACCACTACAATGTAAAAACGATTGGTTAAGACCAAGTCCTGTACTGAACGAGTAAGAAAAAAAAACTTTTTTGCAAGAACACTGCCAAAAAGAAAGCCCCCAGAAGTCGTTATATCTGAAATGTAAAAATATATTTCAGTCTGCAAGGCATATATAGAGAGCTAAAGTGTTTAAAAGGGCCATTTGGCATAAAAACTAGGCATGTTCAATGAAGTTCATAAGACAAAATGTATGCAGTCTTCACTTTTAAATCACTCACACCAGAATTAGAGGAAATGTGTAACAGCCCAACCTTACCTATATTATCTTTCTCTTTACACGAAATAGAATAACAACAAATTTCTCGATCTTGAATAGCCGAAAGATTTCTACAAAAGAAGCAAAGAAACTGAAAGTTAAAAGAAGCACAATACAATTACAAAACTATAAAAGAAAAAAAATAAGGCTCAACCAATTCTACAAAATGTTATTTCAGGAATAGATCATTAATAGGTGACACACACTAACACACACATTGTTCCTGCAATACCAAGTATGGAGAATAGGAATAATTAAAATTTCTGGTATGACAAACAGGAATTTTGTACCCCCTATAAAATCCTTTTCTTGGAGTCATTTGGGGGACTCAGGAAGTCTTTAGCTTATAGTGCCTCCTACAGGAGAATAGAACACTGGCAAATGCAAGAACTGTGGGATAACTCCTCCACTACCAGCAGCAAAGCAGTCTTTTTTTTTTTCTTCAAGAAGGAGCAGTGGTGAGAGACTCTCACAATCCGAACCACATGCAGACAATTGAGGGACATTTTCTTTTGGTGAAACGGAGAGGAAAAAAAAAAGAAGAAGAACAATGTCCTGGTTGAAGCGAAAGCCAGAAAACTAGGCAAGAAGGTCCTGGACCCAGTGGCGTCACAAGTGGGGTGCGACCCACACCTGGGTGCCACCATTGGAGGGGTGACACCAAAGTGAGTCATTTTTGTGTCACCCCCTATGAAAGGTCGGGCACTCGGTCATGGACCGAGAGCCCGACAGTGTCAGGAGAGAGGAGGGGACCAGCCGGGTGAACGTCCAGTGCGCATGCGCGATGACGTGCGTCAACATCATACGCGTGCGTGATGATGTCACGGTGGGGTGTCACCCAGTCTCCTCTCCCCAGTGACACCCAGCCTTGGGACGCCACTGCCAGAAAAGGTTTTTTGCAGGATAGGCCCGCTAGCTCCCGATGCCTTCATAGCTTTCCACTGGGTACTCTGGTTTACTCACACATTTCAAAAGACATACTGATAGGTTAAATGACACACACACACACACACACACACACACACACACACACACACACACACACAA
>NW_017306569.1:220495-227880 GCF_000935625.1 Nanorana parkeri
ACACACACACACACACACACACACACACACACACACACACACACACACACACACACACTTGTAAGCTCCTTGACAGGCAGGGACTGATTTGAATGTAGTATAAAAGTATGTGAAGTGCTGGATAACTGTTGGCGCTAGACAAGTACCTGCAATAAATAAATGTAGACAGCTGACAAGGCTGGAACATGAAGTTCTGCCCAGGACAGGATCCAATATAGCTCTCTTGCCGAGGTTAGACTTCTGGTTCCTCCCCGATGACTAATGTACGCCACAGCTGTAGCTTTATTGGACTGATTCTGGATCAGATCACCCTCCAGCAGGACAGCTGAGACAGCCAAATCTTCCAGAACGTTGACCAGGAGACTACAACATCCAAGTACCGTGCACCAACACAGTGCCCAGGACTCCTCCCCAGCCTGACAGACTGACTTTGGACTCCTGAGCCAGGATTCCTGAATCACCAATTCAGGAACTTATTCTCACGAGATAAAATGATCTGATCGGTCTGTTTAGAGACTTGATCGACTTGTTCCAAGATGACAACATGTGGCATTTTAAAAAGGTCGGCAGCAGATGTCTGCATTCTGTCTCACAGTGGTAACCCCTTCCACAGCAAAAAACAGCAGGGACCGGGATGAAAGGTGTCCAGCAACCTATGTAATTGAGGTAGTACAAGCGCCTTCAGAGAAAGGACAACAGCTGGACCTAGAAAGCTCTCCACTGATTCAACCACAACTTTTAAGCTTTGGCAATTTTGTGCTAAAATTGCGTGGTCCATTTTCAAAGCTCGATAATGCCGACTGATAACTTTTTTTTTTATTAAATTTTTTCCAATTCACTAAAAATTTTACTGTAAAGGGGCAACTCATTTTACTATATGCAGCTTTTTGCATGTAAAGTACAATTCAATAAACAGTGCGTTCTGGCCAAAATTGGGCCGGAACGCACTGCATCTAGTGTGACTGAGCCCTAAGGGGCTTTTGCTCCTAAAATTATCATACCGTCTGGCTGGCATTACCGGTGCAGTTCTAAATGTCTATTAAAAATATTTTTTTTTAAACCAAGAATAGTGTTATGTTTTTATGAACTGTATATTCTCGCCACCTGGAATAAAGGCCTTTTAATATATTAAACAAATATTTAGAATAAAAAAAACAAAGTCAACAATTCCACAGATGTGCAATATTTATGCATACGATATTACATTTTTAGGAGAAAGTTATGAAATACAATAACTAAATGCTGCTCAATGAACCAACCCTTCCAATTTAGCGGTTTTGCTTGAATGATGTGCCTGCAATTTGAGTATTAACTATCTGGCCTCTTTGAAATGCTTGCCTTTCAGCAGTGAAAGATTCAGCTACCAAGGTTCCCATGTAAACACCTCTTTTATAGCAGACATGTCAATAATTGGCAATCATCCCAATATAACTCGCAGCGGTTTGTAACCATGATTTCTTGCTGCGTTTCAGTGATTTCTTTTTCTTGAAGTCGTAAAGTAGAGTCCTCCTGACACTTAAACAATATAGGCATACCTAGTGTGGCAATGGAAGACAGAATTCAAGCAATAATGCTCAATGGAATTTTCGGGACCAAGAGCACATTGCTAAGAGTCATCAAATCAAGCACATCACATTTTTTTCCCCAATATCATTTTGTCAGTTTATTGCGTCTTAACATTGAAACCATTCTCTTGGTAAGAATAGTTGTTGGCAACACTCGAGACAAAAATAATGATAATGGTAGGAAATTATAGTGTACTAGCAGGAACAACAGTGCAGTTAGCTTCGACAATATTGGAGGACCTGACGGGTTCACTTTAGCAACATCAGTATAAAATTTATATACAGTATATTTATTAAAAAAAAAAAAAACATTTTTTTAAATTCATATTTCTCCTATTACACTTACTACATATTGTCATTCATGAATATAATCACATTACTAACAAGTGGGTAGCGCTTGTTACTCAAGATCTATTGCCAACATACTTTTGCATTTACTTTACAGTTTCTGTACACCATAGAATCAAAATTATCGGCAAAACTGGCTTTTTGAGGCTAAAAGTGATAGAATAAAGACAGTTTATATAAAAGGAAGTAAAAAGTTAAAAAAAATACAATTGTGGGTTTAAACATTTGTGGAACCCTGGGAGATGAGGAATAAGCCTCGCCTGTGTTCCGTTTGTATGACAACACCAGGTTAGGCTGTTGAAAAGCAAAGCAATAGCGATAATGATACTTCAAAGGATTAGGTAGGAAAAGAGTTTCACAAAATGCAAGTGAAGCACACCTCAATCTTTCACTTGTAAGAAAATGGAAATATTAGTTCACTCACAGTTTTTCAATAAGCTGTTTTTCATCCAAAGCCCCAGGAAGATCTCTTTTGTTTCCAAGTACTAAAACCTAAAACAAGAAAATAAAGATATTTTGTTATGCGTGCATGAAAAGATGAAACTACACCTCTGTATTATTAATTCATTAAATAACTCATTTATAAATCATTACATTTGTAATGTAATCTGCTGTCTGTTGTATAGCAGTAGAATAGGAGGGGGTGTTGCAGTAGAGCCAAAAAAAAAAAAAAAACAAGCTGAGAAAAAGGAGAGAGCAGCTGAATGACCTTGCCAGTCTCCTGCTGCTCCTCCACTGTTCAATCAGCAGACTGGGGCAGGGTGGAGTTAACAGTGCGTTCACATGACTGTCTTCGAAAAACAAAATCTCAGTGCAAAAGAAGATTCTTAATGCTTCCTTTTCTGGCAGCCAGAATGTCCACAGTTCACTGTATTCAAGAACTAGGTCCATCATTAAAATCTAGGGATGCACTGATACTAGTATCGGTATCAATACAGAGTATTTGGCAAGTACTCGTACTCGCCCAAATACTCCTGATACGGAACGTCTGGTATCAGGAAGCCGTGCGGCGAGTCATTACATGCCGCCTAACTCCCCGATTGGCCGGGAAGTCGGCTCCATGCTTGTTAGTCACCAGGGAGCACAGAGCTGGCTTCCCGGCCAATCAGGGAGCTGGGGGGGCAGCCTATTCATTTGAACAGAGTGCCCTAACACAACGCATGTAACATGATCTAGTGCATGATAGTGCACATAGAGAACTACTGGGTGAGTAAAATATATAAACTTCCCAAATTGTGTGAGCCGGCATGCGACACTGAAGCGGTCACATGCTGGCTCTATAGCTCAAGAGCTGAGGGATCACAAACCACTGATCCCTTAGGTCATGGTGTTCTCCCTCCCAGTTTCTCCAGCAATCGCTGGAGGGACAGACATTGAAGTTGGCAGGCACAGCTAGAGGCAGAGCCAGCGAGAGGGAATCCTGACAGCGAGGTTTTCCTTAGTTAAGGTACCGAGTATTTGGGAGAGTACTCGTCCAAATGCTCCTGATGCCGATCCCGGAACTTCTGGTAGCAGGAAGCCATGCGGCAAGTCGTTACACGCCTCCCTGATTGGCCTTAAGCCAGCTTCAAGGTCCCTTGTCACCAGGGAGCATGGAGCTAGTTTCCTGGCCAATCAGGATCAGGGTTCGGGGGCAGGTAATGACTTGCCCCGCGACTTCCCGATCGGGCGGTAAGCGTATAATGACTCGCCGCCCAGCTGGCCAATCAGGAAGCCGAGCAGCGAGTCATTACCTGCCCTCTGGCTTCCTGATTGGCTGGGAAGCCGGCTTCATGCTACCTCATCACCCGGTGAGGTAGTATGCAGCCGGGTACTTCCCGGGTACTGCTCCATACTTCCTTGTCACCTGGTGACGAGGAAGCATGGAGACAGCTTCCAAGCTACTCGGGAAGCGAGTCATTACATGTCCCCAGCTTTCTTAATCGGACTTCCGGTATCGTGAACAGGGGGGGGGGGGAAAAAAAA
Organism: Nanorana parkeri; assembly: GCF_000935625.1. Lineage (NCBI taxonomy): Eukaryota > Metazoa > Chordata > Amphibia > Anura > Dicroglossidae > Nanorana > Nanorana parkeri. The sequence goes on from NW_017306569.1 coordinate 224,374, forward strand.
CACTTGATACCAAATAAGTGGTAGTCTTGCATCCCTAGTTGTTAATGTAACTTCAGCTTTACTTTAGGGTGCCCATATAGGGATTGTTATGGGACTTCTCTGCTTCAGACCATGGAAGGATAAATAACAAAGAGCAATGACACTGGCTGAAACACAGAGTGCAGCATATGTGCTGTGAACTTATACAGGTTTACACTTATTGTGGATTCCATTTGGAAATCATCCCCTCTAGTGGCCAAAAAGTAACACAACAACAATGTAAAACATCCTAGTCCAGTCTAAAACTGAACTTACACAGGTACAGTAAGCAGAACAATAACCAGTAATGTTGTTGGGTGGCTTTCCACCCACAATGTACTGAAATGGTGTCTGCATAGCCATAGCATGAATGCTTCAAATAGCACTGAGCAGTATAGCCCTTTTGCTCAACATAAAATAGGGACCTACCCCAGTTATTCAGGACCACTGGGCAAAAGTCCTAAACTGGCCATAGACTACACAAATCTCCATACAATTTTTTTAGATTTACCAAAACTTTGTAATACAAGGGCCAACCTAAACAATCCATTGAGCTTGTATCCCTTCAGGCAAGCCCTTGCACTACATAGTTCATGGCTATTTTAGACTCTTGAACACCATAACAAACTAGACCAGTACATAAGAATAAAAAATACAGCAGTGTATTTTAATTGATGGCTAAAGCAGCACAAAGTTTAGATATTATGCCGTACCCATTAATTGGCTTGCTCGAAGATGGAGGCTTTTTAAACAGGTTAGGTTTCCTCATCAGACATAGAATATTGTACAATGATCACCTAAAAATATACATTGATTGTATATACTGCACATGGTAAAAAAAAAGTTATCAATTTTCATTATGAGAGGCAAATCCAAAAACATTTACTTACAGGGATTCCATGCAACTGTGGTTTATCTAGCAAGTTGTGCAATTCATATTTAGATGCTTCCACTTTGTCCAAGTCTGCTGCATCTACCATGTACCTGAAACAAAAAGCAACCATCTCATTGATGCAATTTATTATGTTGTTTGAAGAATAATACAGTGAATACAGTGAGGGGAATTTATCAAAACTTGAGCAGACAAAATCTGGAGCAGTTGCCCATGGCAACCAATCAGCTTCTCTCTTCAGTTAAGAAATGAAAAAAAAACGAAAGAGCAGCTGATTGGTTGCAGTGCACAGCTGCTGCAGATTTCGTCTGCTCCGGTTTTGATAGATTTCCTCAGCATTACTATTGTGTTTATACATGTCAGGATATGGGGCATCTCTTGACTCAGTCTTTCTAAAAGCAGGGGTGGGCAACTTCGCCCCTCCGGCTGTGCTTTAACTACCAATCCTATCATCTGCTTCTTGAAGTCATGCCTGTGGCTGCCAGAGTCTTGCAATGCCTCATGGGCTTGTAATTCCACAACAGCTGGGGGGCCAGAGTTGCCCACCCCTGACTAAAAGTGTGCCTATACACAAATAAGAGTTCTAAATAAGCCCCATTTGCATCTAACTGGCCACCTAAACTCTTTGGTCCAATCTTACAGAAACATCCATGTTCTCGGAGTAAAACCAGCTACAGGATATGGGCCTGCAACCTTTTAGATTGTAGCAGTCACTTAGGGATCTGAATGGTTTTGCATGTATGACTGCTTGTCATCCTCTTCATGTCACAGTTGGCAGGTCCAAGTCTCTCTCACATAAAAACACATGGCATTGGCTACTTTCCAGTCAGGGAAGAAAATTATCCATCACATCTCATCTATTGGGTGCATTTATCTTCTCTTGCATTTTGATCCTAAGTTCGATCGACTGACAGCAATTATTAAACCCGGCCATATAGGGAATGAATCGAAGTCTGCTTTCCCGTGTGTGTTGAATTAATCATATGGATCGGATAGCAATCGTATACAATTGTCACATGTGATCAATCGAACAAAGGATTGGTCCTAAAATCGATGTGTGGCCCCCTTACTAATTCCTCTGCAGCATATTATCTACAGCACTACAGGTGCTCTTCATTAGAGAAACCACCATTAAAACTAATATTAGTCGATCTACCCTAGCCCATTATCATGTTATAAATATAGCTCTGCGCCACTGATGTTGCCACTCTACAAGAACCTTTGTGCGCAAGTCAAACAGCAGTATCAGCAGCTTGCTGAGGGAACCTCGGCTTTTAGAAATTCTGCAGTATTAGCATAGTATGGGTACGGATGGAAGAAATACTGCAATGTATGTGGGCTTATACAGATAAAACAACACAAAGTGTAAGGACAATAATGCAGAACAAGGTAGCTAAACTTCGGTACGCCAGCTGTTGGAACTACAAGTCACTGCACGACTGCCAAAAGGAAAATGCACAATGATGGAATTTGTAGGCAAGCCTATGTTTGGCTACCCCGATCTAAAGCAATTAGAAGAAACCTATTGGTGTCTTTCTTCCAAGATGCACCAAGCCAAGGCAACTTGTGTCCAAAACGTATTGGCCATCCAGTTCTTTTACAGTTCTACAATCTGGAGGGGTGGGGGGGTGCACATAATCTATTGCATGTTTGGCTAATTTGTACATCTTCACGGGCAGCCCCGCAGAAGGTTTACTTTTACATATTCAGTATACTTTAAGCTTGTTATAGTTCAAATATATTTTGAAGTAAGATTCAACTATGGCAGTGAAGTTTAATGCTGCACCATCATTGGCTAAACAACCTACAAAAAAAAATTAAAAAAAATTTAAGTTTGATTCATGAATGTCCCGTTTAGAAAAACGAAACCCGTTTGGCAAGTTGACTACTTACACAACAGCATTAACACCTCTACAGTAGCGCTCCCACATACTGCGAAATCTTGGCTGACCTCCAATATCCCAAACCTAAAAAGAAAAACCGAAACACAGAAGTCATCATCAACAAAAAAGCCCACACCTTTTCCACATATAAACTCCATTACTCCAGGACTTTAATATAATGGCCAACAGTTGAAAGAGTGATCTCTTATCAAACTTGCCATTGTTTAAGAAGAACTCCAGGATTTAGAAAAGTTAACCCTTGCAGTAGGGCTACCCCCCACCCACTGCAAAGGTTAACTGCTCGTTTTGTCTGGAGCATGAAAATAAAAAGGAGCTATACGTTCCTGATCCTTGGTCCCACCTGGCTGCTAGACCGTTCCCCGTAGCCTCTCCACCCCCAGGATCTAAGGACCCCCGACATCGTCACGTCTAATACAAGTCTATGAGACATGAGGACGCAGAGGGACATATTACAGCTGGGGAAAAGAGGTGAGCGGCCACTGCCGCAGGACCAAGGATATATATATATATATATATAGGGTGGAGTCTAATTAAAGAACTCCAGGATTTCTAAGAATTAACCCTTGTAGTGGGGCAAGCCCCACACTGCAAGGGTTTAAGTGTTCTTTTTTTTCTGTAGGGGTAAAAATAAAGAATATATATATATATATTCTTTATATTATAGAATTTGCAGTGTCTCTCAACTTCTATTGC
>NW_017306569.1:228617-238905 GCF_000935625.1 Nanorana parkeri
AATTTGCAGTGTCTCTCAACTTCTATTGCAGTATTGGGTATACCAAACTACGGAACCTATAACATCAATGCCATTCACCTCGTATATTTCAAATACATGCAAAAGATTTTAGAAGGCAGGTAGACTAACAGTTTTTAACCCCATCTATAGCTTGCCTTCTACAAATTTAATACCCATTAGATGGTTTATAGGAACAGAGATGTACCTTCTAAATTGAAAATATAGTTTAAAAGAGCATCTATGGTGAGAGTGGGAAAAAAAAAAAAATTACAAAAAATGTATTTATTGACTGAATTTACAGTTCTTTTCCACTTCTAATAACCGTATGGATCTAGAAGTTTGTAAACTTGCTGACTGAAGATACTCATAAGATGTACTTCCTCAAATGTAATGACACAATTTCACTCAGCCCTGTGAATATGCACTTCCTGGTGTCACAACCCACAGATCCTGCCTTCTGAACTACAACTCAATGTCTGAACAATGCAACATCATTACTTGCTGGAAGCAATGCATGATGGGATATGTAGTCTTGAGATTGCATCTCTTTCCTGCTGCTTGATGTAATGCTAAGCACACAGAGTCCAGGAAGTTGTTGAAAGTGATGGGCAGATGGAAGGCAGCACTTGCAATTAAACCTTACTTGAAATAAATCTTTTATATAGTATTATCAAAAACAACCTCTAGTGTGTATTCCTATTACAATGCTAATGTTATAACAGGATAGTATATGCTGGGACTTTACAACTCCTTTAATGAATACAGTAAGCAGACAAAAAAAGACTGGTCAAATCCAGTAGAGACCAGGTTTATATTCAAAATGTGGAATCTTCTTTTTAACTTGTCGTGGGGTTCTACTGAGACATTGATTAACATAATAAAACAATACCATGTAATGTTTTAGATACTGCACATTAGATAAAAAAGGTCTTATTTTATTTTATAAGCCTACTCCTTTTAGATTTTTTTTTTAATCTAATCCTCCCAAGCTTTTAAAATGGCTTTAGTCTAAAATTAGGAGAAGGGGAAAAAAAAAAAAGAAAAACGGCTTCTCTAAATAAGTATTAGTCAGCTGAAGAACTAGCTCATGCAATGGACAGCTATAGTGCAACTTGCACATGATCTAAGATTACAGTCATATGACTGAATACTGAAGGATCAGCAAGAGCTCTGAAACTACACGTCAGCCCCAGGATTACAATTCAAAGACATTCAAGAGCAAAAGCCAACAAACACTTTTTAATACAAGGATGGGAAAATACCATTATATGTCAAAGGCATTTGAAAAAGAAAACAAAAAAGTAATGTGACCATATGTGAATTGTGTGTCGGATCACCAGGTATCAAACATTTAGTGCCCATTCACACTGAGCAGTTAATCGCGCGATTTCTGCCGCGATATACATCTATTAGGCTAATAAATGAAAAGAATTATGCAATGTGAATTGCATACCACAGTTCAAACCAGCCAACAAGATACCATGCAGTGTAAATTACATATCACTCAGTTCAAACTGGCCAAGAAATTACTATACCGTAAACAAAGTAAGAGATAATGAATTTGATGAAGGCTAGTAACCCTCACAGACGTTACAAGTCAGAATAAGCATAAAGCCCGTATTCAAATATCTTTCAAAGTAATTGCACAGGAAAAATTAGTCACAGGGTTTAATATAATGGCAAAGATTGTGTTCTACTCATTGTAGCCCAGTTGTAACCACTAAACTGACCCCTGTACATAAAAAGGAGAGCCTTATCCTATGTCAGGATCCACAGCAATAAATCAGCAAAGTGAGGTACCTTAAGAGCACTTAACTCACATGGGGCAGAAACAGCTCTGTGCACCAGCCCATGAGCCACTCACAATCTCCTCTCTTTTCCTACCAGTGCAGGGTCAACTCCTGCTTCACCTTTTCCCCAAGAGCTTCTTGGTCAACTCCAACTACTCCCATTTACTCTCTGCCATGATCAGTTAAAATGCTTTCCTACGACAGTTGCCGAACTGCCTCCACTCCCAATCTGGCTGTTCTAGCTACCCTGCCTTAATCTACAATCAGCTGCCGATCTGCCACTTCTTGATCATCTACCGCTCTTCCTCCTTTAACCCACCCTCCCCTCTTTGTTCCACCAGAATTTGCTGGTAAATATATTTTATTTATCCAAAATAGAGCTACAAGGCAATTAGCAATCCACCCCCACATCAAACATGTGTTTTACCCAAATGCTCGATTTTAATTGTGGAGACTTATAAGGGGAGGTATAAATATTTGATATGTTTACTTTGGCTGCACTACATTTCTATTAAATAAACCCGGTCATGGAAATATAATTTTTGTACTCACCGTAAAAACATTTTCTCTCCGTTCATTGAAGGACACAGGGCAACAGATCGTAGATCCTGTATGGTAGGGTATATCGCCACCTGCAGGAGAAGGATGCTAGGCACATAACAAAAAGACAAAGACAGCCTAGGGGCGGCCCAACCCCCCACCTGCCGACAAGTCTCCAGTTAGTAACAAGCAGTTAGGAGTGTACACCCAATAAAGAGGGCGGGACCTGTGTCCTTCAACGGAGAGAAAAAGGATTTTACGGTGAGTACAAAAATCCTACAGGTTCAGATCCCACGGTGCCAAAGGCGAGCGGACAGGAGGAGCAATACGCGCAACCCCCTGAACAAAAGTGCGAACTAAGGCATCAGACGCCAATGGCTGTTGGAAAAGCACAGTCAATGTAGAAATCCGGCCCTCCACCGTGCTCAAGGCCAACGCGTGAGCCACTCTGCGCTGCAGAAACACAAGAATTATGCTGATCGAGAACAAACTTGGAGACAGAGCCCCAGCCTCACACCAAGCAAAGTAGGCACTTCACGTGCAAAGGAATATTTTACCAGAGACAGCTTTGCGTGCCCTGAGAAACGTGGAAATGACCGCATCCGACAACCCCCGGCCCTCCAGGACCTGGCTCTCAACAGCCACACAGTCAAAGCCAGCGACTGTAAGAAGGGTGGAACACAGGCCCCTGGGACAGAAGATCCAGAGGCAGCCCCCACAGGGCCTCCACCACCAACCGAACCACGTCCGCGTACCATGCCCCCCCAAGGCCAATCTGGGGCCACGAGGATGACGGTGCCGCCTTTGGCCGCTATCCGGCGCAGAAGCCGCAGCAACAGGTATAGTGGAGGGAAGGCATAATCAGACCGTAAGGTCCCAGGGAGCCACCAGGGCATCCACCGCTGCCTCCCAAGGATCCTGAGCGAGGGCTATGAACCGTGCGACCTTCCAGTGGAGACGAAACGCCAGGAGGTCCACATCCGGCGTCCCCCAGCGCAGACAGAGCTGATGAAACACCTCCAGATGCAATGACCATTCCCCCGCATCCACCGATCGGCGACTGAAATAGTCAGCCCGCCAATCGTCCACCCCCGGAATGTATACTGCGGAAAGAGCCGAAACATGGTCCTTGCCACCTCCAGCGCAGCGGCTGCGCTCCTTGTGCCGCCTTGATGGTTTTTTTAAAAATATTTAATCTTTATTTGACGTAGGCACACTGAACGCGGACCGACAGGCCCCAAAGACGACTAGTCCAATGCTGGAAAGACAACCGAATCGCCTGAAGCTCCAGCACATCGATCGACAGACGAGACTACAATGATCCAACGCCCCTGTGTCGTCCATGAGCCCAACACACACCCCCAGCCCAGAAGGCTGGCATCCACGGTGACCACAGTCCAGGGCATGGGAAGAAAGGATCTTTCCGCCACCAGAGCCGGGGACCACAGCCACCAAACGGGGGACACCCTCGCCGCCTCGTCCAGTGACAAGGGCGACTTGCCCACAGCAACAAGATGTCCCCCATGAAGAGTCCTGGTGTGATGTCGCGCATAAGGTACCGCCTCGAAGGAGGCTAGCATGATGCAGAAGCTGATGGTCGACCACCGACGAGACCTCAACAATACCGTCTGAAAACAAAGCTTTTCAAGTTGGTCCGGGGGGAGAAAAACCCAGGCCTGGACAGTGTCCAGAATGAGATCTAGGTACTCCAACCGCGTGGACAGGACCAGACAGGACTTCTTGAAGTTCAGAATCCAGCCGAACTCTTCCAGGGACCGTACGCTCACCGCCAGATCATCCAACAGGGAGGAATGCGACTCCGCCTTCAGGTCGTCCACGTACCCCACCAGAGATCCCCCGACAGCGGAGTAACGCCAGAGACGGGGCCAACACCATGGTGAACACTTGAGGGGCCGACGCCAGAGCCACAAACTGGAAGTGCTCCTCCCCCACCACAAAACGAAGATAACGTTTATGGGAAGGGCAAATGGTGACATGAAGGTAAGCATCCTTGATGATGTCGGTGGACGCCAAAAAGTCCCCCTGATGAAGACAGGCCACTACGGATCTGATAGATTCCATCCGAAACTCACAAAACTTGTGCAACCGTTTGAGGTCCAGGATGGTCCGAATACCCTCCTTGCTTGGCACCGTAAACAGGTTTGATAAAACCCTTTGAACCGCTCCGAGGAGGGCACCGGAACAATCACCCCCTGGGACAAGAGGACCGCCCCCACGCAGCGAAGGTCCGGGGGGAGGTGCGAGTTGGAAGGAAAAGAACATGTCACCGGGACGCGACAGAAATTCTATCTTGTAGCCCAAGGACACCGGTACCCGCACCCAGGAATCGGAGACGCGGGACAACCAGAGATCCGCAAACAGTCGCATGCGCCCTGGCCAGGGGGAGGCTTGTTAAACTTACCGCCCTTCTCTCATCCAGTGTAGCTCCAAACAAACGATCCCTTGTAAAAGGGAAGCTCCGTCAGAGCCTTCTTGGAAGCCCGAACATCAGACCAGCACTTAAGCCAAAGAAGTCGCCGACACCATCGACATCAGCGGAGCAGCATCCAGGGCCGAGTTACAAATATACTTCAAGCCCAGCACCAACTGGACTACTAACAGCACTAACTCAATATATGCAGGAAAGGCATTCTCCTCAGCGAGACCCTGGTGCAGCATCATAGCCCGCTACGTCAGAGTCCGAGAGACCTAAGGGATCCACCGCGGGAGCAGTCGCCCACTTAGTCAAGAACGACTCCTCAAAAGGACAATGAACCGAGAAGCGTTTAGGAACCGAAAAGCCCTGGTGGAACGATTGCACTTATGCGCCCCAAACTGTACTGGAGGAAGCGCAGAAGAACTCGGGGCCCCCCCAATCCTGAGCATCTCCCTGACAGAACGAAGCAGGGCAGAGACCAATTCGCGCTCCCGAACCATAGGGGAAGTGCTCGACTCATCCTCACTACCTGAAGTTGGCGGGGGAAGAACGAGGCCACAGGGTGGGTTGAGGCCACAGGTATTTCACCCTCCACGAAGGGAAAGGGGAAGGCGACGGCAGAGCGCGCTTCCTAAGGGCCCTCTGCATCAAGGGGCGTTCTATGCGCGTCACAAAACTTTCCATGGTAGCGTAAAACACCTCTAACGACAATGCACACCCCTCACATAGCCCTGTGGACGACCATGCACCGCAGTCCATGGTGCCCACCATTAGTGCACACACCAACCGCCCCAGAGAGCAGACAGTGGGAGACCCCAGAGTACTCACGACCCCGTGGGTAATGGAAAGCCACAGCAGTCTGACTCCCGGTCTCCAGATCTGTCTTCTGTGAAAAGGCAGCAGCAGTTCTGTCTCCCAGCAATCCCCCGAATAAAAGGATTCCACAGCCGGCCGCCACTGTGTAAACCGGAAGTGACGTCACGGAAAGGGCAAGGAAGCCCGTGGCCTCCGCTAGGCCGCAAATGAAGCCGGGGACTAAATTTTCGGCCGCCCGAGCACATGTGCCGAAAAAGCAGGAGACATGTGGCGCTCCCTGCCATCAGTGCTGTGGACAGCAGCCTACCGGCTCCCCTGGACCGCTACTAGACCCAGGTAAGCCCTTGCAGCAGCAAGGCCGCCTGAAGAACAGGAGGGAGGAGGGAGGGGGAAAGAGGAGAAGCTCCCGAGGCCCCTGCAGAGGATCCCAGACAGGACAAGGCGGGCTGCAGCAGCAGATCCCCCCACACCATACCAGTAGGCTAGCCACACAGGATCTCCGCACACAAGGTCCTCACCGCCCCAGCCCGACCCTACATACCACACCATGGGGTCAAAGCGAAGTCCCTGCCACTGACCCTCTTCTGGGTACCGTCCTGGGGAGGCCACCCCACGGATATCCAGGCAGCCAAAGCACCGCAGATGCAGGGACGGCAGAAAAACGCCCCCGACCGTAGTCGCGGCGCCGCCAGCCTGTATGGAATGCTGTGACTGGTGGGCCCCCAGTCATATGCACCCCACTGTTACAAACCCACAAACCTCTGCCTAAAAAGGCAGAGTTGTCGCAGCCGACCCACCAAGGCAGAGTCTGCATGCGGTCGACGTCGCACAGGGGAGACTCCAAGGATCCACAACATCCAACCTGTCACCCTGACGACACTTGCTAGAAGGTCCAGTGAAAAAAGTCAAATCTGCGAAGAATTCAAAGGAGAAAAAAATTCTGAGCTCCTTACTCCTGACGCTAGGCAAAAAACTGGAGATTTGTCAGCAGGTCAGTTGGGCCACCAACAGGGGCCGCCCCTAGGCTATCTTTGTCTTTTTGTTATGTGGCTAGGGTCCTTCTCCTGCAGGTGGCGATATACCCTACCATACAGGATCTACGATGTGTTGCCCTGTGTCCTTCAATGAACGGGAGAGAAATGAAAGTTTGCCGAAGCAGCACACCTGCAAAATAAGAAGGAATACATCCATTCTGCTGCCTGCTCTGCCAGAACATTACTCCGTTAGATGGTATGCAGGACAACAGACAGTTCCTGAAATGTAGAAACCCTTGGTTGCGTGGCTCTTTGATTCCTCCTACTGACCTCCATGTCATTACAGGATACAGTAGTGATGAGAAGGTCAGCAGAAGGAACCAATGAGCACTACAGGGAGCCAGGAGATAGTACATAGTAACTCCCAGAAGTGTTGGATGCCCTATGGTCATCTACTGAATGGAGCTGTGTTCTGGTGGCATACACAACAGGAAAGGTAACCATTTCATCTCCTATTTTAAAAAAAAGTTAAATTTTAGGCCTCCCACTATGCCCCTAGCATGTCTTAGGGGTGTGGACATTTTTGAAAAAACTACTTGTCCAAGGACTAAAGCGGGGGCCGAATCTACTTGTCCCTCATGACAATCTACTTGTCCTGATACAATTTTTTTTTTTAACCAAAACCATATTTAGCAGTGCTAAGAAGCGCTTCTCATTGATCAGTGCCGTCAGGTGACTGCGTTGACCAACGAGTGCTTGCAATTTGCGAGCGAAATTCAGAATACATAGAACAGGTACAGATAGTACACCCGTACTGGTGGACGGGAAGGACCGTTTGCCGAAAGGTGAGTATAGCGGGAGGGAGATTTGTGCGGGTAATTCCATTTTCCAAAATTACTTGGGAAAGTGAACATACCCTTTAGCCCTCGTTCACACCTGAAGGTTTTGTAGCGCGTTCTACGCTCGACGAACGCTCTACAAAACGCTCAAAAATATAAATCCCATTGTATTCAATGGTCTCGTTCCCACCTTGGCGTATTTTACGCCCGTCCCTAACGCGCTACAAAACGGCCCACGCCTGAAAAGGTACAGGTACTACTTTGGGCCGTTTTGTTGCGCGTTTCCATTGGGATACAGCCAAGTAGCCATCGGAAACGCGCGACGGTCACGCGACTTTTTTTACCGCGAATCGCAGTAAAAAACGCGCGACGGTCGCGCATATGCAATACGCCTAGGTGTGAACGAGACCTTAGGGTTGGTGCAGACTTGGGGATTCCCAGGACGTGTGATCGTGTGCGGTTGCATACAGCGGTTGCATCCGCATGTATGGGGTTATATCTGCGTGGCAATCACTGAAAAAAAAGGTAGATGTCATGAAAATAGGTACATGCACCGCGCAGGGTTTTCAACCATGATCGTGTGGGATCGCCCGGGCGGTAATGCAGGAGGAAAACACGCAATCTGCCTGGCACGACTGGGGTGCCATTAGAAAATAATGGCACTGACAGCACGATCGGCGGTGGTGTGCAGATTGCGCGTTTTCCTGCTGCAATACCGCCGTCTGCCTGGTACGATGGTATGGTATGCAATCCGTGACTGCCTGGTCATCGTGCACGAAACCGAGTGGATGGCTGGATGGTCACGGAATCGCACACCACCGCTGATCGTGCTGTCAGTGCCATTATTTTCTAATGGCACCCCGGTCGTGCCAGGCAGATTGCGCGTTTTCCTGCGCGTTTTCCTGCTGCAATACCACCCTGCCCGTGCGGTTGCACACGATTGCAGTTGAAAACACTGCGCGTTTATACACATGCAGATGAGGGCAGCGGGGCTGGTTTTCATTTTTTAAATTTTTATTTACTTTGTAACATTGTTTCATTTGTTTTATTACTTTTACTTAATCGCCTTTTTATTTTTTACCTTTTTATTTAGTTACATTTTTAATTATTATTTTTTAACCTTTTTTTTTTAAACATAACTGTATTGCTATCACACAGTGAATAATAATCCCCTGTGTGATAGCATTTGGAGGTGACAGGTACTCTTTATTGACCCTGTCACCTCCAAAACAGGAGTTCTAGCACAGCACTGTGCTAGAACTCCTGTGACAGGAACAAGCAGCAGCCGCCGGCGACAGAGGCTGAGGGAGGTGACAGAGCCTGTCACAGCTCCACCGTCCGTCTTTGTCACTGCCCCGTCACGGCTCCACGCCCTCCGTCCCCGCTCTCATCTCTCCATCCACGCCCCCCACTCGCAGCGCCGCTCATTTCGTAAAAGAAAACCAGCCCTGCTACTTGTCCATAGCAGGGCTAAAACAGCGGAAAAAAACTTGCCGGCACCCGGAACTACATGTCCCGGGCATCGGGCGATACGAATTCCACACCCCTGATGTCTAATTGCAAAATGGTAGCTTTAGTGACCTACTGACAGGATCCCAAATTATACCATAGAATACAGGGAAAGGCGAGTGGCATAACAATGACATCACATCCAAGGAAAGTTTAAATAATTCCATATAGCAATCCCAATGATTAGCAGAGGCACAAGAGTATGACTGCTTAAAGTATAAATAGAGCTATTGTTACTAACCTCCTCCTGGCCATCATGCTGTCACTTTGGGGTCTATTTAGAAACAATTTGCAGGGCCCTTCACCCTGGGAATATCTGGTAAGGTTTGTTTTTGGCATTATTTGCTCAAAATAAATCAATCATTCACAGATATCCAGAGGCTAAAGGGCCCTGCAAATTGTTTATAAACACAACCTTTTTGGCTTCAATATTGTCAGCCAGCCAACAGGCAACTCCAAAAGAAGACGGCAGCCTGCATGTCTCTCTCATGTTTCCTTTAGCCCTGGTTTACACCTAGGCGGCACCGTTTTCGTGCATTTGTACGCGCATTAGCAGCATGCGGTTATTTGCGCGTTTGTATGTGTGTTTTAACGCACTTACATGGACACGTTTTGATTGGCAGCTCATAAACCATTGTGGGCAATGGAAGAACGCACATATAAATGCGCAAGAACGTTCACGAAAATGTGCAACATGATTCTGTTGCGTGTTTTTGGGCATTTCCAATGAAGTCTATGAGGAGGGAAAGCGCTTTTAACTGCCCAAAGAAGCTCCTGTATCTTTTCAGGCATTTTCCTGCTCAGATGTGAACCAGAGCCATTGAAAAATCATGGCATTTCTTGTGTTGGGCAGTTAAAAGCGCTTTTCCAACTGCTCAAAAACTCCTAGGTGTGAACCAGGGCTTAATTTTGCTGCATGGTAGGCTCACAAGTAGAAGTCCATTATTGTATTAATGTAAATCGATGGGAGAGCCCTCCGCACACCTCGCAGCAGTCCCGGCCAACAAGAGAGATGGTGCTTGTAGTGATAACCACGGATGAAAGACGTGACGTCTTTCTGCCTTGAGGAAGGGACCCTGCGCGATCCCGAAACGTCGGCTTTTTTGATCACTGTGACGTCGTTGTCCAATAAAAGGGACATTCAACTTTACCGCTGAGTGCTGGTGATCTGCTTCTTTGTTCATTATTGTATTAACACATCACCCCCCAGGCCCCCACCACCACACACTTTTTGTAGTCAATGTTTAGTAGAGCTAAAAAGGAATCGATTCTGGAATACAAGGTCTTGTTATAGACCAGCAACAATACATGATCAGCCATATACCAAAAAAAAAAAAAAAAAAAAAAAAAACATTTAATCCCATCACCCCCCCCGACAAAAAA
>NW_017306569.1:240407-246426 GCF_000935625.1 Nanorana parkeri
CGCCCGTCCCTAACGCGCTACAAAACGGCCCACGCCTGAAAAGGTACAGGTACTACTTTGGGCCGTTTTGTTGCGCGTTTCCATTGGGATACAGCCAAGTAGCCATCGGAAACGCGCGACGGTCACGCGACTTTTTTTACCGCGAATCGCAGTAAAAAACGCGCGACGGTCGCGCATATGCAATACGCCTAGGTGTGAACGAGACCTTAGGGTTGGTGCAGACTTGGGGATTCCCAGGACGTGTGATCGTGTGCGGTTGCATACAGCGGTTGCATCCGCATGTATGGGGTTATATCTGCGTGGCAATCACTGAAAAAAAAGGTAGATGTCATGAAAATAGGTACATGCACCGCGCAGGGTTTTCAACCATGATCGTGTGGGATCGCCCGGGCGGTAATGCAGGAGGAAAACACGCAATCTGCCTGGCACGACTGGGGTGCCATTAGAAAATAATGGCACTGACAGCACGATCGGCGGTGGTGTGCAGATTGCGCGTTTTCCTGCTGCAATACCGCCGTCTGCCTGGTACGATGGTATGGTATGCAATCCGTGACTGCCTGGTCATCGTGCACGAAACCGAGTGGATGGCTGGATGGTCACGGAATCGCACACCACCGCTGATCGTGCTGTCAGTGCCATTATTTTCTAATGGCACCCCGGTCGTGCCAGGCAGATTGCGCGTTTTCCTGCGCGTTTTCCTGCTGCAATACCACCCTGCCCGTGCGGTTGCACACGATTGCAGTTGAAAACACTGCGCGTTTATACACATGCAGATGAGGGCAGCGGGGCTGGTTTTCATTTTTTAAATTTTTATTTACTTTGTAACATTGTTTCATTTGTTTTATTACTTTTACTTAATCGCCTTTTTATTTTTTACCTTTTTATTTAGTTACATTTTTAATTATTATTTTTTAACCTTTTTTTTTTAAACATAACTGTATTGCTATCACACAGTGAATAATAATCCCCTGTGTGATAGCATTTGGAGGTGACAGGTACTCTTTATTGACCCTGTCACCTCCAAAACAGGAGTTCTAGCACAGCACTGTGCTAGAACTCCTGTGACAGGAACAAGCAGCAGCCGCCGGCGACAGAGGCTGAGGGAGGTGACAGAGCCTGTCACAGCTCCACCGTCCGTCTTTGTCACTGCCCCGTCACGGCTCCACGCCCTCCGTCCCCGCTCTCATCTCTCCATCCACGCCCCCCACTCGCAGCGCCGCTCATTTCGTAAAAGAAAACCAGCCCTGCTACTTGTCCATAGCAGGGCTAAAACAGCGGAAAAAAACTTGCCGGCACCCGGAACTACATGTCCCGGGCATCGGGCGATACGAATTCCACACCCCTGATGTCTAATTGCAAAATGGTAGCTTTAGTGACCTACTGACAGGATCCCAAATTATACCATAGAATACAGGGAAAGGCGAGTGGCATAACAATGACATCACATCCAAGGAAAGTTTAAATAATTCCATATAGCAATCCCAATGATTAGCAGAGGCACAAGAGTATGACTGCTTAAAGTATAAATAGAGCTATTGTTACTAACCTCCTCCTGGCCATCATGCTGTCACTTTGGGGTCTATTTAGAAACAATTTGCAGGGCCCTTCACCCTGGGAATATCTGGTAAGGTTTGTTTTTGGCATTATTTGCTCAAAATAAATCAATCATTCACAGATATCCAGAGGCTAAAGGGCCCTGCAAATTGTTTATAAACACAACCTTTTTGGCTTCAATATTGTCAGCCAGCCAACAGGCAACTCCAAAAGAAGACGGCAGCCTGCATGTCTCTCTCATGTTTCCTTTAGCCCTGGTTTACACCTAGGCGGCACCGTTTTCGTGCATTTGTACGCGCATTAGCAGCATGCGGTTATTTGCGCGTTTGTATGTGTGTTTTAACGCACTTACATGGACACGTTTTGATTGGCAGCTCATAAACCATTGTGGGCAATGGAAGAACGCACATATAAATGCGCAAGAACGTTCACGAAAATGTGCAACATGATTCTGTTGCGTGTTTTTGGGCATTTCCAATGAAGTCTATGAGGAGGGAAAGCGCTTTTAACTGCCCAAAGAAGCTCCTGTATCTTTTCAGGCATTTTCCTGCTCAGATGTGAACCAGAGCCATTGAAAAATCATGGCATTTCTTGTGTTGGGCAGTTAAAAGCGCTTTTCCAACTGCTCAAAAACTCCTAGGTGTGAACCAGGGCTTAATTTTGCTGCATGGTAGGCTCACAAGTAGAAGTCCATTATTGTATTAATGTAAATCGATGGGAGAGCCCTCCGCACACCTCGCAGCAGTCCCGGCCAACAAGAGAGATGGTGCTTGTAGTGATAACCACGGATGAAAGACGTGACGTCTTTCTGCCTTGAGGAAGGGACCCTGCGCGATCCCGAAACGTCGGCTTTTTTGATCACTGTGACGTCGTTGTCCAATAAAAGGGACATTCAACTTTACCGCTGAGTGCTGGTGATCTGCTTCTTTGTTCATTATTGTATTAACACATCACCCCCCAGGCCCCCACCACCACACACTTTTTGTAGTCAATGTTTAGTAGAGCTAAAAAGGAATCGATTCTGGAAAAAAAATAAACAGCCAAAAACCAAAAAAAAAAAAAAAAAAAAGAAGACATTATGATCCTAGTCACCACCGTGAAAAAACAAAATTGTGTTATTAAACCCCCAAGCTACACCAGAAAACAAACCTTACCTTGATAGTAACATTGCCTTTTGTAACTTTTCTCATGTTGAAGCCAACAGTGGGAATCATGTCTTCTGTGAACTGACCTGACTGCAAGAAAAAAAAAAAAAACAAATTATTTTCTTGTTCAAAAAAAAAAAAAAAAAGGAGACGAAAGAAGCAGAGGTACTATAATAAACCTAATTTATTAAAACATATATAAAAATGAAGTAATGCCATTTGATTCTACATTAAGTAACTGGAAAAATGTATGGCTACTATGAATCACCTTTAGGAAGAATTTTCCATGCATTCCATGGTCCCCAGTATATTAGAAAAACCACTGCGCACTTTTTTTTTGTTTATGCTGCCAAAGCTTTAAACTAGGGGTGGGTAACTCCATCAGCTGTGGAAATACAAGTCCCATGAGGCAGTGCAAGACAAAGTTATAGGCACGACTCCCAGAGATAGAGGCATGTTGGGATTTGTAGTTAAATCACAGCTGGAGGGCCGAAGTTGCCCACCCCTGTTGTAGAACATGTGCAGCCTTTCCAAAGCTTGTCAGAAAATCTCCTAGGGAAGCAACTTCCCCCTGGATCCTACTAAGATGGCAGAATGCCCTGGACGTTGGAAGCATACCCCCCTGCACCACAGAAACTAGAATTCTGGTTGAGTCATAACTAGGGATGCACCAATACCATTTTTTGCACCGATACGTTCCCTCAAGTACTTGCCGATACCAATAAAAAATGTTTTGGTGTCATGCGACAGTTTTTCTAAAACAATACAGACTAATGATTTTAGGACAGGGGTGGAGTGCCAGGGCCCAGTCACAGCTGCAACCCTGGTAGTTCTGCCACCGACTCCAAATCTCAGCAATGCCAAATGGCAACTGGCAAATGCAGAATAATATGAAGCTACATACTCTGTGCTGCTCTGGGGTACCGGCCTAATGTCTCCAGCAGAGGATCCCAGGAGTACCGCGCTGGATCTCACGAGGCCGTGCGGAGTCTATGGTGGGCTCTGCAGGATCTCACCAGGGTTCCAGGTCAGTCACGCAGTCGGAGTGTGGGCAGCGTGGAGGAAACAGGCACCGGGATTCACAGGAAGCCTGCTGGGATTTTGCTGGGGACCTCAGCAGCTTTTCAGTGAAGCTTGGCGCCTGTTTACAGTGTCAGCGCTTAGTATCAGGGCATTTTCACGAACACGAGTACTCGTAAAAATGCCCAGTATTGGCACCGATACTGGTGTCGGTATCTGTGCACCCCTAGTCACAACGCGCTCACTGCATGGGTTTTGAATGAGCCATAGAACTAATCGCTGCTGGGGGCACGGAGGAGTCGCATACCTAGGTGTTTTTCTGACACGCTTTTAGGAGAGCCTACAGGTATGCGATTCAAAAGCAGCCTCTATTTAAAACATACGTGTGCAGTGTTTCCTACTGTACTGGGGACCATGGAATGCATGGAACTAGGGCTGCAGCTAACAATTATCTTAATAATCTGTTAGCCCATTATTAACTTTGATTAATCGACTAATCGGATAAAAAAAAAAAAAATGTAAACACCATCATTTATTTAAAATAAGATACACAAAGGAAGAGTTGCAGACAAAGTTTACTTCAGAATAAAATAGGCAGGCTGGCTATTGTACCCGCCCCACTGCCTGCTATCAAGCCCATTTGTTTAAATCACACCGCACTAGAATGCAGGGCATTGCAGTACCGTGCGTTTGTGCAGGCGATCACAATGCAGACAGGAGGTGCATTTGGGATCCATTGAAATGAATGGCACCGCAGCAAAATTTGTCAGGCTGAAATGGAGAGAGATATATATATATATATAATTGCCCCACTGTATATAAATAAAAGTTCTCCATCAGGTCCTCCCCAGCTGATTGACAGCAGACAGGTGCAATAGCCAGCCTGCTATTGGCCATTTCCTTTAAAATATTCAATATGAGGCTGGGTATGGCTCCCAACCTCTAGCTACAGAGGAGGAACGCAGAGGCACGGGGCAGGGCTAAAGCAGCACGGGGCGGGGCTGAGGAGACATGGGCTGAGGAAGGAGAGACGGAGCGGCCGCTGAGGATTGCAGAGTCACAGCGGTCTCTCCTCCCTGTTGGTTCCGACTGCAGTGGTCTGTGTCCCTGTTGCCTCTGCCGATACAGGTGGGGAGAGCAGCGGGGATTGAAAGGGACACAGACCGCTGCAGCCAGCACCAGCTGGGAGGAGAATGGAGGAGCAGAGCGGCAGCAACAACTAATCAAAAAAGCAACTAATCGATTATGAGAATCGTTGCAAACGATTCTCATTATCAATTATAATGGATTTAATTAATACGTTGTTGCAGCCCCACATGGAAAGTTATTTCCCTAAGGTGAACTCACCCTTTAGAATGCCAATAAACCGCTCAAATGTCAGCTGTTTACTGAATTGGCCAACATTTGAGCTGCGGGTGGCCCTGTTGGCACCACTGGCATGACAAAAACCAACTGCACAATTGAAGGACCTGGGTGCAAATTAGCAAATCCATTCATGGTTTGGGTATTCAGCAGTGGTGAGTCCAGGAAGGGAAGATTCACCCACACTGTTTAGCGGGGGGATTGATTCATCTCATTAAGGTGTAGGCAGGCTTTGGAGCAGTGGGTCCCAGAAAGAGACAGTAAAGGAAATTGCTGATTGACAGCATCAATCCTATTCTAGAAACTAGGGAAGCACCAAAACTAGTACTCACCCAAATGCTCCTGATGCCTATCCACATACCAGAACTTCCGGTATTAGGAAGCCGGGCGGCGAGATCTTACACGCTACCCCCCGGCTTCCTAAATGGCCGGGAAGCCGGCCCCATGCTCCCTCATCACCAGTCAGGAGTCACTACAGGCCGCACAGCTTCCCGGGACTTCCAGAATCGGTATTGACAAGTACCAAAAAGAAAAAATATCACAAGAAGTGAAGCATAACATACAAAATACCTACATAAACCAATAACTTCACTTTTCTGAAAATAGACCAGCACAAGGGGGATTCCTCATGTTTTGCAGGTTAAAGTGCATGTCAAGTCAAACGTTTTCTCTTGGGACAGAGTGGGGAAGGATTAGGATCATACAATCGACCATTTAATTCAATTAAACTGATCGAATTGATTCAAAATTCAGAAACCACAGACCCTCTGTATAACGATTTAGTGAGCACTTAACCAGTTTCCAAGTTGATTCTGATAAAATATCTGTCAGAGAACCAAATTAGAAAGCAGATGGATTACACGTTGTGATTTACAAATCATAGATTGTATTTTCAGCGGATCAAAGTGTAAAACAATACCATGGGGGGGGGGGGGGGG
>NW_017306569.1:246661-252822 GCF_000935625.1 Nanorana parkeri
AGGGTTGTCAAAACTGAGCAGACAAAATATGGAGCAGATTTACACTGCAGCCAATCAGCTTCTCTCTCTCTCTCTCATTTTCAAATCTTACCTGAGCAAACTGAAGAGAGAAGCTGATTGGTTGCCATGGGCAACTGCACCAGATTCTGTTTGCTCCAGTTTTGATAAATTCCCCCCTGGGTGTTGTGCTGTTTGATATTTTGGTCAGTAATGAAACGATTGATCACACATTGCTATGTGTATGGCCACCATTCGAGGTATTGCCTCACTTTCTTTCCTGGTGACAGTGGTTTTACCAGACAGGAAGGGAGGGAGGGCAGATCTCTGACAGGAACACAGACATACACAAAATAACCGGTAGACCATGAAAACATAGATGAACAGTCAGGGCTGTACTAAGACCTCATGTTGCCCTAAGCATACATAAATGAGAACATACAAACTCCACTTGTGTCATGGAATTCATAAAAGCCAATTCAAAAATGCACTATGAAAGACTGCATGGGGTCTGCTTACAATTCACATTTACTTCTGACGTGCACCGATCACATGAGAAAGAAAAGATTGGGTCCTTTTGTTTCTGAACTATAAAGAGCCTTCTGACTCCTCTGAACATTCACCAAACCTCTTCAGTTCTCTTGTTAAACGTAACCACAAACACTCAAAGGTTGGCAAGAAAAAGGGGGTTGGGGCTCAGGTAGGGATCAGACTGGATATCAGGTTGGAGCACAGGAAAGCAGGGATCATACTAAATAAGGGGATGGGGGCTTAGGTAGGAAGCTAGGGTTTAGACTGCATATTTAGGATGGTGCTCAGGTAGGTAGACAGGAGTGCATGGTTTAGATTGGATGGGGCTGAGGTAGTAAGGTAGGGATCAGAACGGATAAGGGGGAATGGGACTAAGGTAGGGACCAGACTGGATAAAGGGAGATAGCGTTCATGTAGTAGACAGGAAAGCAAGGATCAGACTGAACATAAGGGAAGGGGTCAAACAGAATATGGGCAATAGGGGTTCAGTTGGTAGACAGGAAGGTAGGGATCAGACTGTATACCAGGGGATGGGGCTCAGGCAGGTACACAGTAAAGCAGGGATTACGCTGTGTAATGGGGATGGTGCTTGGGCAGGTAGACAGGACTGGACATGGGAGTCTGGAATACTGGATATGGGAGATGGGGCTCAGGTAGGGATCAGACTGGAGATGGGGCTCAGGTAGGAAATCAGACTGGATAAGGGGGAATGGGCATCAGGTATGGATCAGCAAAGGGGGGGGTGGCGCTCAGGTAGGGATAAGACTGGAGAAGGAGGAGGGATGGGGCTCAGGTAGAGATCAGACTGAATGAGGGGGGAGGGCGCTCAGGTAGTGATCCGATTGGATGAGGGGGCATGGGGTTCAGGTAGGGAGGCAAGGATCAGACCTGAAAGGAGAAGGCAGGGCACAGCCTGGCACTGAGAACTCACGAGTCACACAAAGGGGGACGCGTATGGGCGTGGGCACGGGGCATCTATAGGGAAAAGAGCAGGAGACATATAGAACACAGACAGTTTCGCATGGCTAGAAGCTTATTAGAGCACAATGCAGCGCTTGGATAGCTGGATTTCTTTCTTTACCGCTATGACGTTGACAAAGGTGGTCTTCCCCGAATACTGCAACCCGACCAGCGTCAGCTCCATCTCCTCCTTCCAGAAAAGGGACTTGAACCAGTCCAGCAGCTTGTTGATGAGGGCCAGCATGGTGCCGCCGAGGGACGCGGAAGAACTGTAGACTGGTTGGTGCTGCTGCCGCTCCGACTCCCGGAACCCTACGGCTACTGCACAGTCCCCGATCGGCCGCCAGTCATATGACAAGCGTGACGTCACGCCCCAACAACACCGGCTTGGTAATAGGGAGTCGGGAGAGGAAGGAGACACGAGACCGTATCACGTGACAATCGAATCACATGACGCGCTGTGTGCGTCCTCTTACAGCACAGGGCCTGGTTTACGAGGTGACGTGACGGGTCATGGTGTACTGTGGGCGATACACTGCTCTTACTGAGCCTCCTCTGTGCACTGCAGTATATAGGTACATACATGACATCCAGGAGCGGGCAGGGTGTTCAGCAGAGGGTTTCCACATTTATCTAAGTTTTACCCTAAGTATGTGTGAACTAGGTGTTTACATATTTTATAGCAGTGGTTCTCAACCTGTGTAACCTCAGGACCCACATTTGTCCTTGGTCATTAAGTCGCGACCCAAGACGCACTGCAATGGAACGCACAGCATTGCCATACCGTGCGATCAAACTGTGGGTGGGAGGTGTGTTTGGGGTATCATTCAAATAAATGGCAACGCAACATGTCTCCCGCTCCAGAACGCGTAATAGCTGTAATTGTGTGGTACAGTCACGCCCAGCTGCGTGAGGGCCAGCTGCCTATCTAGAGGCAAAACCAGCTGTACCCGTCCCCTCCCCCGTCCGTTCCGCCAGTCAGCGCTGGCGGGGAGGGTGTCACGGCAGAGAGCCGTGACAGGATCGAGAGGTGAGCGAACGCTGGTATATGCTCGCTCACCTCCCGATCTACTGAGCCTACCTGTGACAGTTTCATTGTCACAGGTCGGCTAGAACTGTAAAGTGAGTAAAAAGCACTCACCTCATAGTTCTCCTTTAAGTCACCCATTTTAAGACGCTTTAGTACAATCCACTGTATATGTGAATGTACTGCAGCGCGTCATCGGGGGGCTGCTAGAATAGCCGGCTTCCAAGTAAAGTAAAGAAGATGGCAGCACAGTTGTGCAGTAGATCACTACAGAACACCGCTGGATTCGCTAGGCATGTATATTTCTTTGCGAAAAAGGTAAGCGGGAATTGGGCAAAAAAACACATTGGGAGCGGATTGAAGTTCCACTATAAAGAATAAGTACACTTTTACTGTAGACAGGCAGAGTTCATTTATTCTTTTTTGTTCCCCACCTTGACCTACAGATCCCACCCTCCCCCTCCACAGATGCTTACTTAAAAATATCTGATACCCATGGCCTCATGTGTTTGTTAACTTCCCACTGCGAGTCCTCTTTCCTGGCCGCCCCTGTACAGTAAAGCCCCATAAAAGCCTATTAAGGTGCCCATACACCTTACGATTATGCGTACGATACCCGTATGCGATCGTTGTTTTCGTCCGATATTTGCAAGGTTGATGGGCAGTGTGCAACCGCACATACTGTACAATCGTACGACTTTTGTCTTTCCTGCATGTTCGAAAACTTCAGTCGATCGTACGATTTTCGCAAGGTTGGTGGCTTTTCCCTACGTCAAAAGTCGTACAATTAACACTGCTCATGCGCAAACGAAAATACGTGCGGTCGATTACCGCAATTCGTCCAGGTGTTTTTTTTAACTACCGCTGATTGAACCTTGCGATAATTGGGGCAGGATGAGGTCGTCGTACGACAATCGTATGACGGTTCGATCATCGGACGAAAAGTTTTGTCCGATAATCGTAAGACAAAGGTAAACAAGCCCCACAGAAGTCTATGGGGCTCTACCACACACGTGTGGCCAAGAGACAGAAAAGACTTGCAGGGTGGGATGTGCACAATCACTGGAGGGCTCAGGCTTCGGATTGAGGTAAGGAGAACACACAAAAGAAGCACCACTCCTCCACGGCTCTGGAAAGGAATGAGCCGTGTGCATGCCACTAGAAGCACGTCCTCGCTCCAATATGAGCCCATACAAAAAGAAGAAAAGCTGCCCACACACCGGATTCCACTGAGATCGTTTATTGAAGCTTGTACCACATCACTGGTGTCCTGGCCAAGGTTCGACCCCCCTGACGCATTTCACCCAATCACTGGCTTAGTCGTAGGTAAGTTTACATTGAGGTAAGTATACATCTGTCGAGGGGGGGAAAAGGATAAGCACATTCTGTTGTAAAGTGCACTTATTCTTTAACATTCCAAGTGTGTATAGAAGAAAGGAACCAATTGTGAGCTGCGTAGAAATGTCTTTCTTCAGGTTATACAATGATCATGGTTTAGGGTAATTTGGGCTCCTGCACCTCCCCCACATGACCCTGAAACAACACGGGTAGATGTCTTTAGCAAGTCAGTAACATTCCCACCACTATGACATGACTGTATGTCAGCAATGATAACCAGAGCTTAAGCTGGCCATACACCTATAGATGCTCTATAGATTTTCTATGGTCAGATGGAAAAAGTGCAACAGATTCCTCCATCTACGCTAAACTGTGTGGATGGAGGAATCTCCCGCTGGGCCAAGCTTCAGTATCTTGCTAGTCAGCCCCACTGGCTCTCAAAATCACTGAACAATCTGATTGGATGCAGGCATTGGTCAGTAATGCACTTTAAAGCTGAACTCAAGCCTTAGCTTTTCCCTCACACTTGTAGTAAGTGTTCTCCTGTGTTGAAACTGAATACTCTAAATTCCCATCTCCACAATATAACCCTTTGAAGTTGCAGCAGCTATCCTGAGCCTTTTCCTGTCTGAACAACCTCCATCATTGATCAATCATTTCTCCCCCCTGACCCGTACTGTCCTTGGCCCTCATGTTACAGTTATTAGCTTTTACTGCCATCAATCATTGTGTCCCCAAGGTTTATTTGAAAGAACACATTCCCAGCATCCCTTTAGACATGCTTGCAACCAGTCAGACTGCACAGCTAAAGTCTATGACACCCAGTAGCCATCAGGGAAAAGGCACATCTAAAGGCATCTCGGGATGTTTTCTTTCATATCATTCTTTTGTAAATGATCTGAGACAGAATGCTATGATGTTTATAGAAGCCTGTTGGCCCCTCGCAGCAAACTTGGTTCAAAGAGAAGCAACCCTGTGAACATAAACAGCTAAATGCAGGCACCCCGAGAGCCTGGACATATTCTTGTTTCCTCTGAGCTGTTGTGAGTGTCATGGAAGACCCTGAATCTGGGTTCACTCAATAGACACATACTATTTTCAGCTCTCTGTCAGATCTCTTCTGGCACACACCACCACTTATTGCATCCCACAATGCAATTCATTTGCTCTAATGACCTATAGAGAGGTATGTCTGTTGTTGTTGTTGTTTTTTTTGGAGGGGGGTTCTTGAATTCCTACTTTATAATTCACTAGTCAGGTAAGTCACTTATGTAGGTACATATAAAATAAAATGAAGTGACATGCATTGTCTTTTGTGTTATGACTCAGCTGAGTGACTTGCATGAGATTCTTGTATTCCTTGCTCATGACTCGTTCTTTCCTTTGAGCAATTTAATATTTATTAATAATGATTCCATTTTACTGCCGGTTTTTATTTCTTTGTTTTTGCTTTGCTCTGCTGTCCTTGTTGACCTTTATCAAAGACATACATAATTTCGCCCCACACCTAATAGCGTCATTTTGGAATTATTTACTATAAGTCATTGGTTGAATGATGTCGTAACATCATCCCCTGCTTGAAGTTGTACATCCCTGTCTGCTCATTGCTGCATTGCACTAAACAGGCAGTGATGACCAGGCTTGTTAAATAAAATGTGTACTGAGAGATATACAGGGGCTGCCATTGCTGAACTCCTTCCCTTTTCCAGAACTTTCTTATTCACTGGCATGGAACAAGCAGGCAGAACTCCTGATCTCTATACTTGCTCCAGGGAAGTGCCTCAGCCATCACAGAAGTATCACAGCCATCAGCATGACAGCCAGGCAAGTAGCATTTTCAGAAGGAGCATTTGAAGAAGAACTCCGGGCAGAATAAAACCGAACTCTTGCAGTGGGGCTACCATTGCATTGCAAGGGTTAAGTGTTCGTTTTCGTCTAGGGTCTAAAAGGACATATAAAGTTATACTCACGCAAACCTCGGTCCCAGTCCCTGCAGCCTCTCTCCCCCTCCTCTCCGGCGGTCTAAGGATCCGTGAGTCATCGCATCTAATACGGTATATTAGAAGAGAGGACACCGAGGGACATTTCTTCACTGGAGCATAGGAGGAGAGAGACTGCAGGGACCGGTCTACAAGCCAAGCAGGACTGAAGACAGGGTTAGAATATCTTTGTTACTTTAGACCCTAGACCAGGGGTGGGCAAACTCCAGCCCTCCAGCTGTGGTGAAACTACACATGAAAAAGAAAAAAAGGAGCGCAGCTGACTGGCACAGGCTGTGTGGATGGAAAAGTGACCAGGGAGATACTCC
>NW_017306569.1:252919-263101 GCF_000935625.1 Nanorana parkeri
CTCCCTGATCATTTTTGCATCCACACAGCCTGCGCCAGTCAGCTGCGCTCCTTCTTTTCTTTTTCATGTTCATATTATAAAGTTAGACACCTCGGCCTAATAACAAGAGCCGCACACCGGCTCTAACATACCCCACACATCCTCCTAAGAGTGCGCTAACCAATCAGTCTTCATTGTCTAACTTTCTACTTGCTGAAACAACACATCCCATTATGCATCTGTCTCTGGGAGTCATGTCTGTGAGAATCTTGCAATGTCTTACGGGATTTGTAGTTCCACAACAGCTGGGGGACCAGAGTTTGCCCACCCCTGCCCTAGACAAAAATGAGCACTTTACTCTTGCAGTGCGGGGGTAGTCCCACTGCAAGGGTTAGGTTTTATTCTGCCTGGAGTTCTTCTTTAAAGGAGAACTATGGGGTCAGTTTTTTTCCCCATAGTTCTCCTTAGGGTAACGGCAGGACACAAACTAGCGTCCTCCCGTTACCCTAAGCTCAGTATACCATGAGCTACAGCTCGCGGTATACTGAGACGCCGGAGCGGATCCCGACGTAGATGACGGGATCCGCCCAGCTGCGTGAGTGACAGCTGGCTCTGCCTATCTAGAGGCAGAGCCAGCTGTACCCTCCCCCGTCCGTTCCGCCAGTCAGCGCTGGCGGATCGGAGAGGGGAATCCAGCCCCTCCCCCTGTCACGGCAGAGAGCCGTGACAGGATCGAGAGGTGAGCGAACCTGGTATGTGTTCGCTCACCTCCCGATCTACTGAGCCGACCTGTGACAGTCATATTTTCACAGGTCGGCTAGAACTATGAGGTGAGTGGAAATCACTCATATCATAGTTCTCCTTTAACAATGGCAGCCTCTTTTGCTTCCAGTACAAGCTTCCTATAAAGGATAAGTGACCCAAAACTGGTTGCATTATGCATTGGCTTATATATTTTAGTTACTGCAGAAGCAAGCTACCTGCCTTGAAGATCTACCCCCTATCGAAGACACAAAAACTCCAAGAATGGGAATCTAAGGACCGATTCACACCATACCGTTGCGCAACAGCCGTTATTTCATACCATGCACTTGGTGCGCTGATACTTTGTATTGCCATTCATTCTGAATGGCACCGTTGCACCACTGCACAGTAGCGCAAGAACATGTGTTTTGTTCTGTTGCAGTGCTAAAGAAGTAGTGCATGTATTACTTCTATTCACTGCACATTATTGTGGTACTGCAGGTTGTGCGGTGCTGCAACGCACTCACGCAGTGAGGTGCGTCGAGGTTGCCATTCGGGCTGAATGGCAATGCACCAGCACACCTAGCATGCGGTACTATGTGTGTCATAGAGTGTGCTAAATGCACGGATCCCACATTAAATGCATGATCTCTGTCATGCATCACTATGGTGGGAATTGGCCCTTTCACTACCTGCTGCCTTGCAACATCTGCAACTGGTAAATAAACTTTGGGATTCAGGTACTGAATTCCCACCATCTGAGTCCCCAAGACACAGGAGATCAGTAGGTATTTGAAGTCGCTGGCGAGTGGCGACTACTGAAAGACCAGTTTTGAATAAACCGATCATTTGATATAGAATTTGCATTTGATATAAAATTTGTTTAGTAATTTGAAGGCTTCATTCACACTGTCCACTTGTGTTTTTATGCAGAGAACTGTCTGTGAAATCTGTCAGGCTAGATGCTGAAACTGACGTGTGTTTACAAATTACGCATTTGCTTTTAGATACATCTGTTCTTTGTCCATTCAGTCCACTCCAGCAGTCCAATGAGATTTATGCAAATAAGCCCATCTTGCATTTACATGTGTTTTGGTGCGTTTAGAAGTTCAGATCAATTCCTGGATACACCTGACTTCTATTTTTCTGAACGCAGCTAAACTGACTGGAGATAGAAGCATCTAAACGCAAGGTGTGAATAGGTCATTGGGAATCATTAGATGCATTTATATGTGTTTAGAAAACCATTTTAAACACATTTAAATGAATAGAGGTCAGAAATAGCATAGGGATACATTAGGATGCATTTTGGGTCCGGAAAACAATCTGGTCAGGTCTGGAGATGATCCGGATGTAGTGTTCCAGAGCGGCAGCTGCTGGAACGCACAGCAATCGCTCAATAATCTTCCCCCTTTGTTAGTTTAATTTTGTTTCACCAATTGCAGTGCGCTCCAGATTGGCAGCTGCAGGAACGCATAGCAATCGGCAATAAACGTCCCCCTTCTTTCTGGGGCGGGAGGGGGCGTGGCAGTGCATTGAAATCAATGGCACCACAGCCAGGCACCACAGCCCGCAGATGCGATCGGACACGTGGGAAAACATTGACTGGGTTCTGCACCAGTGCGAACGCAAAAAATAGAGCATGCAGCATTTTTGGCGTTCACAGTGGACCGGAACGCAGGCAATGTTTTGCCACGCGTCCAATCGCACTGCGGGCGGGATGGCTGTGTTGCCATTGACTTCAATGCATTGCCCCAGAACGAAGGGGGAAGTTTAGTGAGCGATTGCTGTGCGTTCCAGCAGCTACCGCTCTGGAACGCACCGCAATTGGTGTGAATTAGCCCTGAAACAAAATGAAACTAAAATATAATCTACCAGCCAAAGTAATCTGTGAATGGGAGTTGTTTATCACAGGTTAGATTACAGGGTGTTTTTGGCTGTTTTTATAAAAGCATACTTGAATATAATAATTTTTATTTTTGGCAAAGTCATTTGTGATTTCACCCTTTTCACTTTCCTATTTGCTGTTTCCCTGTAACATTGAGCTGTTTTACCATATTTATTAAAAATACAGTAGATCACATTTCTACAGGACTTTGAGAACAAATCATTTGCATGGTTAGTACATCATTATTCTAGAGGCGAGTGCAACAATGCAGTGGGGTTGATTTACAAAAGGAGTAGAGCCTGATTCATGTAGCTTAGTAAATGAGGTGACGCTAAGTGACAATTCACTTTGCTAAGAATACCGAATCACATGCAAGCAAAATGATAAAATCACAGGAATTTTGCTCGTTCTTTGGATGATTGAAGTGAGCACAGCTTTACCTCAGGAAACTGAAAACTCACTTTGCAACCTGAAAAGTGACTAAATTAGGTGACTTTATGCTAACAATAATCCAATCACTTGCAAACAAAAAATCCCGTTTTTGTTTTTTTACATGATTGGGTATCCTTATGAAAGTGAATTTTCACTTATCTTTATCTGATTCACTAAAGTAACTGACAATTCACTTTGCACAGTCCTTAGTAAATCAGCCCCAGTGTCCCCCTCGTTCTCTGAGCGCAATGGGTTAATTCTGTTTCTAGTTTTCTACTTTTTAGACCTACGACACTTTTTCACTGTGTTTGCAGTTGGCTGGTTACGTTTATTTGCTGAATATGATAATGTATGGACTGACATCTACCAGGTAACGCTGTTGAACCTTTTCTATGCAACTTCTTAAGTTACTTCGTAAGTAGTCTGTGTAGTTTTTTTGCTTTCGGCCTTTACTATAATTACAACAACCTTTGCTAAATGTTTATCTCTTACTTCACAATTCCCCCCTTTTGTAACAGAACACAAAGACCAGTGTGAATAATTCAAACACTTTTACAGATTGCACTCTTCCCAAAACCATGTGCCACCTTCTTTGTGATTTATATTGATGGATTTTTGGGACATCCATTTTCAGCAAGACCATAATGTAATACTGTTTGTTTGTAGTTACACGTAAACCCAGAAAAAGAATGCAGTGAAAACTGTGCAGATTACAAAGTAAACTGCATTAACGTGACATAATTTGCTTCTGGTTTCTTAATAGCTCTCTTGTGCAACTGGACCTTTACCCCCTTTCCCTAAAAATCACACCAGGACACAGCTCTACACACTGATATGAAATCATCTTACATTCATTAGTTAAAGGAGAACTATGGGGTCAGTGCTTTTCCCAATAGTTCTCCCCAGGGTCACGGGAGGACACAAACTAGCGTCCTCCCATGACCCAAAGATCAGCATACCGCGAGCTACAGCTGACCGACAGCTGAGCTGAGACCGCCGCAGCCGGGACGGATCCCGACATTGCTGTCGAGATTCACCCAGCTGCGTGATTGACAGCTGGCTCTGCCTATCTAGAGGCAGAGCCAGCTGTACCCGCTCCGCCAGTCAGCGCTGGAGGATCAGAGCGGGTAGGGGGGGGATCCCAGCAGGGAGCCGTGACTGACAGTCACGCCTCTCTGCAGGGACAGGATCGAGAAGTGAGCGAGCGACAGTATGTGTTCGCTCACTTCCCGATCTATTGGGCCGGCGTGTGACAGTTTCATTGTCACACGTCGGCTCGAACTATGAGTCTGAGTGATTTTGGCTCACCTCATAGTTCTCCTTTAAACAGTTTTTGCTTTTACTTACAAGTACTGTTTTTCTACTTGCTGGTTGAGTGAGGTGCTGATGATGTAGCCCTGGCCTCACAGGTGCATCCTGGGAAGGCTACATCACCAGTACCTTCCTGGAAAATCTTATCTGTAAACTACAAAATCTCGGGAGATCTTGGGGGAAAGGCATTTTCCCCCCCTCACATGATGTGCATGGTCCCATGTTCCAGGAGGCAGACCCACATTTACAGGAAGTAAAGGGAAATGAATTCTACCCTTTAGTGAAAATAGCCACCGCGAGAAGAATGGGGAGGAAAAGAACAGGTATACACAGGATAAAAGCCTGCAATTATCTAGACATATCTGTTTGTAGATTGTCATTACAACACATTTCTAAAGATGGCTTTGCTGTAATTTTTATGATAAGGATGAAGTTCCTCTTTAAATCTTAGTAATACATTCAAGTACCTTAACTAGTAACAAAAATGTCTCTTATTTGTGTATCACTCGGCTGTAGATCCTCAAATCATCTCTGAATTGGTACTGACACTGTCCAGGAGAAAGGACAGTGGCTAAGAATCCTCAAGTCATCATGTCCTATACAGTGTATAGGACGTAAGGATGCCAAAGGGACCATTATTTTCACTATTGTACAGAAATATGTTTATTGAATTGCTATGACCAGAGCAAGATAGGAAGAGGGATTTCTGCTAAAAAAATGTAATGTAAACACATTAGCAGACCTCAGATTCTTATTGTAAAAACAGAGGGACAGCCAAAGCGAAAATGTTAAAGCATATCTAAACTCAAACCCAAAAATGTAATATATTGCAGTTTACCAATCTGTAGATGTTTTGGTACATTAGTTTTCATTTTGTAGGCCTTTTTGCCTTTATTTTTACCTGGTGATCAGGCCAGTAACACACTTCCTGTCTTAGAGTGTTTCCACTCTATGGAGGAGCATCAGAGCCATCATTGGACAGCAGCATTGTCACCCTATGAAGAGGGTAGTATTAAGCTGGGTACACACTGAATCGGCCAAAATTCGATCCGTTGGTGATCCTATTCCCTCAACAGAAGTCAATGAACTGCAATCATCTGTGAATTGGTACTGAAACTGTCCCTCCTTCTGGAGGGTGGCTACTTTTATTCCCCATGGTCCGTGTGTGTTGTGAAGTAGCTCCAAGCTCGCTCCCGTGATGGACTACAATCTCAATACAAAATAGTAAACTAAACGTGAGATTGTTGTCCATCATGGGAGTGAGCTTGGAGCGGTGACTACTTTACAATACACACAGGGACCATGGGGAATAAAAGTAGCCACCCTCCAGAAGGAGGGACAGTTTCAGCACCAATTCAGAGATGATTTCGGGATCTACAGCCGAGTGATACACAAAAAAGATACATTTTCGGTAATAGGGTGCTTGAATGCATTTTTAAAACTTAACTTCTGAGTTTAGTATCACTTTAAGTGCTCTTCATTAAGTGCTCTTCACAACTGAAACTACACTGCCAGCACATTAGTATTAGTTGGTGAAGAAGCTCTAGCAGTACCAGAATGTCATTATATAGCTGGCAGAAGCATCAAATGAGTTAATTAACTGGCAAAAATGTAAAGAATGACAGAATGTAGGTTGAAGACCATCCTTGCTGCATCTTACAACTATACTTGATTCCTGAGACGAGGATCTGATTGCCTTCTCACCATTTCTTTTCTGGGTTATATTTCCAAACAAAACATTAGTCAGCTTTTGAATTTGACCCCATACCTGTTATATTATGATGATCACTTGCTCATTAAACAGTGGGATTATAATGAATCATGTGTATATTATTAAACAGTGTCTGTAACTAGCTGTGAATGTAATTTGAAGGTGTGACATATCTTAGTTCTACAAAGCTACATAAATTACTTGTCATTTCTAGACGTAATGATTTTAATTAAGTTTTTAAAGACTACTCAACATATTTCCATACCCTGATTCATGGTAAAAAGTAGACTTGGGATGAGAAGAGTAGAAGATTGTCATTGTCCTTTTATGTATAATGTGTACAGCGATGCTAACACTAATGATACTATTATGTTTAAAAATAAATCTGTACTGTAATAAATACATGAATAAACCTGCTTATATTACATGTTATGTTACCTGTGCTGACAATGAAAAATAAAGATGTGCACCTGCTCTGCCTACAACTACAATCAGAATCTAGGGAAATGCTGGTGCTCAAAAGGTCTCCCATCCACCTCCATCCACAATATGGAAAAACCTGTGTTCCAAAGTGTATAAGGCCCCATTCACACCTGACCGTTTTGTAGCGCGTCCTACGCTCGATGAACGCTCTACAAAACGGTCAAAAAAATAAATAGCACTGTAGTCAATGGCCTCGTTCCCACCTGTCCGTATTTCCGCCCGACCCGAACGCACTACAAAACGGCCCACGCATGAAAAGGTCCCGCAGCGTTTTTTGCTGCGTATTGGTCCGTTTTGTAGGGCGTTTTCCATTAGTATACTGCCAAGTAGCCTTTGGAATCGCGCGACGGTCGTGCGGCTTTTTTACCGCGAATCGCGGTAAAAAACCGCGTGACACGCGCATATTACAATACGCATAGGTGTGAATGGGGCCTTACAGTGACAAAAACAGTACACGTAGTACAGAACCACTTTTCAGCTACCAATGGCCTTAGCCATAGCATAGAGGGCCTTGGCAGCGGAAACACTTTAGCTAGGTTCTGTGCTATGTGAGCTTTTTTTGTCACTTTCATAAACTTTGAAGCTTGCAGCTGTGTGCCGGACACACATTTTTCCGTATCTGTGCTGACAAACCTGTTCCAAAATGTCTATACAAAAACACCAATGAGCAATGTAAAGCAATACTTCCTCTTGAGCTCAACAGTAGCTACTATTTGGCAGGATATGTAGCCATGGGCCAGTGGAAAGTAGCCTCCCAGCAACCATTAGCATGAAAGCAGAACTCTGGGGGGGAAACAAATCTTAACCCTTGCAGTGGGGCTACCCCCGCACTGCAAGGATTAGGTACTTATTTGTGTCTAGTTTAAAAAAAAAAGTTACACTCATCTGATCCTCAAAACCGGGCACCTCTTGATCCCTTTCTCCCACTATGCTGCAGCGGTCTAAGAATCCTCAAGTCATCATGTCCTATACCATGTATAGGACGTGAGTATGCCGAGGGACATACCATTATTTTCACTTTTGTATAGAAATATGTTGAATGAATTGCTATGGCCAGAGCAAGATAGGAAAAGGGATCTGCCAGAAAAAATGTAATGCAAACGGACGGCTCTTGATCCCCGCACACTGCCCGTTTGCTTTTAATCGGAAAGCCCGCCCCTCATTGCAGTCATCGCAAGCCCGCCCCTCAGGGGGGCGCGCTTGTGATCATCGCAAGTACGATCTGCCTGTCCAAGATGGGCAGAGCGTACGTTTTTTTAAAGTACTTTACAACCCTCGCAAGACAAAAGTCTTGTGAGAGTTGTAAAGTGTATGGCCACCTTTAGAGTGGTTCCAATTTATGGAGAAGGATTGGAGCCATCCTTGGACAGCAGCCAAAATTCGATCCGTTGGTCATCCTATTCCCTTCAGTAGTCGTTCATTAGATTCACTTTTGGTGAAGGAACATGTTGGAAACTCCTAGGCCGAACTGTGCTTGCAGCCAATGAATTGCAATCACCGTTCGGGTATTCTGACAGCAGCTAGCACTGCTGTCAGGATTCAAAGCTCACAGTAGGAGATTCGTCATTCCATGCTCTTCAGAGATTCGTCATTCCATGCTCTTTTCCTTCAGCCCGCAGGTTGAAGGAAAAAAAAATAGAGTGTACACCTAAGTTTAGATGAACTGGACTAATAAATTCAGGGCCGGCTCACACCACAAACAGTGCGTTCCAGAGCGGTCAGCCTCTGGAACGCGCTGTATAGAAACCCGGACGGCTCCCTGCATTTAGAGGCAAGAGGGGGTGTGGCGGTACATTGAAGTCAATGGCACCACAGCCGCACCCCACGTTTGGGTGCAGGCAATCGCCATGTGGGCGGGGGGCTTGGCTACGGTGTAATGGATTCAATGCACCGCCACGCCCCCCCTCCCGCCCTTGAACACAGGGGACTGGCTGGGTTGCGATACAGTGCATTCCAGAGCGGTCAGCCTGTTTGTGATGTGAAATGGCCCTCAATCTGAACTTTTTAAACAGTTACAGCAACAGTTTGTTTTTTTCCTTCTGGAATGAAGATTTTACATAAATGAATAGAAGCTGATCACTGAAAGCCCCCCTGGCAGTGTTAATAGTGCAATAGTTTATCTCAACCTTCTGTCTGTCACCTTGGCTGGACAGTTTGGCCCGTTATAGGAAGTTACAAAATGACAGACATATTGGCTGAATCACCAGGTGAAAATAAAAGGAGAAAAGTCCAAAAAATTAAACGAATGCAGCCACCACATTCAAGATTGGTAAACTGCAATATATGATTTTATTTTCTTGGGTATAGGTACCGTATATACTCGAGTATAAGCCGAGATTTTCAGCCCATTTTTTTGGGTGAAAAGTGCCCCCCTCGGCTTATACTCGAGTCAGCGCCAGCGCGTCAAATAAATTACAATGAATAAGTGGGAAACAATAAAGATTATCTGGAGAAGTGCTGCTGATCCTCTTTTTGTATGGCTGTATAGTAACCATATAAAGTTATTATAACAGAGTGCAATACCTACCAACTAGATTGCATGACATTGTATGCACCAGCTGTATTCCCAGCAGACATTGGGCAGAAGATTTGCCTGTTATTCACCCATTGATTAACAAAACCCCTTTTCACCTCCACTGGTTGGTGTAGACCAATCCACTCCCATAGAGAATGGCTAAAAATGTAAACTGTATGGTAGAAGAAAGATGGCAACAATGTAAATTCATACTGTCAGAAACATAATATACTGTAAAATTACTTTATTTTGTAACCTTATAAAAAGAATTGGAGTTGCGGAACCTTTTCCAGTGAATAATCTGTATATGGAGGCAGAAATGTTTACAAATGGTCACCGCAACTTCAATGTATCACACTGCTATACAATTGTTCAATGTTTGTTATACTTTTACTTAAAGAAAAATTGGTCAGATTTTAAAACATATATGTAATAAAAGTGTAGCTATATTCAAAATATGAAAAAGGTACATCCTACTGTCCACTAGAATCGTGGTTGGCAACTCTAAACTCTGGCTCTTGACCGTTAGAAATGAAGGTTGATCTAATAACTTTGAGTCTATTGACCACACAGCCACCTCAACCAGCATGATATATCACAGGGCGGGAATTTGACCTGATCTGCAGTCCTTATGGGTATTATTGTAACACAGGTATCAAGTATATTAAAATATTATAATTTACATCTTGATACACACCCAGCCAGACACAATCGGGTATACAAAGAGAGTTCTGGTTGAACATTAAGTGGAACAATTTGGTGCGCATTAAAGGGTCAGTCCACCTAAAAAATAAATATTTATATTTTTGGTAAATTATGTATAGTCAAAACACCTAACGGTTTCCTACATCCAGTGGCAAGGGATCTGCACACTAGTTATTAGGTCTGCGCATATACTGCAAGACGGGCCCACTCTCCTTTAGATGTTGGGTTTGCAATGTGTTTTAGAAAGTCCCTTTCTCCATGTTGGGTTTTCAATGTGTTTTAGACAATCCCACTCTCCATGTTGGGTTTTCAATGTGTTTTAGACAGTCCCACTCTCCATGTTGGGTTTTCAATGTGTTTTAGACAGTCCCACTCTCCATGTTGGGTTTTCAATGTGTTTTAGACAGTCCCACT
>NW_017306569.1:263873-281571 GCF_000935625.1 Nanorana parkeri
TCCCACTCTCCATGTTGGGTTTTCAATGTGTTTTAGACAATCCCACTCTCCATGTTGGGTTTTCAATGTGTTTTAGACAGTCCCACTCTCCATGTTGGGTTTTCAATGTGTTTTAGACAGTCCCACTCTCCATGTTGGGTTTTCAATGTGTTTTAGACAGTCCCACTCTCCATGTTGGGTTTTCAATGTGTTTTAGACAGTCCCACTCTCCATGTTGGGTTTTCAATGTGTTTTAGACAGTCCCACTTGCCATGTTGGGTTTTCAATGTGTTTTAGACAGTCCCACTCTCCATGTTAGGTTTTCAATGTGTTTTAGAAAGTCCTAGTCTCCCTGTTGGGTTTTCAGTGTGTTATATATTTATAAGAATAAAAAGTGTACAATCTCCTTTAGATCTACCTGTAACTATGGAGTACAGGGGCCTGTCAGATTGGATAGAAATTGATTGCATTGTTTTCATATTACACAGTTTTTGTAAATCTAAATGAAATTGTACAGTTAGATTTTAACATGTACGGTGAGTTTAAGATGGGTGGGAACAGGGTGGGTTGATAATCAGATGGAAATACTGCTGGAGAGCAGAAGGCTTGTTGGAACTACAGGTAATTACCACTTATAGGGATATACAGTATGTCTTGTCCTAACCATGCAAGCAATAAGAAAACTGTTTAAAGTTCACGTGGCTCAGTAGGGTTGGTTGAGCCTAACATTCTCACATATGTTGGATTTACTTGCTAAATGACTTCATGACACACAGTTAACATACAAGACATTGTTAGCCTTTGATATTTTCAGATATTATGTAGATGTTTTTGTGTTCTCGTGAACTAGGCATACATTGATATTAAAATACTGATGTAAAAAACAAAAAAAAGCACAATATTAAAAGATGTTGACAATATGGCACCATTTTTCACATTTAGTGCCCTCCATTTCAAATCATCCGGGTCTGGGATTTCACAGAACATCCCAGTCCAACCTTCAAAGCACTGACACACAAATTTATGCTTCATGTACTGGACATCTTCTTTTCCATGGTGACCAGTTACATAATGCCCCTTACCATTAAAACGGGACTTTATTTTAAAATTCTTTGGATTCAAGTGTAAGTACGTTGCTGAATTCTGATTCTTTCTTACACACCTCCCATTTTTTCCACATAAAACCTTGCTGCAAAGTTTAGCAGCAGAAGTCACATTGACAATGTAGCGTCCAAACTCTCCATCAATGTAGTTCTTCACTAGGTTACAGCTGTTCTGAAAGTAAGAAATACAACATAAGGTTAGGTTTTGTCAGTTTTAAGGGTATGTCCTCTATTGCAGGCCTTGACAAAATCAGGCATTGGGTCTAAGGAGAAGGCCCTGTAAAGTCTTCTTTTTTCTACTACCTTTCATGTCTGCAGCATCACCCCATGGATGACCTTTCCCAGTGCCAGTCACAGCATTGATTACACATGCTCAGGAGACTATGGTCCATAGAACTAGGCAGCACCTATCGCATTGCTCTGCTGGTGCAATGTTGTAGTTTTAAGTAGCAGGAGTAAGGGCCAGACAAGCTCTCCAACTTATGCTGACATACAATTTTGTCAGACTCACTTTAGGCACCATTCACACTGGTGGGCTTTTTTGGGGCATCTGTACTGGCATTTTTGTCCACCTTTAAGGCGTGAGTGTTTTGGTTATTACTATTTTTAGTCAATGAAATTCTAGTTACCAAGCAAGAACGTACATGAGAAACACACATTTTGTGCATTTTTTCATGTTTTTCCTGCACTATTATTGAAGTCTATTGGGGGGGAAAACACTCATTCTGCCCTAAGAGAAGCTCATGTACTGTTTCAAGTTATAGACATTTTTCTAAAAGTTACAGAATACTCAGAAGTGAGCAGGGGCCATTGAAAACGAGATTCCTTCTGTTGATGGTTGTAGCGCTTAGGCGTGGTGTGAATGGGTGCTTCAAACAATATACATAGAGTAGCTTTATATCTTACCGGTGTACTAGAATAATCACTGCCTCCCCACAGCACTACTCCTGCTGCCCCTAATGCAGCACTTTCTCCAATTGTGTTAATTAGGTCAATCTGATATGAAATAAAATGAGAAATGTTACTGTTCAGTATATTATTAATTGCAAATAGTAATCATTTGTTTACATTGGGGAGCCCATAGGATGGGATCATTTATAAGATTTAGCCAAGAGTTACTTCAGTTGGTGAACTTGTATCAAGAAGAGTTTAAAGGGGAACAGAAATGAAAGGAAACTACACTGAGAAAAAAAAGCCAAAAGAGGCTGCCATTGCTGATCTTTTGAAAATCCAAATTGCCTGTCTGTCTCAGTTTTCAATACCTTTAAGAATCAATAGCCCAAAACAAGCACAAAGCCAGTGGAGTCAGAGCAAAGTACTACAGTCAGAGCATCAGTGACCGGTTTCCTTTAAACCATTATTTTCACCTTGGCAGTCAAATTTGAGAAAGCCCCAATGTATGTTTGTTATGTGCTCCAATTCACACAACATACAAAAATATGTAAATAAAAAACGTACCCTTCTAGTTGTTCCATTGGAGCATGTTTATGCATAAGACTGCGAGCTAGGGCTGCACTGAAATTTTGGCCGACGAAACATATCAGCCAAAAATGGTACTTTGTGGAAAATGACAAAAGTACCATGTTTTATCCGAAATGGCGGTGCATCTCTAGTTTCTCTCCTTCCCCCTGTGCGCTGCTCTGTGTCCGCACTGACACAGAGCAGCATCTAGCGGGGAGGAGAGAAAAAGAGGCCGAGCTGGGAGTGTGTCACAGGAGGCCGAGCTCTCCCGCACCGCCCTGCTCAGCCTCCTGTGACAGATCAGGAAGGAGAGCTGTATAGGGGAAGAGACAACTGACAGGAGGCCGAGCTGGCGGTGTGGGGGAGGAATCAGCTGTCAGAGATCATTGAGCTCTCCTCCCGCACTGCCGGCTCAGCCTCCTGTGACAGGTGAAAGAGTCAGGACAGGGAGCGGGTACAAGCAGTCAGTGATCGCTGAGTGTTTGTAAATAATTGAGGACATGGTATGTTTACTGTGCCCCCAATTGTGAATGAATAGGAAGTGCTCTACATCATTTCCTGTTAATTTATGATTGTGGACATAGTAAACATACTTTCCTTTCCAGAGTCCCCATGTTTCACTACAGAGGCCCCCCTTTCCATCAGAGTCCCCCCTTCATTTGAGGAGCACCCCCTTAACATCAGAGTCCAACCTTATAAATTTCACTATAGTGCGGCAGCAGGGCAGAGGTGGAGCACGTCTGGATGAATGCAGACTTCTGTCCTACTCTGGATCCTGGGCAGGGTCCTAGCTGCAGCCTGCCCTGGATTTGCATCATACGTTTTCATGGTGCTGGTAACCCACTTGCTGCACAATGGAAATGCATGAAACTGTCAGGGCTAGTCACAAAAAGGTGAATAGTTAGGAGAAGTGAACAATCTAGGACAACCAGGGGCGTCCCGAGGCTGGGTGACACCCGGAGCGGTTACCGAGTGTCACCACACCGACTAGCCACTGCGCATGCGTGTGACGTCACCAAGAAGAGTGCCACACGTGCGCGATGACGGCATCGCGCATGCGCGGCACTCTGATACCTGCCGGCAGCCATCTTGGTGATGGACGCCGGCAGAGAGAGGAGGGGACAGTCACCCGGCGGAATAAGGTATGCCACCGGGTCCCCTCTTCTCTCTCCTGAGATTGTCCCTCTTCTCTCTCCTGAGATTGTCAGGCGTTCGGTCCATGACCGAGCGCCCGACTTTTCAGAGGGGGGTGACACCAAAATGACTGTCAGTCATTTTGGTGTCACCCCTCCAATGGTGTCACCCGGGTGCGGGCCGCACCCCTCTTGTGACGCCACTGAGGACAACATAGCTCAACTGGAAAGTGAGCTAAATTGGAGAATTTTCCCAAATTAGCTATTTTGGCCTCGATTGTTCACTTCTCCAAACTTTCCATCATTTTGCGAAGACACGGCTGAAAAAGTCAGAAGGCACTTCAGGATGCTATGGCATCCAGATTGGGAAAGGCTGTTTTAGATCCTATGTGGTATAGAGGGCCGCATCACTTGTCAAAGTGTGACAGGAAGATCGTATGGTTTCCTTGGCTGCAAATAACCCTGTCTACATCATTTCAGGTCTTAGCGGCTTGAGGGGAGGAACCACAGAGACCAGCAGGGAACACACTATCTGACACCAAGAAGTGCTGGATAGCAGTGGTGCTGTTAGCTCCACAAGAGCTCCAGTAAGAATTAAGTATTGAACTTTTTCTATGACAGGGTGCAGAACAAGCGAACACAATATTAAATTGTGCAGGTATAATTGTTGTGACACTGTATCACCCCCTCAAAGCATGCGCTACAGACTTATTATATTATTATTAGTGTTTTTTACCATCACTTTTAGTGCGACAATACACACTGTCCCTACCTGCAAAATAGATAGCCAACCTCCCCATAAGGCTTAAGAGACATATTTAAGGATATCAAAAGCCAAAACCTTTTTTTTGATAAAGTAAGAATTGGTTTAACCCCGGTCAGGTTTTTTTGTCATCATGGAAAGATTTTCCAACACTTTCTAGAGTGAATCTCCACAGCGACAACAGCAAAAACCGGACAGGCCGGAAAACCCTTCTCAGCCCTTTCCAAAACTTAAAAAAAGTTGCCTTTGGATACAAATAATGAATACAGAACTGCATCAGTTTGCATCTTTTACATTTGCCTATAGTTCAGCAGATAGATAGATAGATAGATAGATAGAGAGATAGAGAGATAGATAAGACAACTGTACACTGTATATAGTATACATTTTATTTTACTTACCTTTGACAATGGATCAAGAGTATAAGAGTAAAAAGGTCTTGCATATGCATAAATTGGCAGTTCGTAAGATCTACCTGACATTGCAGCAACACGTGTTGCTTCTTTTAAACGATGATGAACAAACTTTTGTGCATTTGTTGTCGATTTCAAAACCGTATCTAGATATATGGAAGGGAAAAGGGCAGTGCTGTATTTCCACATCCACTGCAGGTAATCATTGCGCTTCATTTCAATAGCTGGACATTTTCCTGTATAGGTATCAGGATACTTCTTATAATCATGATTGTAGCAATCTGGAAAGAGATAATAACCCCAAAGGCCATTAGGTCTTATTTCCTGCGCCAGAAGAACAGTCTCGCTCATAAAACTCTTTGCAGCAACAGTAAATTCTTCTTTGGCTTGTTTCTGCAGTAAATCACTAGGCCAGTCCGGATGAAGCGTCTTTACCAGCTGAATTGACTTTGTTCTGTAGATGCTTTTCTTGTCCCAGTTCCTATCCCACAGGGGCCTCCAGTTTTCCCAGTCGATGACCCCCAGTCCTTGGAAATCTTTATTTGGTACAAATCTGACAACATCTTCTTTAGCTTTACTGAGGTGTTTTGTGAGGCTTTGATTTTGCGGTACCCCTCCATTAACAGATGTGTCATCATCATTGACATATGGGTAGTACCCGAGATGAGTATGATAAAATATTGTGACATTCTGACCACTTAAGGTTTGATTTTGATTAGCAACTATATCAAAGATACTGAGATCCAGGTCAATTTTATATCTCTGATTACATTGCTGCGTGGGTGCATTCCAGATAGCAAGAAATGGTTTATTGTGCAGCATAGGTGATTTTGCTTGCTTTAACCGCTGACCATTAGTAAAAGTGAAGAAAAGGGCTAAATACCATATCAGCCACTCAGAACTGCAAGTCCTGGAGGACATCATTAAAAGCTTGAATAATATTTTATCCTGTAATCAAAACAAATGACAAAAACATAAGTTTATTGAACGTGATCATATTATACAGAAGCTCCATTAAGTGTTATATAGGTATGATGTGTTATATAGAACTGTACTAGTTTGCTTTTAGCCACATGGGGATCCCTTTTAATCAGAGTTCCTGATGTGAGGAGGACTAGACGTTGCACAAATGAAACTTGTATAAATGCTAAATATAAATGCTAAATATAAGATGCTCATGCATTTTAATCCTAAAATCACAATATGGGGTCTGTTTATAACTAATTTGCAGAGCCTTTGCCCTATGAATCTTTCTGTGTAAATAGACACAAAACAATTTTATTTTCCGGTCAAATGCATATAATGTACTGCTGCATGTTGGCCACTAGATGGAGCTAAGTTGCATTTTCTTTTCAGGTTGAATGTATAATGTAGTACTGCATTTTGCCCACTAGATGAAACTGAGGAGCATTTACTTTTCAGGTAAAATATACTGTATGTAAAGTAATACTGCATTTTGGCCACTGGTTGAAGCTAAATAGTAGAGGTGCACCTAAATGAAAATGTATTTATAAACTTTTTAATTTTTTTATATTTATTTATTCCGTTTTTATTAAATATTTTTAACTTTACTTTTAGGGGCTTTGGTGGAATATTAGGGGTCTAACAGACCCCTGATATTTCCCTTTTAAAATAGAAAAATAGATTGAGGACACAGAGTCCTCAATCTCTTTTTCTGCAGCCCTTTATAAATGAACAGGAAACCTCTATACTGAGTGTTCCTGTTCATTCATAACATGCGGACATAGTGTGTTTATTATAACCACAATCATGAATGAAAAGGAGGTGATGTAGATCACTTCCCATTCATTCATAATTGAGGATATAGTAACCATACTCTGTCCTCAATTATCTACAAACACTCAGCGATCACTGAGTGTGTGTACTTGCTCTCCTTCCTGACATGCTGTCACAGGAGGCTGAGCAAGCAGAGCTGGCTGTCTCCGCCCACACCGCTCTCCTGTTCTGTCACAGGAGGCTGAGCGGTGTAGGAGGAGAGACGCCAGACGCTCACATCGCTCTCCTCCCGCAGCGCTCGGCCGCCTGTGACAGTTTCTCTCCTCCCCGCTGGGACATAGAGCAGCGCCCAGCAGGGAGGAAAGAAAGAATAGATGCACTGCTGGTATCGGCCAGAAAATGGCACTTTCGGCATAATGCCAAAAGTGCCATTTTCGGCCGATATGTTTTTCGGCAGCCGATATATCGGTGCATCCCTACTAAATAGCATTTTTTTGTCAGATTGAATGTATGTAATGTAGTACTGCATTTTGGTCACTAGCTGGAACTGAGGAGCATTTACTTTTCAGGTCAGATATACTGTATGTAAAGTAATACTGCATTTTGGCCACTGGTTGAAGCTGAATAGCATTTTTTTCCCCAGATATACTGTATGTAATATAGTATTGCATTTTAGCCACTAGATGAAGCTTATCCAGAAATAAACAC
This sequence comes from Nanorana parkeri, assembly GCF_000935625.1. Classification (NCBI taxonomy): domain Eukaryota; kingdom Metazoa; phylum Chordata; class Amphibia; order Anura; family Dicroglossidae; genus Nanorana; species Nanorana parkeri. Next base: position 271,171 of record NW_017306569.1, read on the forward strand.
TATTTTCTATGCTCCTCAGCTCGATGTAGTGGTCAAAATGTGGCATTACATACATTCAACTCAAAAAGAAAATGCTCCTCATCGCCATTTCAAAATGCAATGCAGTAATACGTTACATACATTTGACCTGAAAAGAAAATGCTCCTTAGCTCCATCTAGTGGCCAAAATGCTTTCACCTTTAGTATGTAAGCACCATGGCTAAGTGGTTAACTCATTAGCACTGCAACTCTGGATCCTGATGATTGAACTGTATATTTTAGGTTTGTGGGGCTATGTACTATCGGTGGCTTCCTGTCACTTTCCAAAAACCATGCTGGTCCGGCCATTTGTAACTGACCAAATTCACGTATGTGTGCGATATGTGCAGCATAACACTCCTGCTTTGCAGCAAGGTACATCGTCTTCATGCACTTTAGATATCTATATATAGTATTTTGTGTGCATGTCCTCTGGGTGTTCCAGTTTTTCCCATAATTGAGAAACACACTCATAGGTTAATTGGCATTGTCCCACACTACCAGTAATGGTTCTCAACTAGTGGGTCTTAAACCAAAAGTGGGTCACAACCCTGTGTTCAGTGGGTCGCTACATGCCTTCCACTTTTCTAGATTAGAGGCTCCTCAGCCTTGCCCTAGCGCAGCACTGTCAGCTTTTGTGTGAAGCAGCAATTCAAAATATGCTGCCCGGCACCTAGTGTCAGCTTGAGGTGGGAGAGGATGGGGCTATGGCTGCGAGGGAGCTCCATCCATACGTGTATTGCTTACAGCTCCCTCATATGTCCTATAGGAGGTGCCTGGACTGGAGTGACATCACATTCTGGCTCCCGGGAACCTTTACTGGGCGCGCAAGGGAGCTGTACAAGTAATACACATATGGATGGAGCACAGCAGCCAACACTGGAACCCAGGCTGAGTATCCACTCCAGTTCTCATAAGGTAGAGAGACTGGTTGGATCTTAAAAAAAAAACCAAAAAAAAACATTTTTTGGAGCATGTATGTGTGTGTGAGAATGTCTGGGAGGGTGTGAGATTGTGTCTGTGGTTGTGTGTCTGCCAGTGATTTTGAGGCCCGTTCACACTAGTACAGTGCGTTAATCGCACAGTCTCATTCGATTAACGCACTGTACCAAGCAATTGCACCGACTGTGCATTCTGGTGTGGGAGATGTGTCATGTTGCCATCCACTTGAAGGGTACCCCAAACGCACCTTCCATCCGCAGTTCGTATGCCCGCACCCGAACGTGTGGTACCCTAATGCCATGCGTTCCATTGCAGTGCAGACATGGGTCACAACTTAATGACCAAGAACAAATGTGGGTCTTGAGGTTACACAGCTTGAGAACCACTGCGCATCAGATTGTTCACATTTTTCTTTTTTTTGTTTTACTTTAAGTGTCACAAAATGACACTTCGTTAAATTTAATGAGCCACAGCCAAGTTGCAATGTGGTGACTTCAGGTGACCTCCAGCATGTTTTCTATGTTTCTCATTCATACGACGACTGAGCAGGACAGAGAGGGGGTGGGAAAATGCAACGTCTGCATTTTTCCACAATGCACATGAAAACAAAGGGGTTATTGCATATGTCTGATTTTTGTTGCTGTCTTCATATTTGTTTTTAGTATTGGCGAATGGTTTGTGGTACATGTTTTCAGAATATAGCTGCTGCTTTGAAGCAGTCAGTTAGACCTACCGGATATGTTTTTAGGGAAATGTGCATTATGCAACTTGCATTCATCACTGCTCAGTGTGTGAGCAGACTGTAAAGCTGTAGCCTGCCAATGTACAGCATTAAGAGTAGTATTCTTCCCTGGAGGGAAACCACACATGTTTCATACATTGTAGGTATTAAGAGAATAACATTTCCAATCCTTCATACAATGAAGTGTAGTAAAATATCATACAAAATTTGCGGGTTTCAAAATATTTGTGGCTGTAATTCTCTTTGCAGTACGCTGTAATTGTTTTACATCTATATTGACCAATTTATTTACAGAATACATCATTTAGGTGTAAAATGGGAAGGTCTGAGGCTTTTAAAAAAAGAACAATATTGAGAGGAAATATTTTTGTTTCTTCTAAACACATATAATATATACAGTATAACAGAAAGAGCTATATTTATAAAAGTGCTAGGTCTTTCAGTTTAGATTTTCACTGCTGATTGTGTAAGTGATCATGTGAGCTCCTAGCTGTTGTAGTGGAGACCCACTGCTGGGCATATGTAAAATTTCACATGGCAATACATTAAAGTGCCCATGTCTCGATTGTGTAAAGCCCCACCCCTTTCTAGCTAAGCCTGCCCCCTTGATTCTTGTATGTAAATAACTGGTGTAAAATGCTGCACCAAGATTTTAAGCATGTAGTAGACCTAGAATAAAACATTTTAATTTTTTTTATAGTACTTTAGGGGATATAAATGTAGTAGACCGGCATGAACATTTCTCAAGAAGGACAGCTATTGCTAGACCAGCGTTTCTCAACCCATGGCACCCGGGCTTCCTCAGGCATGACTCAAAATGTTCACACAGCATCATGCCTTTCCATGGTGTAGGTGGGCCAGCCACCAGCACAATGAAAACAAATTATGCTAATTTAGGGAAGGTGAATTCGGTTCTGAAAAGGACAGAAGCTTCCCTCTGTCAAGGCCTGCTCTGCCATGCTGCCAGCTCCTGCTGTGTTGGCAGAACTCTGATGTAAAAAGGGGGACTGATGACTCTGATGGAAAGGGTTGACTTCTGATGTAAAGAGGGCTTCTGAAGTGAAGGAGGGACTCTGATTTGGAATGGGGGGAGGGCTCTGATAAGAAAGGGGCGCTCTGATGAAAAGGGGAGACTCTGATATGAAAGTGGGCACTGGTGAAAGGGGGGGCTCTGATGGAAAGTGCTCTAATGTGAAAGGGGGACTGATGACTCTGATGTAAAGGGGGGCTTCTGAAATGAAGGGGGTACTGTAATTTTTAAATGGGGGGGGGGACTCTGATAAGAAAGGGGGGCTCTAATGAAAAGGGGGGCCTCTACTATGAAGTGGGGGCACTGATGAAAAGAGGGGATTTTGATATGAAAGGGGGGCTCTGATGAAAAGAGGGAACTGATATCAAAGTGGGGCTTTGATGAAAAGGCGGATTCTGATGTAAAAAGAGGGGCTCCTAATGTAAAGGGGAAACCCCACTTTCCTTTGCGTTTTTGTGTTGGGTCTTAAAACCTATACCAGACCCCTATCTTGTATAAGGGTCTGGTATGGATTTTGTAGGGAGCACATTTACATTTTTAGACTGCTGCACATTTTTAAAAAGGTGTTATGATTGAAAAATGGTTGAGAAACGCTGGTCTACACCCATTATACGATTGTCCATTGACCACCTAGCATAAACCTAATATAGGTATAGGAAAAATGTAACCCTTTCTGTAAATAAAAGTTACTTTTTATAGTGGTGTATTCTAGCTACAGTAGGTGCACACAGATTTAATCTTTTTTACTTCTATGTACAGGCAGGGCTCCTTTTCAGAATATCTGTGGAGGTTTGAACTAGGAAAAGAAATGCTCGGGCTACATGACCCAGAAGGCATTTCTTCTGGTCCTTTATATGTTTTGAAGAAGTGTACTCTTCACCCATAATAACGTAGCAGAGGAGAGGTGGGAACCGACATAATGTTTGTGAGGTTGTCAGATTAGCAAGCAACTCCCTTGTTACAAGTAAAGTAGATACAGAGTTAAACGACAATATTTAGGAATGTCAGTAGCTCCTGATTTTAAAACAACGTTCTGCTTTTTCATTAGATGAACAGTCTTCTCAAAGAGAATCATTCAAGATTAGGCTTATGTAAAAATGTAAATATTCAGTATTAAATAAATTGAATCCCAAATCCTAATCAAATCTGCACTATAAATGTACAAGCTAATGCTGTTACATGCATCGATGTGTCCCTGAACTAGTCCGAGCAATTAAATCATATATCATCATATATGTTGCTCCAGGTCGGTCCACTCTTGCCCGCCACATTCAGATGCTCACACAGATTGTCAATGGTGATACTGTTGCAGATGTAGAACAATTGGATAGTGGCATTCTGACATATTCCAAAAGCAGCTTCTTTGTTTATCTGCGTAATTGATTTTATGGATCAATATAGACCTGTAACATGTTTCATGCACACAGATGCTTGGTCATGGATTTGCATAGGTGCGAAGTCATAGATTCTATGACTAAGCGTCTGTGTGCATGAAACATGTTAGAAGTCTCTGTTCATCTCCTGTGTAATCGATTTTATGGATCAAGAGAGAAGCTACACAAGTGTAATACAAGTTATTAAACAGATGCTTTAAAAGGGTATGCAGCAAAAATTGTTCTACCTAGAAAACAGTCTAAATACAATTATTTGAGTCAGTAGGAACATTAATGTTTAAAGCAGCATTGCACTCTCAAACGTTTTTCAATAATGAATTCAGAGCAAACAAATATACATTGTCCAGCAAAGTATTCCTTTATATTTTTGCCCAAGCACTTAGAGTCCTCATGTTTCCGGACAACTCCAACTCTCTCAGCTCAACACACCTGAACTTCGTGTCCAGTACAAGATCACAAAAGAAGGCACAACATCCAACAGCTGTTCATCTACTAGCTTGTAGAGGAGTAGGGAGAAGAGAGCAGAGGAGTAGATTGCCCTGCTGTATAACACACAAGGGTGGCTCCGTCGGACCCTGCAAGGGAAAGGAGCCACCCTAAATAAGGATATGATGGCTAGTGCTCAGGGAACCAGTTGATTCTACAGGAAACAAACTTCTAAACATCAAGGAGCAGCATCCTGGTGTAAGTGATTTGAAATAGCTTAACCACCTCCCGTCTGCCAAACGTTGAAAAGCGGCCGGACGGGAGTCTTCTGGATGCGGGTAAGCGTCTTTAAACGTCCTTTGTGCCCGCGCCCCCTGGCGCGCACTAGCGGGTGAACCACCAGAATTTTAAACAGCCAGCAATGGCCGTTTACATACATGCAATCCGTCGTCTGTAAAGACACCCAATCGCTTGTATGCTGCATATCTATGTGCGACCCCCCTTCTCCTTACCTCTCCTCGCCATCCCTGATGCCCCCGGGTGTCCGATCCGGGACCGGCAGTGTGGCTCTGTGCACGGAGAACGGAGGGCGATCAGTACACAATCTCCCTCCGCTCTCCTCCCCGGTCTCTGAATGCAGGAAGTGATGTTTACTACATCACTTCCGCATTCCTCTGTCACTCGCCGGTACAGAAACCGGAGAGAAGCTGATGAAGCAGATCTGTGATTCATCAGCTTCTTTGGGGGTCCCTAGGTGACATTAGGGGTCTTATAGACCTTTGATATCTCCATAAAGACCTGTCACTGTAATTTGATATCACATAGGAGGATCCTTATCCCCCTATGTGATACATGCCGCCGCGAACATCGCAGTGAGAGCAAAAATTCTAGGGCCATCAATCACTGATAACACTAAACTGATGAGCGGTAAATCTTTTAAAGCATCGCCCATGGCCAATTTTGGGTATGGTAGTTTTTTGTGATTTCCCGGGCACGCACAATTTTAAGGCTTCACATGTTTGGTGTCTATTTACCCGACATGACCCCGTCTTTTATATTTTACCAAAAATTGGGTAATAATAAATGTTTCCTAACATAATAAAGGGAAACTAGTTTTGTTTTTAATTTTCGGTACTTTTTTCATTATATAGTAAAAAATAAAAACCGCACGGGTGATTAAATACCACCAAAAGAAAGCTCTATCTGTCCCCCAAAAATGGTATAAAATTAATTTCAATACAGCGTTGCAGGGCGGAATGAATGTCAGTCAAATTACTGCAGCGTGAATACTGAAAAATGGCCTGGACTTAAAGAGGGTGTAAACATTACGGTCAGCAAGCCGTTAAAAACGTTTTGACTTTAATATCACATTAATGCATGTAGATATATTGCTTATATTGTGCGAATTATGCATGCGCAAAACCCTAAACAACAAGCGCAAACAAGCAGTTGCCTGATATTGTAAACAGCTGTTGCGGGATTTTTTACTGTTGCGTCAACATTGACCCTTTATTATTTTACCTTGAAAGCTACCATTAAACAATTAAATGTATACAATAACATAAGAAAATTCCACATCCATTTAAATACCTATAACATGCATCTTTTTTTCCCCACTCCCAACCCTTGTTTTATATCCAGGGCCAGGCTCACTATTTCACTTGCTTATCAGGCTAACACAAAAGGCACTTGAACCACTCCACTTAAAAAGAAATAGCAGGATCTAACTCAAACAATGGAATATAATTCATGCTGAATTATTAGAATTCTGCTTTTCACTGTAATCCTTAAAGTCAACACTGAATAAGACTGAACAAATATTGACAAACTTACTATACAATCTTTATGTCGTCATAAATCATTAAGCCAAATAGTCCATGCGCGTAATATCCAATAATTAAGAACCTTTGTAAATATCTGCTGAAAATATATAAATATATGTTAAATCAGGAATTATGCTAAAAAGGAGTTGATTTAATTTATATGTTTTTTTCAGGAATGCTTGAATATGAATTGTATTCTGCTTTAATACATTTTAATACTTTATTGTTCACTTGGAAAAGAACACAATGCGTAACAGATGGCTGTTAACAGTTGCAAGGGGTAAGAATTCCAAGAAATTATGACCCTTTGGCTATGCCCATGCTGAAGTCATTAGTGGCAATGCAAATGAGAATCTGCCCATCCAAACTGTGACAACAAAAACATATAGTGGATTCATGAAAAGTAAAATATACAACTTCACACTACTCTTATCAGAATACATAATATAGACAGGCAGGCACTGGCAGAGTAAAATTAATGTAAGGAAATCTTAAAAATGTAAATGCATGCAACATAACACTTTTTTATATTCAAAGTCTTTTAGTAAGCCAGTCAAGTCTGTCACCTACAAAAGAGTGCTTGCAAACCTAGAGGTTCACTAAATGGACAAGACATTATTTTTAGCCGAGTCCAATAAGATATGAAAATGACAGTCACATGGCTAAATTAGAGTGCCTTATCATTATGTTAAAGCTTTGTTAATTTATGTGTGATGCAATTACAAAAACATTCAGTTCCATATTATCCTAGAGATGCTGATTTCACTATGCGCATCCCAGTTTTTCTTCCCGTTATGATAATGGATTTTGAAGGCGTGGCTGCAGTTATTAACAAATTATTATCTCACAAACTTACCTTTAGTGGAGGATGAAGGAAGAGTTGGCAGGGATTGTGCTCTCTGAGCTTACAGTGCTCTTACTCCTTGTCATATGAGGAGTGCTTTAATGAAATCCAACTGTAGAAAAAAAAAACCCCACTTGTGAAGATCAGATTTCAAAGTGGCCTTCTGTGACTAATAGAAGCTTGTTGCTCCATTCTTCTCTTGTGAAAAACCTTGGTCTTTGCCCATTAATGATAATTTTTCCCTGACCACATTCCTATGTGTTTCTCTGCTTTTCTTGGGGTCCCCGGTTCAGGTGACACCTATTCACAATTTGTATTCCAGCTATGAATAAATTAGACGTTTTGTTGCAAACATTTAGGAGAAGATCCAATTAGGCAAGTCACATCATCTTTCTCTGTGTTTTTTATTATGTAAAATAACCGGATCCACGTTTTAGAGAAATAAGCATCTTTTGTTGTTTGTTGTGGTAGTACACCATGTTATTTTTATTTTCCACACATAACTAGGAATGATATGCTAAGGGGATGTCTTCAGTGTATTACAAACATGAATAGAACATTTTTGTTTTGCTGGTCTTTTTCCTCATTTCCTTTTCAGTCTAAATGGGACAGTCAACCGCAATAGATTCCTGACAGTGGTTGTAACTCTTCCATAATCTATCCAAAACTAAAAATAGGTGCTGGAAGACTCTTACTGTCCTATGGCTACAGTTATTTAAAGACAGACTAAAGCCAAAACCTTGCTTTTAAACAGTAGCTGCCATTGGCACAGTGTTTTCATGTGGGACGGGAGGGCGCCGCATGGCGAGCACCAAGCCTAGGCGCTGAATCAATCAGCTCCTGGGCTTCTACTCCTCCTACTGAGCATGCCAAAGGAGTGCTAGCAGCAGGCAATCTACTGAATATCTCCCAAAAGCTCCATGGAAAAAGCCCCTCCCACTCTTGACATGAAGTGACAGGCATGGTGGGGTGTGGGGCAGGCAGATTTTGCTATGCAGGCATTAGGCAGATTCTAGTCCAGAGTATAAGTTCTATACATCTGCCTGCTTCTTGATGTTGGGGGGTTGTCTGATTGTCTGACAGAGGTGTGTCAGTGCTCAGTGTGTATGTTACACAATAAAGGGGGCACACTAACCACACAGTCCTGACTGCTATACTCTATAAGTTATGTTTTTTGTTGATAAGTCCTGACCAATGCACCGCATATGATATTTTGTATGTTACACAGTCTTTACTATTGCACTATATTGTATGTTGTACATTATATGAATGTGATCACTCACTTCGTATACTACGCTGTACATTATACAGTCCTGACCACTGCGCTTTATAAGTGTCACATACATGCCAGGAGCGACCAAGCTGAGCAGGGGAAGGCTATACTTGCAAACCTAGTCCAACTCCTGTGAAGGTGGTGATCAGGAGTGAGGACACAGGAACAAACAAGTGTCCAGAATGCAGGTCAGATGAAGTCTGTGCAGACGCTAGGGTGTGTTGACTGGGAATGGCTGATGCAGGATCACAGTGGTACACTGAATGTAGTAGAATACTGTAATAGGTGACTGATGCAAAGGGGGTCACAGGCCTGAGTCATTAATGTCTGGACTAGGGAGTACCAAATTGGAAGCCAGATCAGGATTAAAGTCACAAACAGAGGTCAAACACAGAGAAGCAGGAGAAAGGCACCAAATCGGTAAGCAGAGGCAGGGTTAAGGGCGCAATCCAGGGTTGTTTTCTTTGGTAGTCAAGTGGCTGGTCAGGTCTCAGGGAAACAGGAACAAGCTGAAGACCAGTCAGCAATTAGCTCAGAATCCATGCTGGTTTAAATAGGCATACTGGAGCCAACGTGCACGCCTGTACGTGTGCATACCAGCAGTGGCGTAGCAACCGGGGGTGCAGCAGGGGCGCGGGCCCCGGGCGAAAAGTGAAGGGGGGGCGCCGGGCGAAAATGGCACTTTCGGCTAAATGCCGAAAGTGACATTTTCCTGCCGTTTTGATGAATGTAGGACCATGCATAGCAGAATGAGCATGTGCCCAAGTAGATTTCCTGGTGACTACTGAACAATCCTTACAGTAAGCCACTCCCACTGGTAGGTGTCATATGGACATGCCATTTGCTCACTATGAGTGGTGCAAAATTGCTTTCCTTAGTGTAGCCCTGGGTGTCTTACAGAGTAAGGAGACAGCCAGGAGAGAGCGCGAGGATAGACAGCCACAAAAGAGAGGAAAAACAGACACGAAGGAGAGTGAGCATAGACAGCCATGGGAGAGAGCGAGGAGAGACAGCCAGGAGGATGAACAAGGAGAGACAGCCACGAGAGAGAGTGAAGAGAGAGGAAAGACAGCAGAGAGAGAGAGCGAGGAGGATGAGCAAACAGACAGCCACGAGAGTGAAGAGAGACAGCCAGAGGGGAGAGGAAAGACAGCAAAGAGAGAGCAAAGAGAGACAGCCAGGGGAGAGAGCAAGGAGAGACAGCCAGGCGAGAGAGTGAAGAGAAACAGGCAGAGGAGAGAGAGGAAAGACAGCAAAGAGAGAGCGAGGAGAGACATCCAGGACGATGAGCAAGGAGATACAGCCAGGTGAGAGAGTGAGGAGAGATAGCGAGGAGTGAGATCTTGTGTCCCTGATTCAGGGTCATACACTGCAGAACTTAGTAAATAGGCCAAAGCACAAAGTGTCTGAAAAAGTCTTGTTTGCTCAAATGTACCAAGAGATAGCCTACGCCTCCTCAAAAAGGTGCAGGGACCCAGCGTGCATTCTTGGTTGCTGGGCCTCCAGTGCGTCCCTGCACCTTGTGAGGAGGAGTTGGCTATCTCCTGGTACACCTGCATTTAATTTATCGACTGCATTAATATGCTCCCACTTGGAGACTCGTATACATAGAGTTAGGACCACACTTTACAGAGGTGCCTTGACGGGGCGGTGTGTGGCTTCTACATATTTTTGGCCAAAGGTTTGTGCAACTAAAACCTCTGCTTTTAATGCATACTGTTTTGTTGCAGGCCAGCTGACAGGTGTGCTGGGGACTTTAGCTCTGTACTGTTAGCTCTGTACGCAGAGAATCGGTATATATCACTGACATAGCACAGCCTGCAGCTTTTCCTCTGGATCCCCGCTGCTCTCCCCCACCTGTATGGGCAGAGGCAGCAGGGATCCGAGGAGAAGTGAAGGAAACGCTGCA
>NW_017306569.1:281850-327659 GCF_000935625.1 Nanorana parkeri
GAGAAGTGAAGGAAGCGCTGCAGCCCGCGGAGGAGGAGGCCGCTTTCACAGCAGCATAGCCGAGCGGTGAGGAGAGAGAGAGCCGCCGGCTGTCAGATCCTGGCCCGAGCGGCTCTCTCCTCCCCGCTCGGCCACGCTGCTGTGACAGCAGCTCCCTCCTCCGCCCCACCGGCTGCAGAGCTCAACTTCTCCTCGGATCCCCGCTGCCTCAGCCCATTCAGATGGGGGACAGCAGCGGGGATCCAGTGGAAAAGCTGGAGACTGTGCCGCCCCAATTCGCTCTGCAGTGCTGAGCCCTGGCTGCACACCCCCAAGCCCCTGCGCACCTGCGCCGAGAGCCTCAGTCGCCTCGCCCTCGCTACGTCCCTGCTCGTAGTGTATACATTTAGCATTGCACATGCAATTGATAGTATATGTGTAAGAGAGAGATTGGAAATGTTGCATGAACCGTCTCAGCCAAGTCACATCAGCAGGGGTCTACACCCGTACTGTGTACGGAGTACAGCTGCATACGAGCAGGAACACCAGGACGCCATGGTTGTTCCTGTCCGTCTGGGTTTCAACTGGCCTGAAACATGCACACAGCGCATACGGTACTCAAAAATCAAACTGTCCGGGTGAATCTCAGATAGGTGGCAAACACTAGTGGCGTAGCACCCTGGGCTACTGCCTGGTTTTGTCAGGGGTGCCTCAAATTCTTGCACAGTGCCAGCATTGCCATGGTTCAGGAGGGCTGGGCTTTTGATGTGAAGGGGGGCTCTCTGAAGTTAAAAACCACAGTCTATACCACCACTATACAATTAACATACAGTAAACAACATTTCAAATGTTGCATAATTCATTTTTACTATTAATTCCTCAGAATACATACAGCTGAAGGCTGACATTAATACTGTAAACTTTCTTTTTTTTTGTGTCTTACTGTTACTATTGCATAAACACAAATAACAAAATGGGAATTTATATGTAGCAAGGATATATATGGCCAAATCACCTAGTGACCTCTAGTGGCCAACAGTAAAACTGCATTATTGCTTTTTTTTTTATTATCTATAAATTAGAATATGATATTGCAAAATGTCATAAATAATATGCACAAAATGTATTATTATTATTAATAAAGTCAGAATGTGCCATTACAAAGCTTCTTTAATTTTTTTTTTTTTATAAAGATCTTTTTGTCATAGCATATATTTTAAAAAAAACCCACAAAGAAGACATCTTCCAGTTAAATATTTTTTCTTTCCACACTATGGTGGAGAGAACCACAAAGAGAAAATATTCAAATGACATATAAAAGACGGAAATGAAACCAGTACTCACAATATCATTATCATTTACATAAGATGCAGATTGAGAACGATATTAATACAACCTTGCATTTAGAATCTAAGGGCCAGTTTACACTGCTCCACTGCAATAACGTGTCTGTTAATACACACGTTACCACAATTTGCAGTAATGCGAATTATGAGTGCTGGTGCTCTGAAGTATCGATCATTTTGAATGGCACCCCAACACACTATAGCAATGCACAGACGCTGCAGTGTGTCACCAATTACAGAATTTAAACTTTCCTGACGCCAATCCATGGCAGCATACAATGGGGCGGAGCCATACCCATTGTATGCTGCCATGTATTGGCGTCAGGAAAGGAAAATTACAGATGGTAAGTATACAATTTTCCGTAATCATATGTTATATTCCTGAAAAAGGGTCAGGTGTGTTTTTTTTCTGTGCTGTGTTGTATCACCTTATCAAAACAGTATGAACCCGGCCTCATAGTGCATCCGATTAATTGTTTTATGTAATATAGCTGTCCATGTTTCCTTACCATAGTCAAGGACTGCAGTTGTAAGGTAGATTTCACAGTTCCTTCAGCTGCTCATTACAATTAGGCCTTATAATGGGCGGCAGGCTCAGCTTCCCCTCTAAAAAATGATTGCTTGTAGATCGCTTAGGAGAAGCAGTAGAACAGTGGTTGTCCGGCATTCAGGAGTCAATACTGTCACTTCCTGAATGCCATTTTTTCCCTCTCAATGGGGTTTTCCAATTGCAATGCCTTTGGTCTTTTTTGATTACAATGGTCGCTGTTGGCAAGTGGCACCACCTGCGAAACGCAATATGCCGTTTAAAATTTGCTGCACCATGTATGCAACCCTGAGTGTCACCATTTCAGGTAGGTGGTTGGGGGGCGGTAAAAATGTGGATCAACCACCTGTTTTTACTGCCTCCCTTACAGATAACCATATCCCACTTCTTTCATGGATTTTCCATTGTGTAGAATACACAAATGACTGGGAAATCCATCTCCAAACGAGAAACACCTTCATTGCAACCTTCTCCCGCCTCTTGAAGGTTAGGGGATGGCGAACTCATGATGCATGTTCTGAGGGATCAGTTATTATTGGTGCATGTTTGGGTGGGGAGTCCCAGGGGGCCGGGACAGGGCGGTTCATGGTGCACGGTGTCCCGTGTAGCTCACTGATGTCACTGTTTGACAGGAGCTGGGCGTGATACCAGCCAAAGCTCTTAGCAACCTTGGAAACTTTGACCCCACGTGACCCAATGAGATGCCACCTAAGACAACTGCCTCAGGCTACCTCATTATAGGGGAAGCCCTGCGCGGAATCATAAACTCCTCCGTGAAAATTCCACTATTGCAGTGTCCATGAGGTATAAGACAGAAAAAAAACTGTTTAATGTTTGTTTATACAGGGATGGGGTACAAAGAAATCTCTGTTGGAGAGATTTCCCCTGAGTTCCTGTCTTGGTGAAAGTGGAATATGACTTTAGGGAAGATCTGCGTAATGAACACAGGATTATTATAAGCCATCGTCTTTATTGAAGAAAACCAGAAAAGACTAAAGTAATCTCAATAATTGACTGTCTAAATAATAAATTATATTCTGGGGCACAGTTAGAATTGTATAATTTATCTGGGGATCAGTCCCTCACTTTGGGTGACTGGTAATGCTGGGATTTGGGTGGCCACCTTCTTTAGTGAAAGTATATACAGTATTGTGGCACAGTAAGAATGGGATTTTTGGGAACTGTGGAGCATCTGGGAAGATACATGTGGCACTGGCAGTCTTTGTCTTCTTTAGGAAGTGCATAAATAAGACTTATGCAAGTCATTTAGTGACAAAAATTACTTAAATCTTAGTACTGTCCGATAGTTGGATGGTTCATTTGAGGGTCACTCGCACTTTATAGAAGTTTCTAGAAAGTCCTGTGAAAAATGTGCTGAGAGCTCTGTCTGATGGCTGCAAATAAATTAAACTATCATTGCAATGTTACATGTTCACATGACTGAACTTCACTACATGGGTATATTGTATGTAACATATTATGTCTGCTGCATAATAGATTAGGGGTGATTGCTCTTTTCTGAGTACCGTAGCACAGCCAGTGTTTTATGTTCATTATTTCACCTTAAATTGTTATTTATTATTTTCTTTTCAAGGCATTTCAATCCCAAACCTCAAACTATATGTAATATTTGGAGACCCCGGAATTTGCAAAAAAAATTCCTAAGTTCATATCCATACCAACTCATGGCTCAGCAACCTTGATCTAATACAGTGATATGCTCCATCCAGCCTAGCAGCACTGCCCCATTCCTGATGCCATCCCCAAGTCAACATTCATTAAGCAAGATGTAACACAGTGATGTCCTCCAGCCGCATTGCCCCATTCCTGATGTTATCCCCATATCAGTGTACACCAAGCAAGATGTAACAAATGATATCCTCCTGCAGTAATGCTTAAATCCTAAATCACATCCCCTGGTCAATGTTCATCAAGCAAGATGTCCTCCAGAAGTTGTAGATAAGGAGCCTTTGTTTGAGACAAGCCTACCAAATTTTCATAAATTAAGCGCACAAAATTGTCATGTCTTAACCACTTCCAGCAGGTTCTCGTAAATGTACGCCATCCGCTGGAAGTGGTTATACCTTAAACAGCCAGCGATTGCTTTTTAAATACAAGCGCCGGATCGCTTGTGCGGTGCTGCGCCGTGTCCCCCCATCCGTTGCCGCCGGTGCCGCCGTCGGCTATCCGGGCTCCGCTGTTCCCTGTGAGAGCCCAGGACCAGCACAGCGAGTCTCCCCTGATGGATCAAAGGGGAGATCAGTGGCTTCCAGTGTTGAGTCCTAGAAATTTTGCGTAGGAATTTAAATTAATAGTTAAGTGTTACCAATAGGTTGTGCTCACCTGTCTTCTAAAAGATGGTCATCTACAAGTTAGAAAGGTAAAGAGGTGCACCAAATGAAAAAAATGAAAGCAGTTTAAAAAGGACTGGTTGGAACAGGATCAGCTTTTGGTCAGCAAAATGTATGCCTGCAAGAACATTCAGCTATTTCTAACTATAGGTGGTGACATGGGGAACCTTGACAGAGTGATCAATTCTGAGTGACATGACGTTCCAATAAATTACCTTTCTGGACTGCTATATTGTTGGTGTGCTGGTGACATCTATCCATTTTTGTACTGCGTGGTGGCGCCATCCGCGGTCACTGCGAGCACCACCCCATCCACCATTTTTGGTGTTTTCTGGTGTTTGCGACAAGATATATTTTTGTCAATTCTGAGTGTAACACATCTAGCACATCGTTTTCAGGAATGCCTCCAACACTGTAGAAACTGATATCTCATGTGCAAAGATACCTTTTCCAAGCACTGCCTTTGTTAAATCTGTGATATCCTGCTCTGTTATGCCTTCCAAACCAGAGTCTGTAATTTCATGCCAAGATGTGTCTTCCACATACAATACTAGATGGTGGAGCAATGCAAGAGCACTGCTTACCATCTTTGGTTCCAAGGTATGGAATGGTGGACATTGCCGGAGACCACATTATGATGCTCAAGGATTAATTTTCAAACCTAACTGCAGTGGTGGAATCTTTTGTCACAAAGAAAAGCAGTACACTTCAAGAGCATTTTGGTAATTGAAAGCCATTTATCTCAAAAAAGGCTCACAAGTTAAAAAAAAAGAATGCCTGGAGAATTGCCGCAGGATGAAACCCTTGTAGTCATTGATCAGGCAACAACCAGTCTTAAAATTCCCAGATCAAAGTGACATTCCAACAGAACCTTTGCAAACTGAAGCACAGTTGGCTGAAGCCTCACCTGGCGCCATCACATATAATTCAGGTCCATTCACCTGCATTAGACCATAATGTCAGTCGGCTTGTATCATTACCAGTGGTAATCAAAAATCCAGCCCAGCAGCACTGCCCCATTTTGTTTTGTGTGTCTCTTTGCTGCAACGAACATTTGTCCGGGACGAACATGCGTTCAGCCTACTGCTAATGAATTTCGTCCGAAATGTTCGGTTTTGGAAATTCGGATCCGTTTTCATTCATCATTTCTGTCATTCAGAGATTTGGATACATCCGAATAACAAATCTTTCCGAAAGGAATCGCACGTGTCTATTTATTAACTCAAAACTGTTTTATTTTTTATATTTAGTCAGAGAAGTATTTTTTGTGTACACTCTTACTGATTTTAGTGTGCTTTTATCAATTTAATTGTGTATTTTTATTGGTTTAACCAGTTGACATCCGCGGCGTTAAACGCCCTTCCCATCCAGGCCATTTTTCAGTATTCAGCGCTGCGGTACTTTGACTGACATTTATTCCGTCATGCAGCGCTGTACTGAAATTAATTTTATACCCTTTTTTGGGGACAGATAGAGCTTTCTTTTGGTGGTATTTATTTACCACTGGGGTTTTAATTTTTTAGTATATTAAAAGGAAAAATTACCGATTTAAAAAAAAAAAAAAAAAACAGTTTCCCCTATATTAAATGATAAAACATTTATTATTACCCAATTTTTTGGTAAAATATAAAAGACGGGGTCACGTCGGGTAAAAAGACACCAAACATGTCAAGCCTTAAAATAGCGTGCGAGCGCAAAAGCCACAAAAAACGATAATACCCAAAATTGGCCATAGGCGACGCTTTAAAAGCTGTTACCGCTCATCAGTGCCCGCTAGGGGGCGCGCGCGAGCAGAAAAAAAATGCCGTCTGGAGGCGGCAACCCGCCAATGCAGCAGTGCCGTCCGTCCGTTTTTTTACAACGGGCGGACGGCAAGTGGTTAATATTGATTTGATAAACATTTGTGCAATTTTTGTAGGACCTTCAAAATTAGTAGCACCATCTTTTTATCCCACCGGGCCTGTGCTTTCAGAAAATATATGATTTTGGGGGGTCTTTTACTCATGCTGAAAGCTACAGTTGAAAATAAAGAAAAAGGGTGAAAAATGGTGTGACCAGCTGAGGTTAAAAGCGTTCCGGGGGGCTTGGCAGCAAAAGGGTTAAATAGTGCGTCTCCATAGACACAGGCTAATCCCAGTTGGTAGTGTGAGGCAGATGCATTACTCACTCCACAGCTGAGCAGCAACACTGCAGCCAGCAACACAGACTGCAGAACACTGGGGCCATATTCATTACCTCACAGATGAAGGGTAAAACTGCAGCCAGCAACACAGACTGATAATGTTACATAGGCTGCCTAACATTGCGCCTATGTTTATTCTTTTATGTACATCCATCTGTTTGGATGTGTTAGTTACATTCTGTCTGTTAATGTAAACCTTTGTCTCTACATCTCGATCTGCTTATCTGTGTTAGACCAACTATCTCCAGCAATGAAAATTAGTTTGTCACTCAATCCTGTTAGCCTGCCAATCAATAAAAATGAGTCTGTCACTTTATCAATCTATTTTAGTGTCAAATAGTCTTGCTCTCAACGCATGTTTGCCGATATGTGTCTTTCTGTATCACCAATGGTATATATGCCCATCCAACTGCCTCCATTAATTGCAGACAGACTTTCTGTCAATGTCGGCTTGTATCATTACCAGTGGTAATCAATCTACACATCACTTGTACCCGGCCTGCAGAGTTTTTCTAATGAAATCAATGTGTCAATATAAATAAGATTTGGGAGCAATGTCAGTTAGTTTTTGTCAATGCCACATGTTACTTCTCTACCACAATCAGTGTGTCTGCCAATGCCCATTTGTTCTCTCCATGAGTGTGTGTCTGCCATTATCCATCCGTTTGTGCATCAATACAAATCAGTGTGACGGTCAATGACCATCACATCATGTCTGTCTTAGACAGTCCATTTATGTTTAGGCATGTGTACCCAGATAGCAAGCAATTGAGCTGCAAGTTTGAAAATTACTTGCTAAACTATTGCTAGACTTGCCAAGCTTCACAATTTTGTTGCACAATTGCAGCAAGTCTGCTTTGCAAGTCTCCAGATCAACGTGCTTTGCAAAAGTGCTGTAAACTTGCAGAGCTCTTGCGAAGACCTGCAGGACTCTAAGCCCCCATTCACACCTATGCGTATTGTAATATGCGCGTCTGTCGCGCGACCGTCACGCGTTTTTTTTACCGCGATTCGCGGTAAAAAAGTCGCGCGATTCCAAAGGCTACTTGGCAGTATACAAATGGAAAACGCCCTACAAAACGGACCAATACGCAGCAAAAAACGCTCCGGGACCTTTTCATGCGTGGGCCGTTTTGTAGTGCGTTCGGGACGGGCGGAAATACGGACAGGTGGGAACAATACCATTGACTACAATGCTATTAATTTTTTTGACCGTTTTGTAGAGCGTTCATCGAGCGTAGGACGCGCTACAAAACGGTCAGGTGTGAATGGGGCCTTACTGTAGACTTGCCAAGCAAATTTGCTACAAAGTAAAAAAAAAAAGTGTCAACTAGAACTTCTGCTGCAAGTCTACAACCTGCCAGGAATGTGTGCAGCAAGTTAACAAGAATTACATTTTAACCCTGCCACAAGTTTGTGGCAAGTTATCTTTGCTATCTGGGTAGATGTTGGTGTCACCACCAATCAGGGCTGTAGCTACCATAGGGCGAGTGAGGCACCCGCCTCAGCGCAGCTGAGAGGGGGCGTAGCCAGGGCCGGCCTGGCTGCGCCCCCTTGCCCCTGTTGCCATGGTAAGCACAAGGCACCATTGGCAACAGGGGCACCAAGCAGGCCAACACTGCGACTCGGCAGGGAGAGGAGGATCTGCACAGGCTCCAGTTTATCCTCGGATCCCGCAGCTGTAAGGGCAGAGGATTCTGTGTCCTTAATCCCTTTTTCTATTTCAAAAGGTAAATGTCAGGGGTCTGTTTAGACCCCTGATATTTCCCCAAAGCCCCCCCAACAGTAAAAAAAATAAAAAAAAATTTATACACTTTTTTAAATAACACGTCTGTTGAGGGGCACAATTTTATGTTCTTGCCTCGGGCACAAAAAGAGCAAGCTACGGCTCTGCCACCAATACCAATCATTCTGTCAGTGTCCATTTTTTAACTATCTGCATCCATTCCCCTCTATCCACTAATGACAGCCTATTCACAACAGGCAGTGTCCCTCTATTCCTGTGAAAAAACATATGAAAGTTGATCAGGTTAGGTGGACAGAGAGAAATATTGGTGAGGCATGTGAATTTAAAAAAACAATTACCTTGAAAGTGAAATAAAACAAAAAATAAATTCAATTTGGCTCCTTAGGGCTCTGCAGTCATGCATGCGCTGATGAAGTTTTCTGTAGCATTCACAGCCGAATATTGAGCGGTGATGTGGTGACCAGGCACAGTGGGAGGGTTTTGCTGGTGTGGGAGTCCGGCCTCCGGTAAGATGACATCACTACAGCCCATGTGTGAGATAATGGTGTGGGTAGGAATGCATAACACTTGCAGAAAATTCTGATAGTTATCTGAACAATGGTGGCACCGCCAAGCATGTGCAGTTGTATCTTTCGTATAATCCAAAATGGAAATAATACCTGTGTGATAGCATCTTAAAGAAGAACTCCAGGATTTTTAAAAATTAACCCTTGCAGTGAGGCTACCCCCGCGCTGCAAGGGTTAAGTGCTTGTTTGTGTCTAGTTGCTAAAATAACAAAGATATACTCACCCGAAGCTCCGAGCCGGCCAGCTGTCACAGTGCTCTCTCCTGCTCCATGCAGCATTGGTATCTTTATCGTCCTTACATCTATCCACTGTGTATAGATGTTAATGATTTACGGGACCTTAGACCGCTGCCGAGAAAGGGGGCGAGATGTTGGAAGGACCGGCCTAAGAAGAAGCTCGGAGCTTTTATATAATAACTGTTTTTTTTAACCTAGACACAAATGAGCAGTTAACCCTTGCAGTTTGGTGGTAGCCCCACTGCAAGAGTTAATAAAAACATTTCTTTGAGTTCTTCTCTAATGTGCAGAAGCTACCTGTCGTCTCTATAAATATGGTGATGCTACCATGCAGTAGCATTCTTAAAGTAACTGCCCATAGCAGCACTTAGGTAACAATAATTTGCTACCACGCGCTCACCCAGGATTTGCGCCATTTTGTTTTATTCCAAAGACACTACCCCAGATGCATGACAAAGTCTCCGATTTAGAGGAGGCCACAGGTAGCGGAAAACCACATCAATATGAAAAATGTGGTGCCAGGGGGAACCTGCTCTCAGGCTGCAGGTCCTGAGTACCAGGCTTTATTATTGGATCCAGTACAGTCCTGTCCTACTTCACTGAAGCCACTGTGGGTATGGTGAGCCTGTACTGCACTGCTGTTCTCCTCTACAAACCCCCCACTGTCCCCAAATACATCTCTTCCCATCTACTGATGATCTACTGCCCTTCTAACGTCCCCTACTATATCTCTACAATCTCTTTACTGCACCCCCATTACCTTTCCTCCACCCTGTACTGCTCCTCTGTTACCCCCTTACAGCGCACCTATCAATGTCTAGCCACCTACTGCCCCTCTACCATCCACCTTCTAGCCCCCTTTGCTACACTTACACCACCCCCTATTGCACCTCTACTGCCACCCTACTACTACTCTGCCATCTCTCCACTGCACCCTCACACTTCTCCATTGAACGCCACAGCCACCACACTGACACGTAGAACCCTACTTGCTGGCACCACACTGATGTGTATAATCTTGCAGGACCACCACACGGATGCCACTGCACCGGCATGCAGGACCCTGGTCACTGTCACCAAACTGACATGTGCAACCCTGCTCACCACTAATACAGAGAACCCTGCTCGCTACCTCCACACCGTGTACCGCCACACTTTTGCACTGCCATGCACTTCTGCACTTGCTGACACCACACCGATGTGCACTTCTGTATTCCTCCAGTATAACCAACGAACACACTTTTGCTATTCCACACGCATTAACATGTGATGTCTCACATTAATGTACATTATGTTAAAGTGATATTAAAGTGAAAAGGGTTTTAAGCTATTCCAAATGCTGATGAAATCTCTTACAATGGATGCTGCTCCTTCATGTTGGAAAGTTTTAGCCTCCTGCAGAATCAGCTGGTCCCCTGAGAAGAGGACCTGATATCCGGTTTTAGGGTGGCTCCTTTCCCTTGTAGAGTCCTATGAAGCCCCCCTTGGGTGTGCTAGTAAGCTGTATGCATTATTATTATAATACAGGATTTATATAGCGCCAACAGTTTGCGCAGCGCTTTACAATATAAGGAAGACATTACTATCACAATACAATTCAAGACAGGATGGTAATCATGTATGTGTATCTAGAAACACACAGACACAGCAAATCAAGCTACTGCCCTCCCCCCTGCCCCCCCCCCCTCCTCCCTCCACCCTTCTAGAAGCTAGTAGATGGACAGCTGCTGGAGACTGTGCTGTCCCTTGTGATCTTGCATGGGACAGGAAGTTTAGTGGAGCTGAGCTGAGAGAGTTGGAGCCAGCAGTTCGGAAACATGATGACTTTAAGTGCTTGGTCAAAAAGACAAAGAAATACTTTGCTGGGCAATGTATATTTTTTTGAACTGAATTCTTTATTAAAAAAACTACTTTAAAGCTCAATTTTGGGCATGAAAATGTTTATTTAAATATATTCCTTAACACCGCAAAGGGTATAAATTAATTTTGTGTACACCAATTTTTTTTTTGCAAATCCAGATATTTCCTTGCCAAAGTAGCAGTGACATCATCACTGTGCTATACATAACCTGTGCAGAGCTGTGGGAGGGACCCAGCAGGCGTCCAGCCGTCCTCCCTCTAGGTAGATGTGGGAATGCGAGGATGGCTAGACGCTGTATAAGGTGATTTAATGCAGTATGAAGTCCAGCTGTCCTTCCCCCCATCTCTCCCAACTGAAACTCTGTACCTCAGTATGAGCTCTGACTGGGAGAGAATGTGCAGAAGCCTGAGCTCTGCAGCTGTGACCGGGTGATCACAATTGCAATGCTTTCCAGGATTGAATGCACATATTAAAGAAATGTATATTATTTTTATACATTATTAATTATGCATTTCTTTCATTTTTACAAAAGGTGAACATATCTTTTCAGTTTAGGGAGCATAGTGCAGTGTGCTGCTACGCGTTGTGATTTGGTGCAATACAGGTTCATTAGAAAGGTGCATTAGGTGTAGCAGTGCACGTAATGGGTGTTTCCCTGGTGTTCCAGCGACGCTTGTTTTGCACATTACAGCACACAGTAAAGACTGAATAGCGCTTGCTGTCACTAAACCAGGGGTGGGCAACTCTGGGTCTTCAGCTGTTGTGGAACCACAAGTCCAATGAGGCACTGTAAGTAGGGTTGCCACCTTTTCTTCCATCGAAACCCGAACACTCTAGTGACGCACAAAATTTTTTGGGGAGAACCAGTCGCGGCTTCTTCATATGTAAATAGCGCCACCCATTCATATGTAAATATCCCAGTCAAGACTATTTTCAGTGGGGGTTCAGTAGCACCTATCCTAATTTTGGTTGCCCATGTCTGCCTCACATCTTGTGTCCGGGATTCAGCTTGCACAAAACCCGAACACAACATTTAAAACCCGAACTGTCCGGGTGAATCCTGGACAGGTGGCAACCCTAACTGTAAGACTGACAGTTACAGGCATGACTCCCAGACACAGAGGCATGTTGGGATTTGTAGTTAAAGCACACCTGCAGTGCCCATCCCTGCACTAAACTCGAACACACCACCTACTGACTGTGCATGGTGCAGTTGAAATAATCATATTTATATACGACTAAAAAAGAAATACAAAAACTGTTTTAAATGTTTTTTCTGTGGCCCTGAACATAACAAACAAGACAGGCAAAAACACTAGACATTACACAATATCAACTTATTTTAACAACTCGTATGCGTTTCCTAGAGACTAAATAAGCTTTTCCATATTTGTCCCCATTACAGGCGCCATTTTATTGAAGTTCTCTTAATTGACCTCGGCCTCAATCCTCTCGCTGCCTCCTTATGCCTCCTACAGTCAATCCCATTTTTCCCATGTTCTCGTAGCAGGTGTACACAGGCAGTGTACCGCCCCCTCGCCCTAACAAAACGTAGCTCGTGGAGGGCTTGCGCTGCACGTGCGCGTCCATCTCCTGCGTCTGTGAGCGAGCACGTCTCACTTGCTCCTCCTCCGCTACCACAGCGCCTTGCCCGCTTATACAGCCAGGGAGGAAGCGGCGGCATTAGCCCCTCCCACAACACGACGACAGTCGCCCGGGACATGGAGCGGCCTTGATTCACCGTTTACACTACAGCTATAGACCTGCAAAGAGCAGGGAGGCAGCCGGCACCCAACATGAGTAACAACAACAATGCAGTGAACAACAGGCAGAGCAAAAGGGTCACCAACTCTGGCTCTATTCTCCTCACCTCGCAGGAGAATGAGGCTCTGTACAGCTACCTGGGCAAGAAGTGTATGGTGAGTGCGGCGGGCCTATTTATTTGGGCAATAGCATTCATTTAAATGCTGGGCCATTAACTGTGGGCGGATAGTCTACTGCGCACCTCACTCCATTCCTGTATATCTCTGCAGGGAGCCGTGTGACAGCGCCATAAGGAAATGATGGCTGAACATGTCTGTCACATTGTGCTCACCTGACATTGTATGTGTACCATCCCTTGCCTGTGTCAATAGCTTTATATGTCCGGATCTCATAACATCCCTGCTGGAGAGACATCTGTGTAGAGACACATTATGTTGTATTACGATTGACTAGCTGCGTTTGCTATTTCTCCTGAGGGTTTACATGCACATCACCTGTTATCTTTGTTTGCCTAGCTATGGTTACGTCTAGCAGATGTATTGAAAGTGTACACCTTTTGTATTGCATGGCTTACCCTATTCAATATATTTAAGCATCTGAGTGAAAAACTGTTTAAAATGGAGCTCACAGTTACTTTTAGATAGTTTACAGCAGGGATGGATGAATCCCGGGAGCCAGATCACCAGTGCTCAAAGGGTTCACCTTAATGGATAAATATTCTGCTAGGGCTGGACAAATCCCAGGAGCCAGATAGCCATGGCTTCGTCACCTTTTATAATAAAATACTTTGTCAGGGCTGGACAAATCTCAGGAATCTGATCACCAGTGCTCCTTAAAGGGTTAGTTCACCCCAATAGAAAAATACTCTGCCAGGACCGGACAAATCCCGGAAGTCTGATCGCCAGTGTTCCTTTAAAGCAGTGGTTCTCAACCTTGTAGGGCCGGGACCCCTTGGTAACATTTTGCCAAGATGTGGTAACCCCCAACAGGGCACTGGACTCAGGACTTGGTAAGGCACTGGACTCGGGAATAAAAATAGAAGCACACTCACAAGAATACAAGCCCTCCCCAGCCCCTGCTACCTACTTGCCATCTCCGTCTCCATGCAGCCTTCCCAGCCCTGCTAAGCTGCCCACTTCCTGCAGAGCCCACACAGTATGGGAGGCAGGAGGACAGCAATGGCTGTGCATAGAAAGGTCTGGCTGTAAACACTCCCCGGCCACTAGATGTTGCTGCAGCGGCCAGGCAGTGTGTACAGCGGCAATTTTTTTTATTCAAAGCCATTGCTGTCCTCCTGATGACTGACACTGCTGCGCAAGGAGGAGGCTCTCGCTCAGCGCAGCAGAAATGAACGCGGCAACCCACTCAACAATGGGTTGCGACCCACAGGTTGAGAACCGCTGTCTTAAAGAGTTAGTTCACCCTAATAGAAAAATACTTTGTCATGGCTGGACGAATCCTGGGAGTCTGATCGCCTGTGCTCTTTAAAGGGTTAAGGTCCCCTTACACCTTACACTAAAGGCGGCCATACACTTTACAACCATCGCAAGACCTTAGTCTTGCGATGGTTGTAAAGTAATTAAAAAAACGTACGATCTGCCCATCTTGGACAGGCAGATCGTACTCTCGATCATCGCAAGCCCGCCCCCCTGAGGGGCAGGCTTCCGATGACCACAATGCTGAACAGGCAGTGTGCGCACACCGGCCCGTTCGGCATTTGTCTCCCGAGCACCGGTCAAACCAGCCAAAAATCGTACGATTTTCGGCTGGTTTTCTAGCGTGCTCCTTAGACAAAAGACATGCGACCGTACAGTAGAAACGGTCGCACGTCTTCGTTCACACTGCTCGATTCTCGTACAATCGCGGGATTTCCCGCGATTCTCGTACGAGAATCGAGCAGTGTGTGGGCACAATAACTGTTGCAGCTCTACTCCATCCACACAGTTAAGTGTAGATGGAGGAATCTGTTGCACCTTTTCCATCTGACCACAGACAATCTGCAGATAATTGTAAGGTGTATGGCCAGCTTTAGTTCATCTGTATAGTAAAATACTCTATGCCGGGGCTGGACTCATCCCAGAAGCGGGATCTGCAGTGCTCATTCTCTAACACACTGTTTTCCCTTTTCCACCATAGTGCTGCGTTGAGGCTGGTTGTGGTATCTTGTATAAAAATGCAGACATGCTGCATTTTTTCACAATGAGCCTCACCTCTTGTTACCTTATGTCAGGTGAGTGAAATGTGATTTTTTGTGACATTTCAATCAAGTTTTAAAAAAGATAAACAGTTCCTTCCACTATAACATTGCAAAACATCACCCCTACACAGCCACCAGCCCACACCAATTTTAGCATCAATGAGCACTACAAGTCTGACAACACTAATTAAGCCACTGTCATTTTTTTTTAAAGAAAGTTGCACAATTATTGAAAAGCAACCCTTCCGCTCCAGTCTGGTGATGTTGCCTAGGCTGGGATGATGTCCATCAGTCTGCTGCAAGCATGCTGCAGGCACCAGAATTTGCACTAAGTTAATGGTATTGCTGTGGAGGTGAGTAGCAATGGTAGCGCTCCTTGTGTAGTTCTGGAAAACGAGAAAAGGACAGAGCGCCACAATCTAGCGCAATGACTGGTGGAGGAACAAATAATTCTGTGATGCTGTTCACTCACATTAGATCGGGTTCATACAGAGACTCAATATGGGTCTTCATGGTCAGAACGTAGGTCAGTGTGGTGATTGGTCATATGTTGACAGCAAGTCTGAAAAGAACTAGGTGCAACCAGATCATGGATTGGTAGGGGGTTAGGGTAATAATCTGAGAGTTCATTAAGACCTGAATGTGTTACTTGGCATGTATAATAATATATCTGATAATATGACCATGTTAAGGCACTTTCATCATTTAAATTGTAACCTGAAAGAATTAGCTGAATAATCTGTTTCCTATGGACAGCACAGTTTTCCCTTTTACATGACTTAGTAGTGACATAATGTGCGCTAAGATTTGGCCAGTTTCCAAAGTTCATTAGATACTATTATTGCCCCATCAGAGTTTCTTCCAATACATTTTTTTTTTTTTTTTTTTTTTTTATCAACCAAAACTATGATTATTTAAGGGTGAGGTAGGCAGGCATTCCTAGCTGCATGTACAGGATTGCTTAAGAGGTTTCATAAATAGAGTGGATGTATGATGCACCACTTATTGTTGTGAATCAGTGGCACTTGCATAACTGCATTTAATTACATATTCCTCTGTGCTAGAGATGATACTCTGTGGCAAAAGCACTACTATTTAGAATATTACTCAGGAGCGGCAATTTTCTCCCGCCAATATTACTTGACCAAAATTGGTGACATGCATTTTAAACAAACTATTAGCAGTTTCAGGATAGAAGTGGAACTTCATTATATTTTGCTTATGACTTTAGCTATGCTTAACAAAAATGTTATTAATGTGTGTCAAAGTATTATACAGCTCTTTTTCTTGTATGGATTATATATATATACAGCCATTTTTGTTGCATGCCGATCCCCTTTTTTTCCTTTAAGATAGTGTTGGTTTGGAAGTGCTGACATGAACCATATTAACCACTTGCTGACCGGGGTGTTAAACCCCCTTCCTGCCCAGGCCATTTTTCAGTATTCAGCGCTGTGGTACTTTGACATTAATTCCGTCATGCAACGCTGTACTGAAATGAATTTTATGCCATTTTTGGGGGACAGATAGAGCTTTCTTTTGGTGGTATTTAATCACCACTGCAGGTTTTTTTTTTTACTATATAATTTAAAAAAATTATAGAACATTATTACCCAATTTATTGATAAACTATAAAATACAGGGTCACGTTGAGTAAATAAACACCAAACATGTCAAGCTTTAAAATTGTGCAAAAACGCAAAAAATACCATACCTAAAACTGGCCATAGGCGATACTTTGAAAGCTTTTACTACTCATCATTTTAGTGTTATCAGTTATTGATGGGCCTAGAATTATTGCTCTCACTGCGACTTTGGCAGCTATATGTAACGTGTGGTGTAATCGTTGTTTTTGCAAGTAGGCGCACCCAACGTGTATTTACGTTTTATAAGTGTGGGGGCGGGGACTTGACTTTTTATGGTGGGTTTTTTTTAATATAAGACTTACTTTTATTTATTTTTTTTAAACTTAACTTGATTTCTATCACACAGGGGGCTAAAAATCCCCCTATGTAATAGCTAGAAAACAAATGACAGGTCATCTTTATGGAGACATCAGGGGTGCCCAAGACCCCTAATGTCACCTAGGGTCCCCCAAAGAAGCTGATGAAGCAGAGATCTTCGCCCACGCAGAAAAAAGTCACGTACATGTACGTCCACCTGCCGGGAAGGGTCCGCCCGTTTTTTACGTTTTTTTTTTCTTCTTGGGAAGATGGCAAGGAGTTAAGGAATGGATGTTTAGATCACCAGCACCATTGTCACGTTTGTCATACAAGCCACAGTTTCAGGGCCACAAAACGCTGGCTTGTATGGCACATGTGATGATGTTATAAAGTATTGAAGGATATATCCACGTCCATGGATTTTGATAGTGTTGTTTGATAGTGGTGATCCATACATCCATGTTATCACTTTGAGCACTGCATCCTATGAACGATCGGTGTATAAACGCTGTATGGTGTGCAGATGATACATCAGGGGTGTGGAAATGTTGGAAAAAACTACTTGTCCAAGGACTAAAGTGGGGGCCGAATCTACTTGTCCCTCATGACAATCTACTTGTCCTGATACAAAAAAAATAATTTTAACCACAACCGTATTTAGCCGTGCTAAGAAGCGCTTCTCATTGGTCAGTGCCGTCAGGTGACCGCGTTGACCAACGAGTGCTTGCAATTTGCGAGCGAAATTCAGAATACATGGAACAGGTACAGAGATAGTACACCCGTACTGGTGGACGGGAAGGACCGGTCGACGAAAGGTAAGTATAGCGGGAGGGAGATTTGTGCGGGTAATTCCATTTTCCCAAATTACTTGGGAAAGTGAATTGACCCTTTTTAGGGCTGGTGCAGACTTGGGCAATCCCGGGACGTGCGATCGTGTGCGGTTGCATACAGCGGTAGCCTCTGCATGTATGGGGTTACATCTGCGTGGCAATCGCTGAAAAAAAGGTACATGTACCTATTTTCACGACATGCACCGTGCAGTGTTTTCAACCGTGATTGCCTGGGCGGATTTGCAGCAGGTAAACGTGCAATCTGCCTGGCACGACTGGGGTGCCATTAGAAAATAATGGCACTGACAGCACGATCGGCGGTGGTGTGAGATTCCGTGACCACCCAGCCATCTGCTCGATTTCGTGCACGATGCCCGGGCAGTCACGGATCGCACACCACTGTCGATTGTGCTGTCAGTACCATTATTTTCTAATGGCACCACAGTCTTGCCAGGCAGATAGAGCGTTTTCCTGCTGCAATACAGCCCTGCCCGTGCAGTTGCACACGATCGCAGTTGAAAACACTGCACGTTTATTTGCGTGCAGATGGGGGCAGCGCGGCTGGTTTTCATTTTTTCAATTTGTATTTACTTTGGAAAAAATCTTCATTTGTTTTATTTTACGTTATCGCCTTTTTTTATTTTTTAAATTTTTATTTAGTTACGTTTTTAATATTTTTTTACTTTTTTTTTTTTTTTTTTTTTTAGGAGTTCTAGCAGGCACTGTTGCTAGAACTCCTGTGTGACAGGAACGAGCAGCAGACGCTGAGGACAGAGGCTGAGGGAGGTGACAGAGCCTACTCCACGCCCCCCGCTCTGTCCCCGCCCCCCACTCTCGGCTCTCCATGCTCTGTCCCCGCTCTGAGCGCTCCACGCTCCGTCCCCACTCTCGGCGCTCCCCGCACCCCGTTCGCAGCGCCGCTCTCGGCGCTCATTTAAGAAAATATAAACCAGCCCTGCTACTTGTCCGTAGCAGGGCTAAAACAGTGTAAAAATCATTTGCCCGGAACTACATGTCCCGGGCGTCGGGCGATACGAATTCCACACCCCTGTACATTACAACACTGCATGTGCCATATTGATTCATATGAATTTCAATGATCCACTTTAAAGCCCATTTCTATGTTTGCATTTTGAAAAGAAGCTTTAAAACAAAAAAGAATGCAACTCTGGCTGCAATACTCACCACCTGTCCAAGGCTCTGCTTGAAGACTTATGTGCTCTGAGGTCCAGCTTTGGTTCTCTTCTGGGTTAAATTACACCCTTCCTGTGAGTAGCAAGCATCATGGACCTGATGGGAATGTCATGACAGTCCCCTTGTGCACTCAATACAATGATACTGAAAATAGTGCCGATGTCATCAGGTTAGCAATACATCATTAAAGACCACCTAGCACCAGATAAGACGACCAGTAGGCTTAATGTAATGTGCCTGGCCTAAAGACACCTGGGGAAAAAGGTACATGCAGTGTGGGGTGGTCTTGGGAGAAGGGGTGAAGTTGAGCTTTAAAACTGGAAGCTGTGCCGAAAAAGGCAAGGAGAGGGCAAAGTAGTAGCCCCCAATATTGCCTGTGGGCTCTGCAGTCAATGTTTCCCTAAGCATGGACTTACCATGCCTTGTTCTCCATTATCTCATGCGGATATGGCCATCTAGGTAGTGAATATGGCTTTGCTTCCTCATGTTGGAGCTTATAGGAGAACAGTAAGCACTACAGTACAGTAATATTGGGATAGCACCTACTTGATATTTGTTACATGTTCTTCATTCACAAAGCATTAAAAAAAAAAAAAAAAAAAAAAATTTTTTTTTTTTTTAATTTTATTTCCTTTATTTACTGAATGCAGTAAAAGAACAACACAAAGACATACAGATTTTCTATAGAAATATAGGACACATTGTCCTAATGCATAATAAACATATAAGGCAAACATAGTATTAATTGGACAAAAATCAAGCTTGCTAAACAAAGAAACATTAACGTATCGTTTACCGATCCATCAGGAACTCTGGGAAGTTATATAGGACACTATGCAACATCCACAGTGTACTACAGTCTGTTGGATATCCTAGACTAGAGACTGGGCCTGTGGGCGTATGTTGCATGGGACAGAAATTAGGTCTTAAGCAGAGTAGGGAATGTATTGAAGAAAAAAAAGTGCAAGAAAAGGAAGAGGGGCAGGGGAAGATAGGGAGGGTGTGTGAGACAGTGGATGACGGGTACATGGCAGGGGGCCGATCAGGATCTGGGTTTTTCCTTGGGTAACGTTGGTCTATGAAGGGTCCCAAGGAAAGTAAAATGTGAGTGTGCCATTTCTCCATAGGAGTCAAGGTATCGTGGGGTTAAGCAGTCCAGAGTAGCGCTCTTGAGTGTCTGAAATATATCCAGGTGTCCCACACTGCGGAGAGTTTCCCCTCTGTGTTCCGCAGGGAGGCTATGTCTTCCATTGTGTACAAGTCATTCACCTGAGAGCCACATCTGCACAGTGGGAGGATTAGCTTCCCTCCATCTCAACAGTATACAGACCCGAGCTGAATTCAACAAATGATGTACCTGGGAATTTTTATATCTGGACAACGATCCAGAGGTCAGGTGTAAGACACGCTGCCAGTTGGTCCCGGAGGTCTACAATTATCATGTCCTCCAATGATCCACAGAACCTGATCTCAGAATTCTCTTAACCTTGGACAGGACCAGATTGGGTTTGAAGCAGGGTCACAACTTCCGAGCCGCATCTCTAACAACTCTGACACAGAGGCATTCATTCTGTGTAAGAGCCAGGGTACTCTGCTGCTTACATTATTCAGTTTAGTCTAACCATCTAGTTTAACATTCAACCTTTTCAATCTGCAGAAAGGCCTTCACCAAAAAAACCTGTAGAAGGTAAGAAATATTATTAAAAAAGGGGTATGCTGTGTGAATAGGGGCATATAACAAACATTTTCTTAAATTTGACTGCAAAAGTAGAAATACACCCTACTGTTAACTGTGTGTCACACAGTGGATGGTTATCTGTGCTTTGATTTGGTTTTTCCTGTTAAGTTATTATATTCTAAATATTTTGCAAAACATTACAGATTTATTGACAATAACAGGAGAAAACCTCAAAAGTTAGGATTCGGTTATAATTTTTAAGGGGCATTGGCAACCTGGCATCTGGGATTTGTCCAGCCCTAGCAAAGAGGAATACTGGTATGAACAATTCAGTAACCTGTAGTAAATCTGATTTTAAAGCAAACCTGTTCTGATAAAATACATAGCCTGTCGTGTGTGTGTGTGTGTGTGTGTGTGTGTGTGTGTGTGTGTGTGTACACACATTTGTTTAATGCTGATCCAAAGACTCGGAACAGATATGCAGATCAGGACTTAAGCTGCATGCTTGTTACATGTCTGGGACTCTGAAAGTATTGAAACGGGAGACCGCCAGGTAACTTGCATTTTCAGAAGGAGAATGAAAGTTACAGCTTGTTCTCTGTTCAGGGTTTGGAGGGATTTCTCTTCACTGTTTTAATTGGCACCTGTCAAACAAAGTGGGAAAACATTTTTCCTTGCTTCCCTTCCTTCTGGCAACTATCACACCCATGTCAGTCACTGCTTGTGGGTGTTACTGGGTGGATAGCAGAGAACATAATGCCTGCTGGTAGCAGTGCCTGCATCATGCCATCTCAGTAGTCCTCATAACTACAGAGGACATGTTTATAACCGCTGTCCAGGACAGGAAGTGATAGCTGGAAAAAGGAAGTCTTCAGCACAGAAGATGCAGAACAGGAGACCCTCAACTAAAGGTAAATAATAAAGCAAAAACAAAGCAAAACTGGAGTTCTTCTGTAGATATCAGATGCTCACTTCTGGGAGTGTTGCTCTCGGTGGTCTTCCACAGTCTACTGGTTTCTTCTGCTGAGCCCCTATCTCACTACTGATTCCTACAATGACATGCAGAAAAGCAGGAGGAGCTAGTGAGACCTATGGGGGACATAATTACTGTGGGAAATGTCAGTTTCCCTGTTGACTTTCGGGGTCAATTTCTTGGTTTCAGAATAGGGATGCACCTATACTGATACTAGTATCGGTGCCGATACTGAGTATTTGGGTGAGTACTCCTCCTCGGCCAAATGCTCCCGATACCAGAACTTCCGGTATCAGGAAGCTGGGGGGTGGGAGGTCATTACATGCCCCCCAGCTTCCTGATTGGTCACAAAGGAGCCGGGTACCAGGCCAATCGGGGGGGCGGGTAATGGGTAAGCGATTCATTACCCGGCTTCCTGATTGACCAGAAAGCCGTCTCCATGCTTTCTCATGTTGAAAAGGGAGCATGGGCCGGCTTCCCAGCCAACCAGGAAGCTCGGCGGCGTGTAATAACATGCCGCCTAGCTTTCTGATTGGTCGGGAAGCTGGCCACTCAGGAATCCGCCTAGCGAGTCATTAACTGCCCCCCCCCCTTCAGGTTTCCAGATTGGCCAGAAAGCGGTCTCTATGCTTTCTCATCACCTGGTGATGAGGGAGCATGGAGCAGGCTTCCAAGCCAATCGGGGGCGTGCAATGACTCGCCGCCCGTCTTCCTGGTTGGTTGAGAAGCCAGCCAATCAGGAAGCCGGGCAGTATACCTGGTGACGAGGTAGCTTGGAGTTGGCTAATCAGGAAGCCGGGCCGCGAGCCATTACATGCTACCAGTATCGACTACTGGAAAAAAAATCGGTACTTGTACTCGATACTCTGGAAAACCGGTATCGGGGCATCCCTAGTTCAGAGCACCATTGAGCTTTGCAGACCGCAAGAGAGGTAAGTATTCTGCTTCATTGCAGGCACGTGCTTGCTTGAGTTATTGTCAGCATCTCTTGAAACATTATTTTTTCACAGAATGGTTTGCTGCTTTCCCTGAATCCGCATTGGAGTTTTGTTACATGGTAAGGCAAGAGTGGACAAATTTTAGATGTATTTTTTAATACCCTGGATGATGTCATTATACCTTACTACAAATGTAATTAGATAGCGTACTAGTTCAACATCATATGTTCAGAAAGGATATAACTGTTGCATTAGATAAGTAAATCTTCCACCATACTTAAAGAAAAAAGTGTCCATAAATGTGGAAGCCATCTGGAAAATAGTGACCCATAGTAGTCTGAAGGCTTAAGCGGTTTTATTATGTACAAGACATTCATTTGATCTTTTTATAGGTATGGTTCTCAAATCCCTGTGTCTCTCCAATATCTAGTGATCAGGAGCTGTCTGGCATTTGAGGCCCGGTTCACACTTAGACGATATGCGACCGCACGGCCATTGTGCACGAAATCGTGCAGATGGCTGTGCTGTCGCTGAATCGCAGACCACCACTGGTGGTTTACAGGCTTTTTTTGTGTGTAATTTTTCATTGCAGGATGAATGGCAACACAATGTACTAGGGCTGCAGCCTATGATTATTTTCATGATCAATTAGCCCATTTATTAACTTCGATGAAGCGGATCAAATAAGAAAATGAATACCCTATAAAAAAAAAAAATGCAGCGTTGGACATAAAGTAGACAATTTTTTTGAAATCTCATTGCACTGGAACACAGGGCATTGCAGCACCGCGATCACACTGCGGACGGGAGTTGCATTTGGGATCCATTGAAATGAATAGCAACGCACCTCCTGTAGCAAAATTTGTCAGGTGTAAACTGAAAATGACTTCTCTCTATATTATATAAAAAAATGTCTTCATTGCTGGGAGCAATAGCCAGCCTGCTATTGGATATTTCAAATTGCAATAGCAGGCTGACTATTTCACCCGCCCACTGCCTGCCATAAGCACGGGGAGGGACCTGAAGGGGATAGTTCTCAATCAGCTCCTCCTCTGCTGATAGGCGGTGGGTGCAATAGCCAGCCTGCTATTGCATTTTAAAATATCCATTAGCAGGCTGGGTATGGCTCCCAGCCTGTAAATGCAGAGGAGGCACAGGGCAGAAGAGAAGGACCGGGCAGTGGGGGAATACAGTCACAGCGGTCTCTCCTCCCCCCTGGTGCCGGCTGCAGTGGTCTGTGTCCCCTCTGCCGAGGCAGGCGGGGATTGAAGGGGAGCAGAACAGCGGCAACTAATCGAGGATGATGAGAATCATTGCCAACGATTCTCATTATCGATTAGTTGTTGCAGCCCTACAATGTACCAGCGTACCTAGTGTGCGATATTGCTGTACACTATACGCATGGATACCGCAGCATTGTGGTGTGAATAGATCCTGAAGAGAGCTCTACCATGGGTCTGTATTGGTTAGAAAGAACTTTGGCGTGTGTGTGTGTGTGTGTGTGTGTGTGTGTGTGTGTGTGTGTGTGTGTGTGTATATCTATATCTATATATCTTCTATACAGGGCAGCTGGATTCTATAAATGAGAATGTGGGAAGTGGCACGTACATTGAGGTAAAGTGCCTCAGGAAATGCAGGTGACTACTCAGGTAAAACAAAAACAAGGAGAATTCTCAACCCTGATCAGCAATGAACTCAAGTGTAAGCCTGTTTGGGAGCGGCACACAGGCTGATTGTATCAAGGCTTGTAATGCAGGAAATACACTACAGGCTTCCTTATTGCAATAAGGGAAATATACACTGTTCTGTAGAGAAATCATTTACATCCAAAAATAAGGATTCAGTCTGTCACATCTACATTTGGGGGTTCATTTAAAAATGTTTTATATCCTGTACTCATCAGCGTTATACGCTGGGCGTAACTTTTATAGATTAAACCTTTCGTGTAATTTTAGTCATTAAAGTGATCCTAAACTCTCTTTGACACATTTCATATATGAATCAATAAAATGTATATTATTATTATACAGGATTTATATAGCGCCAATAGTTTGCACAGCGCTTTACAATATAAGGAAGACATTACAGTCACAATACAATTCAAGACAAGATGGTAAGAAGGGCCCTGCCCCTGAGGGCTTACAATCTAAAAGGGAGGGGCAAGTGATACATGAGGAGGTAGCTGTGTGGAGATGATTGTTTGAGAAAGTGATTGTTCAGTGGTTAGGTTGAGGTGGGATAGGCTTCCCTGAAGAGATGAGTCTTAAGGGATCGCCTAAAGGCAGTCAGTGTTGGAGATAGACGGACAGGTTGGGGTAGAGAGTTCCATAGGATGGGAGAGACTCTAGTGAAGTCCTGGAGGCGAGCATGGGAGGAATTGATGAGGGAGATTGAAAGCAGGAGGTCTTGTAAAGAGCGGAGGGGACGGTTAGGGAGATACTTTGAGACCAGGTTTGAGATATAGCCGGTAGCAGAGTTGTGGATGGCTTTGTAAGCGGTTGGTAATATTTTGAATTTTATCCTTTGGGCTATAGGAAGCCAGTGTAGGGATTGACAGAGGGGGGTTGCAGACACTGAGCGGTTGGTTAGGTGAATGAGTCTAGCAGCTGCGTTCATGATAGACTGAAGGTGGGATATCCTGTGTAGTGGAAGGCCAATGAGGAGGGAGTATACTTGTTCAACCTCTTTAATCCACTAAATTTTTGAAGCTGGAATCACATGGAAGGGATTTCCGAGGACCTGTGGGTGGCCCTATCTGTTTTCCAGCATGTCAAAAGTTGATATCAAGATCGACTTTTGTCAAAGGGAAATTTTCAGAGGAACAGCGCAACCAGTCAGCTGCATCCTGTGTTCAGGTGTTGAGGATTCTCCCACTGTGTGCATTGTATTTAATTATATAGCGCTGACAATTTTACTCAGCGGTTTATGTAGTGCACACACACATCGTATGTTGAAAAGCCTGTTCCTGCTATTCGAGTGTTTTGAACTTCACCTCCCATTCAAGATCTACTGGGGAGATGTTATGGAACCGGTTTTGCTGCATATGGCTGAGGGGACTTATTTGCTTTCTGGGAGTCCTGCAGCATCCTTTTTTTTTTTTTTTTTTTTTTTTTCCCCCCCACTGATTTGATAGTCCATTCAATGTTGGTTAATCTACTTTAGTAAGATAACATGACATCGTTCTTGCATTGATTTGTATAGACAAATTTGAATGGCCTGTAAATGCATCTGACATGCTGCCCATTCCTTCTGAAAATGAGGATGCTGGCCCTTTCTTTGGAAGTGCATGAAATTAGTGTGAGTTTTCAGGCCTGTTCTTTATGCTGTTTGCAAACTCCGATTATTTGCCAAGCAATGTGACAGGCTACTAGAATAGCACAGAAATACATCTGGATTCCTTTCATTGCTATTGTGACACCATGGCACTTTTTTCTCTTCCTCCACATATGATCGTTAAGATTTCCTATAACAAAGAAATGTTTTGATAAGTTTCAATATGCTGTGAAAGGTCCACAAATATAGCACAATTCAAACAAACTCTCCAGTTTTACTTAGAATATTATAAATATTTGGCTTAGGAGCCTCACGTCCCCTGAATCTGTAGTCTAGACCAGGAGCGTCAAATCCAAACTTACTAAGGGCAATGCCCAGGGTTGTAAATAATATCAGGGGCCAGACAAAAAAAATGTTTTTACCTTGCTGCAGTACAAAGCTCGGGCCCACCATTATATGATAGTCTTGGTGTCTTGTGTGTGAGGGCACTACAAGTGTCAGCAGACCCCATTCATTAAATGACACTCTTGTATGAAATGACAATCCTGTGTATGAAGGCACTAGAAGTGTCAGCATGACAGTCCTTTTGCGAGGGCACTGTCCATTCAATGGACAGGGACTGCTGACACTTGTAGTGTCCTCACACACGACACCTGTGGGACTGAATGGACAGGGACTGCTGACACTTGTAGTGCCCTCACACACAGGGCACCAAGAATGTCATATAATGATATGACTGTCCTGGTGTCCTATGTGTGAATGCTAGTCCGCTAAAAGGAACCTCACTTTGGTAGTTTTCCCTCCACATAGTAAGATTCTAATGCTTGATGGAATTAGCAGTCATCCTTGTAATTTCGTTTTCAGAAATTGTGATTTTTTTTTTTTTTTTTTTTTTTTTTTTTTTTTTTTTTACAGATTTTCTTAAAGGGGAGGAACTTTACCCTTATCTTTAAAATAACAACAGACACATTTAGAAATGTTTAGTAAAGACAATCTACAAACTTCTAGATAATTGCAGGCATTTTATTCTTTGCATACCTCATTTCTTTTTTTCCCAGTCTTCTCACAGTGACCATTTTAACTAAAGGGCAGGTTATTCGATCTCACTTTACTTCCTGGATTACTGGCACATTTGACCATGCACATCATCTCAGGGGAGGAAAATGCCTTTCCCTGAGATCTCATGAGGTTACAGATGAGATTTTCCAGCAATTCTCTGCTGATGTAACCTTCCCAGGATGCATCACTTGGGCACAGATTACATCATTAACGCCCAAGAGGACCAGGAAGTAAATGACCTCTAAGTAAATGAAAAACATATTTGTTTAATGTAATAATGGTTTTGAATTTGCATGCAGAGCTGCAACCGGATCTGATTTTTAGTACAAGGGGGTAGAGGTCCACTTTAAGCTTATTCAGTAAACAGTGTAAAGAGCAATAAATCTGCTTGACCATTCAGTTTTTTGTTTGGTTTCTGGTTGCTCCAGTTAGTACAACATAATCCTGGTAAAACGTATTTAGATGTTTGATTTTGGTCTGTTTTGTCATTTAATGTAACAAAAATTGTCCCTAAGTGCCATTGCGCCAAAACCCCCCCAAAAAACAGCATTTTCTGATGTCAGTGCTAGTTCATTTTCCTTGGGTTTTTCAAAAAGCCTGTTTTGACTACTGAATTATATATTCTACGCCAAGCAGCTTTAAAAATTAAAACATTTATAACCATTTTCTCCCAATAGAAGGTAATGCATTTTGAGCTTTTTTTTTAAATATATAAACTGGTGCCTTGGTGTGGTGCTATGTGCTGCAGTTTGAATTTTTACAGCAAATTTATTTTAGTTTTAGTTATATTTTCAGTCTTCTGAATTGTTTTAATTGACTAAATATCATAAGATTTTAGTTGATTACATCTACTAGTCTACTAAAGTCTATTTGGTTTAGTTAGTGATTTAAGAATTTCTCTAGAATTTCCACATCTCATTATATAGTCCTGGAGTAAACATCTGGTAACCTGTTATTACTTATGGTATTAAGGTTTGCACATGCAACACAGACACAGATTTAACTGTTGTGAAATAAAACATGTCTATCTTAAAATTAGATTAAACCAAGTCTTATAAAGAAACTATAATATTGAATATTTTCAACAAAGGACCAGTAATTAGATATGCATTTATTATAACAACTTGCATATCGCATTCTTAATTCTTTCAAGCAGAAGTGCAACTGTAAAATATTAAAATGAACAACTATTGGCTCTAATGCCATTGCACATATTACCTGTCCATTCTGGATGGAACTGGAAGTCGAAAGAGATTAGTTATGATCTTGATCTCTTCCCAAAATCGTCTCTCCCGAACATTTCAGTCTGGTTTCAGTTAGCCAACTATAAAATGTCCAATATATGTCCACAATACGTTCTAGTTTGTCATCGTACCTTCGTTTATATTTAGTTTTAGTCACTTGACAAACTATGACAATAATAGTCTAAATTAAAACCGATGTGCTGATATATCATTGGCACACTGTGGACCATTCATGCAATGTACCGCTAGTCCTGTCTGCCATCCGTTGCCTACTTTGTTTCTTTTTTGCTGTTGACGCATGCATTTGAATGTGATTGTATTTTGAAAATCTTGATGAATTACGAAAAATCTATTTTTATTAGCTGCTTGTTTCTTGAAGAGACAAGCCCTATTCTGGAGCAAAACACAAAGGAATGTGCTCAGTGTAATCGTATTGATCACTGTGCTTCAGTCAAGGCAGAGAAGGAATGTACTTTCTAGTCAGCATTTAAAACAGGAAATATATATTTTTTGTTCCTTAGGGAGAGGAGCATGGAATTTAGATGCCTCTGCAGCATTTACAGAGTTCACACACACCACAAACATATTTACTGACCTAGCATAAAGATCATGTTTGCTTGGAAGGATACTCGGTTTCCTATTCTTAGTACTTGAATAATTCTGATTATTCTACTATGCCTTATTTGATAGAGCTAGAACAATTTTGCCTGGAATATTGGTCCACAAATTATTATTCAGGATTTATAACGCCAACAGTTTGGCAGCGCTTTACAATATAAGGGAGACACAATACAAGACAAGATGGTAAGGAGGGCCCTGCCCGTGAGAGTTTACAATCTAAATGTGAGGGGCAAGTGATGCATGAGGTAGCTATGTGGGGATGAATTGTTTGAGAAAGTGATAGTTCATGGTTAGTTTGAGGTGGGATAGGCTTCCCTGAAAAGATCAGTCTTTAGGGATCGCCTTAAGGCAGTCAGAGTAGAAGATAAATGGACAGGTTGGGGTAAGGAGTTCCAGAAGATGTGAGACTCTAGAGAAGTCATGGAGGCGAGCATGGGAGGAGTTGACGAGGGAGCTGAAACACGGGAGGTCTTTGGAAGCGCGGAGGGGACTTTGAGACAAGGTTTGAGATATATCCGGGGGCTGAGTTGTTGATGATGGATCTGTAAGTCATTGTTAGTATTTTGAATTTTATCCTTTGGGCGAGTAGAAGCCAGTGTATGGATTGACAGAGGGGGGTTGCAGACACTGAACGGTTGGTTAGGTGAATTACTCTAGCAGCTGCATTCATGATGGACTGAAGGGGGGATAGCCTGTGTAGAGGTAGGCCAATGAGGAGGGAGTTGCAATAGTCAAGACGAGAGATAACAAGTGAGTGAATTAGTAATTTTGCGGTTTCATTGGTGAGGAAGGGGCGTATTTTGGAGATGTTACGAAGGTGAAGGTGGTAGGATTTGGATAGTGAATAGATGTGGGGAAGAAAGGTGAGGTCTGAGTCAAGGATGACACCTAGCACCTTGGCATGGGGGGAGGGCTGGATAGTTGTGTTTACAATCTCAAGGGAAGAGTTGGGGGAAGATGCACCGGCAGGAGGAAATATCATGAGCTCAGTTTTTGGAAGGTTGAGTTTGAAGACGTTTTGTGACATCCAGACTTTCAGTTAGTAGATTAGTGACACGCAAGGACACTGAGTGGGTGAGTTGTCGAGTGGAAAGATAAACTTGAGTGTCATCGACATAGAGATGGTATTGGAAGCCATGTGACATTAACTGACCAAGGGAGGTGTAGATGGAGAAGTTAAGGGTTTCAAGGACAGAGCCTAAGGGGGACCCCTACAGAAAGAGGGGAGGAGTTAGAATTCTAGGTGACGCTAAAGGAGCGCTTGGGTAGGAAGAGAACCGTGAGAGAGCAAAGTCTTGTAGGCCAAGCGAGGGTCAAGTTTTTTAGGAGCGGCATGTGATAAACAAGTGTCAAGTGTCAAAATCAGCAGAAAGGTCTAATAGCAAGAGTAAGGAGAAGTGGCCATTGTTTTTAGCAGTTAGTAATTTATTAATGCGTTTCGCAAGATCCTGATGTGCAAACAGGTAAAGAGTCACTCCAAAAAGCTGCCGTTCTTGTATACTGTACGTCCTGTTCCTGAAGTAGTTATACCAAGAGCATGGCTGCTACTGCAGCCTTGCTCTTGGTATTGTTTTTTTGTTTTCAGCAGGCAATTCTCTTTTTACAAGTGATCTGTGCAGCTGTTTAGCCACCCAAATCACCTGTACAAGTCTGCATAGGTGGCAACCACCCAACCTGCTGCTGTGGTTTTCAGGGTCCTCCCACTCCTCTGGGACCACAGGAATTCGTGTCAGGATGGAGAGGGAAAGTAGACGGGGAAATGTTCGTTTCCCGATCTGCTCTGTGATCAGTGACTCAGGAAGTGCTGTGCGCAAAGCCGGATGAAGTGCCGGTTAGACGAGATTGGGTACAATGCTGTGCTTGATCCTCTATATTGGAGGCCAGAGCAGTTGATGTCTCCATAAAGAGATCATGTCGCCTCCAAAAGCTACAAGCCCCTATGTGATGGCAATAAAGTGATGTAAAAAAAAAAACAAATTTAAACCGTGACAAAAAAAGTAAAATAGGGTCACACATTTTGGGTATCGCTGATAATGTCTAAGAGCAATAGTTCTAGGTCCAAAATTTGCTGTTCGCTCTAAACTGATGAGCAATAAAGGCTTTTAAAGCATTACCTATATGGACAATCTTGAGTACCATTTGTTTTTTGCCATTGCATAGGCACACACAGTTGTTGCACTTGACATGTTTGGTATCTATTTACTCGATGTAACCATCTTTTATATTTTGCTAAGAAGATAAACTGTTTCTGTGCACTACAATTCATTTAAAGCAGATTTATGGGGTGAGTGAAAAACATTCATCCCCATAATTTAAGCCGTCCTGTGACATTGAAGCTATATACCTCCCAAATATAGGGGAAGAGGGAGAAGTCAATCTTCACTCACAGATGGGAATAGCTGGGAGAGAGGGCAATGTAGTCGTGATGGGTGACTTCAATTACCCAGACATAAATTGGGCCAATGGAACTTCGGGTTCGGCAAAGGCGGGGCGATATCTAAACATGTTGCGCGACAATTTAATGGACCAGATGGTGGAGACTCCTACAAGAAAAAATGCCATCTTAGATCTAATTGTCACTAATAATGCAGAGTTAATCGAGGATATTGTAATTGGGGAAGGTCGGCTCTGTTGATCGGGAAGTCAACGAACACATACCGGCGTTCACTGACTTCCCGATCATTTCCCTGCAGAGAGTGGTGTCAGTCGCTGCTCCCTGCAGGAATTCCCTTCTCCGATCCTCCAGCGCTGACTGGAGGACCGGACAGGGAAGGGGGCAGGCATAGCTGGCTCTGCCTATAGATAGGCAGAGCCTGCTGTTAGTCAGCCCACAGGGATGCGTCCTGGCTGCGGTGATCTCAGTATATAGTGGGTAATAGCTTGCTCTACACTGAGCTTTGTGTCACGGGAGGTGGTTAGTATATTTCCTCCCCTGACCTTGAAAAGAACTATGGGGGGTAAAAAAAAGCTTACCCCATAGTTCGTGTTTTTTGTTTTTTTTCCCTCTAAAAATATTGGTTTTGATAAACCTTTGTGCAATAATTCAACATAATAATGCAGCTACCATTTTTTTTTATTCTCCAGGGCCTCTGCTTTCAGAAAATATATACTTGTTTGGGGTTTTAAAGTAACTTTCTTTCCCAAAATCCAGATTGTCGTTAATGTGTGGAAAAATTACAAAATTGCTTCGGTAATAAGGTGGTTAAAAGGCTTCCAACTGTGGTTGCAGCCAAACGTCAGCATTTTTTTTTAAGCTAGTAGTAAAGTTATAAATCCAGTTGCTAACGTTTTTATACAAGCTTTAATATATTGTATTTTGAAAAGTAATTTTCATTGTACTGCCTTGTGGTGATCCTGCTGTTAAGGTCCCTGTCCAGGGATTTCCTGTTGTGGTGTGACCACGCTCTATCCCTTGTTCTGCCTGATGAAGAGGATCCTGCAAGACCCGGAAACGTTGCATTTAGTGTATCACGTTATGGTGAACTTACGTCAAAAAGACGTATTTGACTTGCTCTTGGAGTTCCAGGGTCTGTATATATTTAGTTTGATATTGACCACGATTGCCAACCGTCGACAGCTGCAACACCCACCCTCATTATCTTTGTAACAGTGGTTTCGAGTGCGATGGGTTCATGGACTTTATGCTCTATCCCTGTCTCCCATATTTTGTCCCAGTGTAAATACACTCCTGTTCTACACACACCTGAGTGGCCATACTAATGTTGTGCAGGCATGTTTCGCTATTACCACTAACATTGAGAAGTCTAAACTGAGCAGTAACGTGCAGCCACACCTATAGTATATGTATATAAGCCAGATGTTACTGCAAACAGATTGCAGTCCTGGGATGCAAAAAAAGATTAAAAGTTAACGTTTTAAATCCATTGTAATATTAGATTGTAACATTACAGTGTCTATTTATAAACCATTTTCAAAGCTGTTCGTTCTGGGGAATGTCGAACGCAGGCAACAACATTTATTTGTACTCTTTTCAGGCTAAATGTAACATTGGGAAAATACCACATTGTAGTAGCTATATGGTGCTGAGTAGCATAGGAAATAAATACTGGTCTTCAACTTCATTTAGTGGGTCCGGTAGAAGTTTAGTATTTTTTTTAAAATTACATTGAACCTGAAAAGAAAATATACTAAAGGTGCCCATACACCTGCCGATTATCGTACGATAATCGCGGGATAATCGGCAGGTGTATGGAAGGTGTGCGACCGTTTCTACTGTGCGGTCGCATGTCTTTTGTCTTACGAGCAGGTCTGTGGCCTGCTCGTAAGACAAATGCCGCACGGGCCGGTGGACTCAAGCACATACTGCCTGTTCAGCATTGCAATCATCGGCAAGCCTTCCCTCAACGGGGCGGGCTTGCGATGATTGCAAGTACAATCTGCCTGTCCAAGATGGGCAGATCGTAAGTTTTTTAATTACCTTACAACCATCGCAAGACAAAAGTCTTGCGATGGTTGTAAGGTAATTAAAAAACGTACGATCTGTCTTGCGATGGTTGTAGGGTGTATGGGCACCTTTTTAGAGGGGGATGTATCAAAACTGGAGCAGACAGACTCTGGAGCAGCTGTGCGCGATGACCAATCAGCTTCTATCTTTTTTTCAAGCTTCACTGAACAAACTGAAGATAGAAGCTGATTGGTTGCTTTGGGCAACTGCTCCAGATTCTGTTTGCATCGGTTTTGATACAGAATGTAAGAATGTTGGTATTTGCCTCTATTCGCAAATCCATGAATGTTCGGAGATTCACAGTGCAAATGGCTCTGCGAATTGTTTATAAATAGACCTCTACATGTGGAAAAGTCAAAGGAGGTGACTGTATTTAAGTCACTGTTTGTATAGAGTTCAGAATGTGTAATATGTACATACATTTACCTAAAACTAGGCATAACTCCAAGACATCTTGAATGCAGGCTGCACACTTTGAACAGTGGTGCATGATCAAGCCGCCATATTTATGCACTTTTACAACCGTCATTCTACCATGTTTGTTGATAGTGTTGGTAAACGCTTACCATTACAGTTTGATCAGTGACTGAATTCTGTTACTATGAAGAAGAGAAAACGTTAATGTGATCAAAGTACATGAAAAACCCAGACTCATACTGGATATTACATGCTTTTAAATGTATTGCTTGATATTGTTCTGAACGTCGGTATTTGCTTGTACATTTTTGGTCCGTACATTGTAAAAGGAATAATGAACTATTCATTTGATGTGCACTTCTACAATATCAAAACAGAGCCAATGGTATTTTGTATGTGGGTTTTATATAATATTCAGTTGTTGAAATGGAAAGAGCCTAGAAATTGTTAAGTCTTCCTACACTTGACCGCCTTCCATTTCTATGGCTTCTGCATGCCTGCTTGTTAACCCTAGCCTGGGATACTTATTGTATTTCTACTGGCTGAAATGGCCCCACGCCACAGAACACAATTCTGATTTGTGAGTTCTTTTCATGGTGTACACAGGCTTAGATTGGCTATCTGGTTTCTTTTGCAAGTTCCTGAAGGTCTAGGCTTTGAAGTACACATAGGAGCTTGAGGGAATGACTTTGGGTCTATAGGGAACAGTTCATTTGTTTTCAAAAACTCATATTCACTGGTGTATTTAAAAGTAGAACATCAAAT
The DNA here is from genome assembly GCF_000935625.1 of Nanorana parkeri. NCBI lineage: Eukaryota > Metazoa > Chordata > Amphibia > Anura > Dicroglossidae > Nanorana > Nanorana parkeri. The sequence goes on from NW_017306569.1 coordinate 316,028, forward strand.
TCTGCCAAAAAAGCAATTTACGTTTTCTTGACCATGTTCTAAAGAAATGGAAATATGTTGTAGACACCCATGGCAAACCTGACTACAAAATGATTAGCTGCAAGGGTTGATTGCTTGTTTTGCCTAGGGGATGATGACAAAGTTGATGTACTTATGCTATTCCTCAATACGGCAGACTTCCTCCTCTTTGTGCAACCAGTCCCTCGAAGCCACTCCTTGCAGATCTCTGATGTCAGCCCATACAATGCGGGACCAGCAGACCTGTGTGTTTATTGCCAGGCCTTTGGGAGAGGATGGGCTTAGACACACATTTTGAAATGGTGTCGTATACTGCACTGATCATTCTTTTTAAAAGAAGGGGAGATCACAGTTATTGACTCAATCAGTTTCTTGGTTTTTAATTAGCCAGCTAGTTATTTGTGGGTATTTTTTTTTCTACAATTCTATTTATGAGATGTTATGCATTCTGTGGCTGATCAGAATCTGTTGTATGCTTCTTACTTTAGTGTCCTAGAAACCTGTCTGCTTATGGCCTTTTGTGTTTTTAAACAGCATGGGTAACATGTCTGTGAAGGTTCTTGGCATGGGTAACGGATTTGCACTCCTGTATATATAATGTAAATAGTCTGCCTGGTATTCCTTTACTGCAACATTTGGAGAGACATTGTCATTGCTGATTTGTCAATAGTCGCATTGGTTTATTTTGCGTTTTTTTTTCTTTTTTCTGTATAGACTATTAACTCAGCTGTTGCCCAACTTTTCGTCTCGGATCGTAATTCCACATGGGCAAAGAAATGTTGTGGAGTAGTATGCCTGGTGAAAGACAATCCACAGAGATCCTATTTCATTAGAGTATATGACATAAAGGTAAGATGCTTTTGGATGTTCTGTAACCAGTGATACATTGTACTATTGTTAATGCACTGAGTTTTGATTTGCATGTGCCAGGAATAGGCCAACTTAAGCATTTCAGCTGAATTCTTCAGCTTAGTCAGAGGATTGTCTGCCCACTGCATAGCCTTTAAAATATGTTGGCAGTACAAAAAGACATTGGAGCTTATTTCCATGTGCAAGCTGTTTTGTTGTAGAAAAGTACTGAAGGAGCAGCAATACTTGGTAACGTTTAGTAAACCCAATAGTCGCCAATCTTTGCAGTTTACTGAAATCAGATCTGTGAAAGGTGAGTTTTGGTTGCCGTGGGTTACTTAACTTTACGTACATCACAGGAAAAAGTGAGTGCACCCTCTGACTTCTGTGTTTTACTTATCTTTTATATTTTGCTTAAAAAAAAGATATTAAACTGTTTCTGTGCACTACAATTCATTTAAAGCAGAATTATGGGGTGAGTGAAAAACATTCATCCCCATAATTTAAGCCGTCCTGTGACACTGAAGCTGTCACAGGTCGGCTCTGTTGATCGGGAAGTCAGCGAACACATACCGGCGTTCACTGACTTCCCGATCATCTTCCTGCAGAGAGTGGTGTCAGTCGCTGCTCCCTGCAGGGATTCCCTTCTCCGATCCCCCAGCATTAGGTAGAGCCTCAGATGAACGGCAACACATGAATTATTACACTGTGTAATTTATTTTACAAACCTAAAGTCAAAATGGAGAAGCTATGTGTGGAAAAACTAAGTACACCCTTGCTGCTTCCATAGGAATTAAAGAGGCTAAGTAGCAGCCAAATGCTCTTGATTAATTGATAATCAGCAAGTGTGACCACCTCTATAAAAAACATTCATGTGTGTTGGCACAATGTCTAGGAGGCAAGACATCAGAAATTATCTTGGAGAAGCAATTGTTGCTACCCATCAATCTTGGAAGGATTGTAAGGCCATTACCAAACAAGTTAAAGTACATCATCCTACAGTGAGTAAAATGTATTCAGAAGTGGAAAACATTCAAGACAGTTGCCACTCTTCCCATGAGTGGATATCCCATCAAATTCACCCCAAATCAGACCATGCAACGCTCGGAGACCTTGCAAAAAACCCAAGAGTTACATCTCGGACTCTACAAGCCTCAGCATGTTAATGACTGTACAATAGAAAAAGACTAAACAAGTGTGATTTGTTTGGAATGGTTGCCAGGAGAAAGCCTCTCCGATTTAAAAAGAACATGGCAGAGCGGCTTATGTTTGCAAAGTTGCATCTGAACAAATGACAAACCTTCAGAAACAATGTTCATTGTGGAGATGTTTGGCCATAATGCACAGTGCCACGTTTGGCAAAAACCAAACACCGCATATCAGCACAAACGCCTCATGCCAACTGTCAAGCACGGTGGTGAAGGCGTGATGACGTTGGCTTGTTTGGCAGCCACAGGCCCTGGGCAGCTTGCAGTCATTGAGTTAGCCATGAACTCATCTGTATACCAAAGTATTCTAGAGTCAACTGTGAGGCCATCTGTCTGACAGCTAAAGTTTGGCTGAAATTGGGTCATGCAAGAGGACAATGATCCCACGCACACCAGCAAATCTGCAACAGAATGGCTGAAAAAGAAATGAATCAAGCTGTTGCAATGGCCCAGTCAAAGTCCAGACCTCAACCTGATTGAAATGCTGTGGCTGGACCTTAAGAGAGCTGTGCATAAACAAATGCCGACACGCAACATTGTAAAGAATGGGCCAAAATATCTTCAACGATGTGAGCGACTGATGGTCATAAAGAAAACAACTACTTCAAGTTATTATTGCTGCTAAAGGGTGGTTCTACAAGCTATTGAATCATAAGGTGGACTTCGTTTTTTCACACATGGCCTCTTCATTTTGACTTTGTAAAATAAATGACAGGGTGTAATATGTTGTGGTGTTGATCTGAGGTTTTATTTACCTATTTCTAAGACCTGCTAAGGACCAGAAGATTTTTATAATGTCCTGATATTTAAAACCATAGAATTTAAAGAGGGTGTACTTTCTTTTTCACACAAAGTATCTTCATCGGTGTTAAGTTATCTTAAAATCATTCCTCATGCCTGAGAGATGTGTATAAAATGTTGTCTGCCTTTTTTTTTTTTTTTGAAAACCTGTTTGCCCAATTTATCTCTATTTTACCCCTAACTGGAATTAGACTTGGTGCAAGACAAAAAGCTAATAGTCATATAGACGCATGCAAATTGGCTAATTTGTGTGGTTATTGCAGTTGGTTCTTTAAGCAGTTTGGCAACATGCAAACTGTTAGGACACCTGTGAAATAGGGCAGTGATTATCAGAGATGAGTAGATTAGTGTATGGATAATCTGATTTGATGATGAAGCTGACAGCCATGAATATCATATGGATTTATGTATGACAATCTGCTCATCATTATGCATGCCTTTCATTTTTGAAGGATTTCAACCATTGGGATGGTTCCACTTATCAATAAAATGACTATGTTTGCCACATCTGGCACCATGGAATTGCTAGATGCTAGAATATTGTTTGTTTAAAAAAAAAAATGTTTTTTTGTGTCCTCCTAGGATGGTCGGCAACTCTATGAACAGGAGCTTTATTATCATTTTGTATATAATAGCCCACGATCCTATTTCCATACATTTGCTGGTGAGGTAAGTATGGAAGCTGAGAAGCACTGAAGATATGTCATAATCACACTTTTTTTTATATATCTATCTATATCTCGCCAAAGTAGCTATACAGACACCAACGGGTATTGCAGCTGGGATAAGTCAAAACGTCAGCGATTTATTTTCAGTGCTGATGGTTTGACTTACCTCTGCTGCAAGACCTGTGAGCGCCTCTATATCTACTTTGGATTTCTATGGATGACGGCCATTTACCTCCCGGGTTATTGTGGCTTACCCGGGGCGATCTGTTTATTGATGGATATGGTGCTGACAATTTATGCAGAGCTTTTCAATATATTAATTATACTATACATCCATACTTGGCAGGTGATGGGTAAACATTTCACTTTTTTTTTTAACCGGCTCTATTGCTTATGCTATTGTTAGAAAGCATATAGTAAGCTTACGCCAAAAAAATTACTACATTCCAACAATTACTTTTATTGGCTGCTAGAAAAAGATAATTGTCAAGGAAACTATACACAATTCAGGTGTGTCTCAGGAATTCAGACTTTCCAGTGAAACAAGCAAGGACTCTGATGGAACCCAGGACTAGCTGCCTAGGAACGTTATTTGTTGATTCCTTTTGAAAATATTTTGCTCTGGGGATGACTTGAAAAGTCAACTGACATTGAACATTTTTAAATAAATTATGCAGGATATGTGTGCTTTCCGGAAGGATTCCTGCAAAGGGAGTTAGAAGGTAAACAAAAGTGCATTCACCCTAGTCATTTTCTAACAGAGCAATGGAGAGGAGAACATTTTACTCGGGATGGAATAACAATTGTGGGAACTCGGGCCTCGGGCCTAAGGCTTGGTATTTTTTGGGGTGGAAGTTGTGTGATTTATACTGAAAACCTCTGAGCCTAGCCAATAATTCAAAGGTCTAACCTTTTTTTAATATACACTTGTACAAACCATATAATGATAATACGCCACATTGTGCCTAAACCAATGTTGATCAACTTAATTGATATGGTTTCCTAAATTTAGGTTTCCTAAATTTGTATTGTGTTAACGCCTAGTAAAACATGTCTGTGTGTTGCCACAACACATTGTAGCATGTGCACCGCTTTGTGTGCGTTGTAGTGCCATTTGTTTGGACCAACAAAATTAATGCCACTTTGGTTAGGAGACCAAAAAGGTACGGCTTGCTTGAATGTTAGGTCCTTCCATGCCTTATTTCCTCTGTAGCAGAAGTGCACTTGGTCCACCCTGTCCCAACACCTTCTGCTGCATTCTGATTGTTGAAAGAAAAATCTTAAAAAGCAAACACTTGGCAGCCCAATCCACTTCAGGAGGAGTGAACACAAATACTGAGAAGATACTTTTTGGTGAAAGTTTTTACTAGTGTCTGGCTTTTTTTTTTTTTTTTTGTGAAAAACGAGTTCTGTTCTGATCTGGAGGAAAATGTTGTAGTGACCTTTAGTTATTTTATATGAGGGAGCATTTTTTTAAACCGGGTTTTATCTTTATTCAAATACTGAGCTTTGCTGCAAAAATAAGGTAAATATCTAGGTATGTTTGCACTTGATCATATGCATTATTGTGTTTTTCCTGTTGTAGACATGTCAAATTGGTCTCAATTTTGCAAGTGAAGAAGAAGCAAGAAGATTCAGAAAATCAGTAACTGACTTACTTTTGAGAAGACCTAAAAAACCCGGTATGTGTGACGGTTTAAAGTGTATCTCTAGGCAAATTTTATTTTGTAAGATTTGGTTAAGTGGGGAAGGGCTAGACCCACACATTTATATTGTGACCCCACGAGGGAGATTCCCCACTCATGACAAAATGACAATCCTAATATTTACAGTTGTACTCAAGAACAAAAGGTACAGGAAAATATTTGAGTACAACTTTTCTGGGGACAACCCCTCACTTTCCTCTAACTTCATGTTGTGTCTCGGGGACAGAAAGTGAGGGAAATGTCCCAAATGGTAAACAAACAAAAAAAAAACTGGGTTTTAACCATTCCCCACTCTATTCAAAAATAAAAGTAAAGGTTTTGTACATTTTGAAAGCCCAAAACATGTCCTATGTGTGTATTAAAAATAAAGGCAAACTATGTATTGGGGTTGTGACGGACCCCCGTACTCAGGATGAGTATGTCCGCCGCTGTCTTCTTCCTTGCTGAGGAGATATTGGAACCTGAAGATCCTTAGCTCCCAGTTTCCCCAGTCACTAGCCAAGGCTCAGTGTAGGGTAAACAAACTCTGATTTATTGAGCAACTGCACAAACTTTTATACAGAAAGTGATGAAATCAGAATATAATCCCATCACATCCTCCTCCCAGACCATCGGTCTGCTCAACACCACAGGTGTCCACCTGCTAACGAGCTCCAGACAGCCATAGCAGCAGCTTGGCCAGAATGTCATTGTTCTGAGCTCCCTCAGAGTACAATGGGAGATAACGAGGGGGGATGGGGGGGGAGATAACGAGGGATGGTGCTGATAGTCTTTCCATAACCAAGTCACACAGCATAACGCACTCAAACATAACTCAACACCAATACACATTTAACTTATAAACTGATCACCATTTCGTCACAGGGGGTGTGGTCAACATTTGCATTTACACAAAAAACAAATCACCGATTACTAGGGAGACTGGCCCATCCCATCCTGGCGTTGGTGCCTGGTCCCTGGTTTGGCTCTCCAAAACTCAAACGAATAAGGCCCGGTTCACACCTGAGCGTTTTACCGCGTGTTCCTACGCTCAGTAAAACGCGCAACAGGTGAAAACCCATATTTGCCTATGGGCATGGTTCTCACCTGCACGTTTTACCGCGCGTATGATTGCCCAAAGTACAGGAGCTTCTTTGGGGCGTATTAACGCTGTATCCATCAGGATACAGCCGGATACCCCCTCGGAAACTCGTGTTTGCCGCGTGTTTCTTTTACCGCAAATCGCGGTAAGAAACGCGCGGCAAACGCGAGTTTCCAATACGCTAAGGTGTGAACCCAGCGTTAGATGCAAGGTCTGCTTTAAGTCAGAATGACTGTTCAAGAAAGAACCATTCAATCTTATCCCAGGCAGCATTCTTTCAAGATAAGCTACCTGTACTTTTGAACACATCTTCAGTGGTAAACATATCCTCCATATTATTTTGTTCTGGTTTTGAAAAAGACTGGTTTAGCACTTTAACCTGGCATGGACACAAACCAACAAACTAATACAACTGTAAGAGCAGGCATTAATACATTTTAGTTCTACTGCTCTCCCAATGTACTAAGGTAGGTTCTGAACATAGGGGCACAGTTAGGGCCTGCCATCTGCCCACCATGATGCCTAAAATTTTAGGAAAATGGGACTTTACTGCCTGTGTTTATGAAGAGGGCACATATGTTACCCTAATGTGATATTGAAATATTTAATTAAGGTGTCCATTAAAGATCCAGTGGAAGCCATCTTGCGTTCTGGGGTGGGAGGGGGCGTGCCGATGCCATTCAACTGTGTCGCTTGAATGCCACTAACTGTACCAGAACGCACTGGAGATGGTGTGAACTGGCCCTAAGGCCCGTTTACACCAGGGCATTTCGGCTCACGTTTTTTTCCGTGCTAAAATGCATACAAATTAAAACCCCATGTTATTCCTTTGGGGCCGTTCACTCAAACGTGCTGAATCGTGTGTCAAAATACGCCTGTTTGAAATAGTCCTGAGCTTTTGTGGCACTTAGCTCGTTTTGCTCCACAGACTTCAATGAAATGCGCGATTTTGCGTGTTTGTACGTGTTTTTTAAGCACGTTTTTCCAGCTGAGACTGCTTTTCATTGGACAACTGAAAACGAGCTGAAAATGCGTCTTAAAACTATTCCATATAAACACAAAACGCACATTAAAAAACGCACAAATACACGTTAAAACGCTGTCGCCCCCTGGTGTGAATGGGGGTCTAAAGCCTGTGAAGCCCGTGTGTCTAGCAATATCCTCTCCCGCGCTCAGTTAGGCGAGATGAAAAATCTCCTCTAGCCAATCAGCTCACACGTACGATTCCGCGTGTTAAGACTTGGGATTCATGCGTCCGGTGAAAGGAGTCCAGGAGTGAAGTCCACCTGGTAATGTTTTCCTTCCTGCACAGGTTCTATATGTGACACATGTCAGGGATGAGAGCTATGCAGAAAGAATTAATATATGTCCATTAAATAATATTTCATAATTCATTGAATAACTAAGAATAGTTTATTACATAATTTTATTAAATAATCATTAAATTTTTTTAATACATTTAAAAAAAAAGCTAACTAATTGATTATGAAAATAATCGTTAGTTGCAGTCCTTGTTTCATGTGACAAGTTTAAAACGGACATTTCAGTAACTTTTACAAAGTTATCTTTTCTTTATATTTTGCCTATTAACCTTTTCACTGTCAGAGCATGGTATGATATGCACATTTTAGGCCTGAAGTTTACCTAAACCCCCAAACATTGTATATTTTCTTAAAGCGACCCTAGACCAGGGGTGTCAAACTCAATTTAATCGTGGGCCGCATAAACATTATGGTTGCCCTCAAAGGGCCTGTAAGACTATATAAATGTATCTAATCTTTATCATAATTGCCTCTGCATTCGATTATCACTGGTTTTAGTAATAACTTAATACCTAGATCTGAAAGTAGAAGTCTAGGAAATGGCCTGGTGGGCCGGATTCAGCCCCTGTTCCTTGAGTTTGGCACATGTGCCTTAGACAAATAAAATGCTGTTACAATTTTTTTTGTCGCATATTCGTGAAATTATTTCACACCCATATTTTCAGTTAAAAAAAAATGCTAAACTTATAGTGCACACTAACATTTGTGTAAACAGCCAAAAACTACACTGCCACTAAAATGTACATGGTTGTTTCTGAGTCAGCATCTCAGTCCAGGAACTATATGCTGACCCCAGATCATGCCTGCACAATAGTGTCAATCAAAAATGATGTCAGGTCCACTTTAACTTTTAGCTACCCAAATAAGATTTTTTTTTTTTGGCTTGAATCATTCTCATTCGTTTCGGATCGGTAAAGCTGAACTCCCAGGTATAAAGTATTATGCATACTTAAACCGAGCGGCCAGATTATTATGACCACCCAATCAGTACTTTGTTGGGCCACGAAATGACTTCGTTGGGCCGCCTCGTGACTCCACGAGATGTTGAAAGGTGATGCGAGGAATCTGACACTGCACTGTTGCCCTTCTGTTGTCTTGTACCAGTCTTGCCACTCTCCGTTCTGCCCTAACATTGACTAGTCGCTGACGGCCACAATTCGCACAATCAGACCCAGATTTTCAGCTGACAGTCCAGTCTTTAAACACTTTAACAATGAGCCCCTCTTGAACATTTAACGAATTCTGCTGTTTTGCTGATACTCGCTCCATGGCTCGCGCCAACAATCATCCCACGTTCAAATGCTTCAGAAAAAAATCACTTCTACTGTCGTGGTAAACAACCTGCTTCCCTATTTATAATACAGTAATACCTTGGTTTACAAGCATAATTCGTTCCAGAAGCATGCTTGTAATCCAAAGCACTTGTATATCAAAGCGAACTTCCCCATAGGATATAATGGAAATTCAGATGATTCGTTCCACAACCCAAAAATATTCATATAAAAATAATTACAATACAGTACTGTACTATAATATAACACAAAATATAAAGACAAATAAACCAATTACAGGTACCTTCGTGGCTGGGGTGAGGGGGACAAGAGAGAGGAGCATTATTGTGTAGGACGACTTTCACTATCTAACGGAATCACTGCTATCTCTTGGCTCAACTGAATCTTTTTCATTTCGTGAAACCTTAACAAGGAATCTATCCAATGTGACATTGCATTGTCATTAAACAGACTCATCGCTCGCACTGCTACAGCCTTATTCGGGTGGTGTTTTACTAAAAAATGTTGCTCTTATTGCAAGACATTGCTTGTATATCAAGGCAAAATTTTTCAGAAATCTTTGCTTGTCTTGCAAAACACTCTCAAACCAAGTTACTTGTAAACCAAGGTATTACTGTATAGCTAATTTGCCTACAAACATCAGGTGGTCATAATAAACTGGCCACTCGGTGTATATTGCTTCAGCTTGGGCCAATGTAACTATGCATATGATATGACTGGGCAGCCGACTGGGATTTTGTAAAGCATTGTAGTAGCAGTAGCTACTACAGTTCTTTACCGCAACCCACCAGGTCCTCCCGGGTTCTCCTCTGCTCTGAAAATGCAAGGGGTTGTTTGCTTGGTGCAGTGGCCAATGCCTAGTATTTTTTACCAATGAGTACAAGACATTCTGTGATTTTGTTGAGGTGTGACCAGGTATATCATATGCTTTATTACACTTGGAGCAAGCTGGACCAATGTAAGTATGCATTTTATAGCTTGAGTTCAGCTTTAAGGTACAACTTTTACCAAAGACATTACAGCACAGTGCCCCTGCAGTGAACCAGAAACCTTTCCCAAAGATCACAATAGTGGTTTTCTTAATAAAAATGATTTTGTTTGTGTTGCTCTTAATAATCACAGTAAAGGTGGATCTGTTTTTCCTTTTTTGCAGATAAAAAGCGAGATCCTCTAAATGGTAAGCAAGTTTGAATGTAGTGAATCTCTTATAGTTTACATGAAAATCTAAGGTCATATAGTTTCCAGTTTACAAACAGTACCTTGCAAAACTGTGACCCCCCCCTTAGTGTTTTTCCTGTTTTGTTGCATACGAACCTGGATTGACAATTGATTTTAGGGGGATGCTTACAATGATATGTACACTTTGTAGGTGCAAAATGTTATTATGACACAACCAATCATTTAGAAAAAAAAATATTGACTGTGCATAAGTATTTACCCCCTTTGCTGGGAAACACCTAAATAACATGTATGACAACCAGTTGGCTTCAGAAGTCCTGTAATAAGTTAAAAAAGGTCCACCTGTGTGACATGATTTGTCGCATGCCAGTATAAATACACCTATTCTAAAAGGCACGGAGTGTCCAATGAAGCATCATGAAGACTAAGGAGATATCCAGACAGGTCAGAGACAAAGTTGTGGAGAAGTTTAGATCGGTGTTGGCACCACTACAAACCTTACAAGAGAGGGTCATCTGCCAAAACACACAGACAAAGCAAGAAGGGCATTAATCAGAGATGCAAAAAGATATTATATATATATATATATAATTAACCTTACGCGCCCTGTAGAGGTGCCAGGAGCCACAATGTGATGTCAGTCCAGTCACCTCTACAGGGTACATGTGGGAGCTGTAGGCAATGCACGTATGGATGGAGCTCCCTTATAGCCATAATTCCAATCCACCCCTCCCCAAGCTGACATGCAGGGCTGGACAGCATATTTTGAATGGCTGTTCAGCGCGAGAACTGATGGTGCTGCACTAGGGGGAGGCTGAGGAGTGTCATCTAGAAAAGTGGAAGGCATGTGGTGACCCACTGAACATGTGGTGGCGACCCACTTTTGGGTCACGACCCACCAGTTGAGAACCAAGGTGCTAAAGGAAATGCAAAGATTCAAAGTGGTGGCGGGAGTATCTGTCCATAGGACAGCATTAAGCCACACACTCCATCGAGCGGGGCTATATGGAAGAGTGGCCAGAAAAAAACCATGACTAAAAGTAAAAATTAAGAATATACATTTGGAGTTCACTAAACAGCATGAGTCCCCAAACATATGAAATAAGGTACACTGGTTAAATGAGACTAAAATTAAGCTCCTGATAAACCAGCTTTAGCATTGTTAGTCGGTGTCCTGCTGGAAGGTGAACCTCCATTCCATCTCAAATCTCTGTCAGACTGAAACAGGCTTTCGTAAAAAAAAAAAAAAAAATTGCCCTGTATTTTTGGTCTTTTTATAAAAAAAAAAAATTGCCCTGTAATTTAGTGCTATTCATTTTGGTCATCATGGCCAACGCTGTGTGGCACAAATCCAACTCTTTCCATCACCCTGAGAACACCACCCCCACAGTGAAGCATGGTGGTGGCATCATGCTGTGGGGATGCTTTTCATCAGCAGGGACTGAAAACTGGTCAGGATTGAAGGAAAAATAAATAGCACAAAATTCATGACATTTTTTTTTTTTTTT
>NW_017306569.1:327699-384816 GCF_000935625.1 Nanorana parkeri
GGTGTTTAGACCCCCTTCCTGGCCAGGCCATTTTTCAGTATTCAGCGCTGCGGTACTTTGACTGACGTTTATTCCGTCATGCAACGCTGTACTGAAATTAATTTTATACTATTTTTTTGGGGACAGAAAGAGCTTTCTTTTGGTGGTATTTAATCACCACGGGGGTTTCTATTTTTTACTATATAAAAAAAAAGTACCGTTTTTTTTTTTTTTTTTTTTTAAAATAGTTTTCCCTTTATTATTTTAGGTAACATTTATTTTTAACCATTTTTTTGGTAAAATAGAAAAGGCGGGGTCACGTCTGGTAAATAGACACCAAACTTGTCAAGCCTAAAAATTGCACGATGGCCCGAGAATTATTGCTCTCATTGCAACGTTCGCGGCGATATGTAACACGTGCAGCATAATTGGAGCAATCGTCGTTTTTGCGTGTAGGCGCATCTAACACATTTTTGTGCATCTATGTGGGGGTGGGGGACTTTAATTTTTTTATTTTGTGAGCAATTTTTTTATTTTTTACACTTACACAACTTTATTATCAGATAGTATGATAAGAAATCCCCTGTGTGATTCAAAATTACAGTTACAGGTCCCCTTTATGGAGACATCAGGGGTCTCTAAGACCCCCAATGTCACCTAGGGACCCCAGAGAAGCTGATGAAACACATCTGCTTCATCAGTTTCTGTACCGGAGAGTGACAGAGGAATGCGGAAGTTATGTAATATACATCACTTCCTGCATTCAGAGACCGGAGGGAGATCGGGTACTGATCTCCCTCCGTTCTCAGTGCACGGAGCCACATCGCCCGGGATGGATGGATGCCCGGGATCGCGGGGTTGGCGGGGGCAGTGACGGCGACCAGAGGTAAGGAGGGGGGTGCACCCTCACTTGCATCATACAAGCGATCGGGCGTCTTTACAGACGCCGGACCGCTTGTATGTAAACGGCCATCGCTGGCCGTTTAAAATCCAGGCGGTTTCCCACTCGTACGCGCCAGGGGGCGAGCGGGCACGAAGGACGTCTAAAGACGCCCACCTGCATCCAGGAGACTCCCGTCTGGCCGTCTTTCAGCGTTTGGCAGACGGGAGGTGGTTAAAGAGAGCCTGTTTCAGTCAGAGAGATTTGAGATGGAGGTTCTCCTTCCAGCAAGACAATGACCCTAACATAATGCTAAATCTGGTTTATTGGGAAACATTTAATTGTCTTAGAATGGCCTGGTCAAAGCCCAGTCCTCAATCCATTTGAGAATCTGTGGCATGACTTCAAGATTACTGTACGCCAATGCAACCCATGTAACTGGAAGGAGCTGGAGCAGTTTTGCCTTGAAGAATGGGCAAAAATCCCAGTGGCTAGGTGTATTAAGCTAATGGAGACGTACCCAAAGATTTATTTATTACAGGTATTTATATAGTGCTGACAATCTATGCAGCAGTTTTGCATTCACATCAGTCCCTGCCGTCGAGCTTACAATCTAAAGTCCCTATCTCACATGCACACATATAGGGCTGATTTACACAGGAGCCAATTAACCTATCAGCATGTCTTTGGAGTGTGGGAGGAAAGCTGAGTACCTAGAGGACACGCACCCACAGAGAGAACATGCAAACTGCTTTCAGATATTGATCTTGTAGTTGCAATTGCAGCAAATTGTGCCTCTACAAAGTAATGACTTTTTGGGGTTAAATACTTATGCACACAACATTAGTTTTTTTTTGTTTTTATCAATCTTAGTTTGTGTCACAATGAAGATTATTTTTCACCTACATTAAAAAATAATGTAATTCTTGGTTGTATTGCAGTAAAACGGGAAATACACCAGGGGGTGAATACTTTCGTAAGGCACTGTATCTCCTTATAAATGTAGATCTCTTTTATGAGCAGGGTACAACAAAGGAATTCTATGTTTAACTTTCACACTTTAGTGAAAGTATTTCCAGTACTTAACATCTATTTATGGGTTAAAGAATTTACGAAAATAAAAGCCATTCCATTTTTATTTTATTTTTTACTAGTACTCGCATTCAAGCCCAATTTAACTTCTAGTTTGAATTGGCTAAATACATTCCAGGTATTTCAAAAGAAGGGTTATGCATTCATTCTATTTAAAAAGCAGCCACAACCTGATTATAAAAGCCTGTCCCTTGCTGGCAAGCTGCAAAGATGGACCTTTGATCCCTTGGAAGCAATTGTCTCTCTGCAGAAGTCCAACATGTCATGCCCCTTGCTGAATCTGATCTATAGCTAGACAATCGGCAAAGCTCACTATCCCTTTTGATTGGAAAGGTCTTGCTTTTTCTCAGCAGGGAGTGTGTTGGACTTCTGCAGAGAGAAAACCACTTCCACGCAAAGCAAGGGTCTTCCTCTACAATATGCTGGCAGTGGACAGGTTTTTGTACTCGGGTCACAGCTGTTTGCTAATGAAAATGCCACTTTTTGTTTTTATGCACCTAGAATATACTTCTGTGATTTAAACTCAAAGATCAGTTAGGCTTTAAAGTGTAAGTAAACCTAACCATGAACCCATCGGCTACTTTTTGGTCTGCTTAATATACATTGAAAGTGGTTTTTGTTAAGTTCAAAAAAATACGTGTTGATTTTGACAGAAATGAATCTGATTAAGCTGATAATGTCCTGTGCTTTGTGAACAAGGAGGGGTTATGGAGATGAGGTGGTCTGTAATTTATCAGAAATGAAGTAGGCAGGGCTGACGTCACATGCTTAGGATTTCACAGTTGTGTTGTCATGTCAAAGAGGTAGGTAGGAACATAGACTGTTATGTAACAGTTTTATAGGGTATACAATTTGGGGAAATTAATGTGCCAAATATTTTTTTTTGGGCCAGAGATTTGCCAAATGTTTTTTTTTTGCCCTTACATAAATTTTAAGTATGCCCTTTTAAAATGAGACATGCATACAAAAACATGAGCAGAATTTTACGTAACCTGTAAATGTTCTGTTTTGAATGTGTCTTTTTTTACTTTGCATAATAATTGAACAAAAAAAAAATTGTGCATAAAAATAAAGGGCACAAAACACCCAAAATGCTTGCAGTTAAATCTTACAAAGGCGGTACATGGAGGATTTCCCTCTTTTAAATGGCTGTTAAATGTTTTTTAATGTTTTGCTCTGCAGAGGTATCATGTTTTGGTCATTTCCATTTTCAGGGCCAAGTCTGCCTATGGCAACTGTTGATATTAAAAACCCTGAAATAACGAACAGATACAGCGTACACGTGAATAACATTCCCTATGCTAAAGATAAGAAAAAAGGCAAACCCAAGAAGAAGAAGCTTACTAAAGCAGACATTGGAACACCTAGCAATTTCCAGTAAGTAAATAGAAATCTTTGTAGCCTGTCCATCCATAAAGGTTTTATTTCATGAAAATGTCTCTGCTCATTATGCAGAAAGAGAAATCCCCTCAGTGACATTTTGATGTGAAGATTACTAAACCAGAAACAGTTTTTTTTGGTTTTTTTTTTATTGCACCTTTTGTAGAGATATTACAGATTGATGCAAAATCTCCTCAACCACATCTGGATTGTTCCTTCCTCTCTGTAGAAAATGCAACACTCCATTCACTGTGTCATTCACAGGCAAGCGTTACCTGGGGAGCACAGAAAAGCCACTGCTGGTTCAGCGAGCACTCCTGGTTTTGATTTAATAATCTGAACTGTAAAATTAAATCAAATTTAAGGGATGTCCCTCAACATTTTAATAGCTAATTAAATCTAATGACAGCAGGAGCATCAGCTTCATGCACACAGGAGATTCCAGGAGGCTGTACGGGTGTGCCCTCCCAGAACAGGGTTACAGATCATCTTTGTAATGTGGTTAAATGCATTGATAGGATGCGGACCCATTCCTTTATTAATGGCATCCCCCAACGCACCCTGCAGCGGACTTGTGTTGCTGTACTCTGCCAAAGAATGATGCATGCATTTGGGTTCAATATTTCCCCAAAAACTCAGATTAAAGTTTGTTTTATTTCTTTTCCCCACACAATGCCACTCGCTGATGCACTTGTGCTCATACTTTGGAAGTTTGAAATCGGTAAAATGTCAAAAGTGGCTGAGGAAAAGTTTTTCTTTTTGTGCAAATTATAATTGATTAGTCTGTCGAGATTCAGCTATCGAGGTCATTTAATATCGTTGAATATACGTAGAAAATTAGGTGCAAGTGCAATTGGTGATCAATCTTGATAAAGTTTTATGCATACCAGGAATTGCACCCTGCACCGAACTCAGAGCATCTACTCTCAGTACAGTGTGCTAATCCTGAGATGCATGTAAACAGTGAGATTTGCATACATACCCAGGAACCTCATATACAGCCTGGCTGCACATACCTATACAATGCCCCTGTCCCTCCTGACAAAAGTAATATGCCAGGATATGCAATGTACGGCCCTCTTGTGACTGTAAGACTGCTTGGAGGTAGTTCAGTAAGCAAAATCCTACTGCGATGATGTCATGTAGTTGAGGCAAGTGTTAGCAGACGGTAAGGTGTAAATTTTTGTTAAACATGCACCTCTTTAAGGCAGGTGGTGATTGGAGTTAGACTGGAAGGGTGGCATGGTCAGCTGCTAATAGGTGGTGGTCGTGACCACCACCCCTGTTTGGGGAACAGCCTTTCATATGACATAAATGACCTCTTTCACACCTTTTTTAAACCAACTTCTGAGTAGTGACCGGAGGATTTAATCTGGACACACATGGATTTTAAAGCGCATCAATTGTTATTATACAGGATTTATATCGCGCCAACAGTTTGCGCAGCTTTGCACAATATAATTGGAACATATGTCAATACAAGCAAGCTCATGGGCTGTTTTAGAGACCTTAAACCAAAGAATAAAGAAAGACAGTATATGTAGCAAAACATTCTGAGTATGCTGCTTTCCTTTAAGTCTTGAAGTTTTACTTATATTTGATTTTTGTTTTGTTTTTTCCCCCTTTAGGCACATTGGACATGTGGGCTGGGATCCAAACACTGGATTTGATGTAAGTAAATGTTTTTGTTTTTCCAGTAATAGGTTGTATTGTATAAAATAGATGATTGCACTATTTAGCCATGGGCCTTTCTATGTGTTTTCTGTATATTACTGTATTTAAGCTCCTCCTTGTGGCCAAGAGCTGAAATTTCAGTAATGAACTCCATTTTCAGACACTGGGTGGTCTCACACGATCTACAGCAGAGGTCCACCAATGCTGTGAATAGTTTGCCATGTCTGTTGTTCCTTTGCAAAGCAGGCATGGGGTCTCCTTTTTGTGCCCATTAAGATGCAGTATATAACTGTATTGTTTTTATTCATATTTGTGTATTTGACAAGTGTGTTCATGTATGTTGTATTTAACGTTTTGGAATTTGTTTATTTAAAGGTGAACAATTTGGATCCAGAACTGAAAAAACTGTTCGACTTGTGTGGTATCTCTGAAGCGCAACTTAAGGATAAGGAAACCTCAAAGGTCATTTATGACTTCATTGAAAAAACAGGAGGTGTGGAAGCTGTAAAAAATGAGCTGCGCAGGCAGGGTAAGTTTTTATCTGGAATTCCTCTTATGTCGTAGAATCATTTGCTCTTTATAAACAGGCAGTGAGTCTTGTCACCTGTGAAACGGACACACAAACTCATCCCAGCTCATACTTCTGTCCTAGAACCAGATGCCACATTAGGCTTTTTACTTATTTTGATTGCTTCACCATGTAGTTTAAAAAAGTCTATTAGAATATATATGATTTGCAACTTGTGTTTTTTACTATTTTTGCAATGTTGTTTTTTATTTTTTCCCATTTCCATATTTCCCTTGACATTTACTTTTGTTCTTTTCCATCTTTTCCTTGGAATTGTTGCTAAAAGAAAAAGTGCTGTAGATGACACAAGCCTATTAGCATGCAGTTCTGTTCTGTGTATATCAAAACACTGGTGTGGCTCTTGTTCCTAGCAGGTTTACTTCATCATTATTGTATTAGGGAGAACAATATAGGACTTTAGGGGCATTAGTCATATAGAAAAAGACCAAATTATTTCCTGATATCTGGTGTTGTCTTTATCTACTAGCCCACACTTAGCCTGTTGACTACACCTATGGAACAGCAAATGGTATAATGAGGCAAAGGCTACTTGATCTTGAGCTAGTTTTTATTTTAAACCGTTTTTTGGACATAGAGCTGGATAGAATAATAGCTGTCACTTGGAGAGTGATATCCCAAGCTGGCTAAATATTTGTTTTTGGCTACGAATCAATAACGAATATATGTGATCTAAAACCAGTACGGTTTTGCGCACACATTTGTGATACGTTTATTAGAGCAGGTGTTTTTTGTACTTAAATATTCATCCTAGACCTAGGCTCATTGTTCTAAACTGGAGAGTTCCTATATCAGCCCCCAGAAGGGGACAGTTCAAGCACGTTTTCCAGCAAATTTCACAGTAAATGTATTTATCATTAGGTCTGTCTGTCTCTTTGTAAATCTTCCTTTCAGGGTTTTTTTCCTGCATAACCAGATGTTATATACACTGTAGCAATGTCAAGGAATCCCTTTGTTTATGAACACATACCCTATTTTTGCATTTAGAACTATTTTTTTGTTCTATGCTTTTGTGAACAAATGTTCTTTTTGATTTTTGCAAAATAAATATAGATTAATGTATAGGGTGCTCACATTTGTCCTGTAGGTCCTCCACGTTGGATTGGTATGTATGGGACATTGCATAAAGTGTGAAAAAGTTAAATGCATGGTTTGTGCTGTGTGGGTTTTTTTGTTCTCATATATCTTTAAGAATGGATTTCTTAGTGGATGCTATCAAATTGAGCTACGCCAAGATATGTTTAGTGTCAATCCTTTGTGATCTCATGAACTTGCAGATTATGGCACACTTGCCTAGAAGAGTGCCCTCCTCCAGCACCATCTGATTAAGGGTGTCAGTTGTCACTCTGTCCCCCACCATCTCCTCCACTTCTCCTGGGTCCCTAGTCATACTCTTTGGCCCTTGAATGGCCACTATGTAAATCTTCTGCTTAGCCACATCTCTGTTACCCGGCTTAATCCTAGGCGTTTTACATCTGCTGGCAGAGAGCCGAGAGTGTACACAGAGAATAAAGAATTGCTTGGAGGAGAAAATAATATTTTTTTTTTTTTGGAGCTGAAGAGGCTTTGTGAGCCCATTTCATGTACTATGTGTGATTAAATGCGTTTAAAACGTTTTTTTAAATGCATATATATGCATGTAATTTTTTCCAATAGATCTTTTCACACCTTGTGTTTACATGCTTTTATCTGCAGTCAGTTTAGCTGCCTTTAGAAAAAATAGTCGGGTGCGTTCAGAAATCAATTTTCTAAATGCATTAAAACGCATGTAAATGCAAGATGCTTTGCTGAAATCTCATTTGGCTACTTCAATAGGCAGTTTCAGTGGGCAAAGGTCAGATGCATCTAAACGCATATGCATGTAAACACGCATCATTTTCAGCATCTAGAAGCATAAACAAAGCATCTAGCCTGACAGATTTTGCAGACAGATTTCTCCATAAAAGTGCAAGTGTGACTGAAGCCTTAGATAGGTGCTGCTAGGTGACATTGCAGCAAACATGCAGCATGGGGCAGGTTATGTCCTGGGAATGGCATGTCTAGGCTTCTGGATGACTGGCACAGACTTCCCGGAGGTTTTCTGCACAAAGGACTGCAAAGCCTTCAGCCTCCACTTCCTTTCTCTGAGCTGACAGTTTGCAGAACGTTTTCTGGAGTTCCAGCTAGAGTCATTTAGTAGTGCCTGGAATGTGACTAGAGGCAGCTGGTGTGAGAGTAGCGTGTCTGTGCCTGTATCTCTCTCATGTCTTGTCATCAGCTTGACTGCAGCTTGTTCTGTATTGGCCTCCCCCTTTCTATTACAGCCGAGGACCACTCATTTTTTTTTTTCCCAGCACCAGCTCTTTTTCTGGCTCCACTCCTCTGCAAAGCTCAGCGTCCCACAACTCTTAAACTCACCATATATGTTACACTCTGATCATACAATATCTTATAGATCTACTAATTAGTATGTAGTGCAAGGGCCTACTTGATTGGGTACATGTTGATTGGATAGCTTAAGTGGGTCTTCCTTTCACCATAGTTTTGGAAAATCTAAATGTAGTTTTACAGAACTTGTATGATGAGCTTAAAGCTGGACACCTGTGGGCTGAACGAAAAAATAGAACAGTTAGCTCCATCAACGCAACGAGCGTGTTGATCAAGTAATCTCTGCTGTGCCTGTGAAGTGTACAGTGTTGCTGCCAGGAAGTATGTTCTGACAAAGGCAAGGGAGATATCTGCTCCCATCACTGCCTACACACCCTCCCATTTTCATGAGCCTATGAAGTCTGTGCACACAGGGCTCACAAAAAAATGTAGTCCTGCCAGGTGCCCTTGCTACCTGAAAATGACATGGGGAGTCCTGTTGATCCCTCCTCCTGGCTCCCATCGGCATGGGATTTTTTTTTTGCAACCCCTGTGATGACGTCATAGTGGCTTAGAAGGTGAATTACTCGGAACAGAGACAAGCTATCGTAGGGGAGGAGGAGGTAGAAAGCGAATTGCAGGTGCTAACTGGAGCTTTGAGGGTAAATTGGGCAGATTTACTTGTGGTTTCCAAATGCTGCAATAAAATCTTTTTGTTTTACACAATTCATATTACCATTTAAAGTCCAATAACATGAGCTTGGAAGACGGAAGAGAAAGGAAAAATGTTTGTAACTGCAGAGAGTTGAGTGTGTTATGCATGTACAACTTCCTTTTGGCCTTTTTTGGCTTTCATCTTATTTCAGGTTGTAGTTTTCAGAGCCATTATTTGAGAGTGATATTTAATCGTAGAGGGTAGCAAATTGCATGCTTTTGTATTATTGAAATAACTAATTTGTGATTCCTTAGGAGTTTCTGGTGTTCTGTATAAATGACTCATCTTATTCATTCAAGTAATAATAATTGTCTTTGGTTACCAAGTCACTAAAAAAGTATATGAAGCCTTATATGCAATAACTAATGGAACCATCTTTCTGATAACAATCTCAACCAAACATTTTCTGTAGCTGCAGATTAGCTATACAAAACAGTTGGCAGATTTACTGAACTATTTCCGCCTTCAAAACGCCTTCAGATCATATGTATTATAGGGAGGCCATGCTTGAATGGATTGCTTCAGATAACACCACAACCTTTCGGTCAGATTTTAGGTCAGCCTTTTGACTTGGCCTTTCTAGAGCACATCATTTCCTCTGATTTGACTTTTACTGATTTTATTTTGAATCTTTGAAGTTTTACAGTCAGATCTGAATTGTTGCCGGACGTTTGGAATTCATTGATCTCTGTTCTTGCAAGCAATCCTGGCTCTGCAATGTAAAGAATAGTAACTTGTATTCACATATAAATGATTGCTCAGCCTCAGTGCCATATACAAACAATCAGCAGCATGCAAGGTTAACTGTCCATTATGTACACTTAGCGTCTAAATAAAGGCGTTTAGACACATTGGACCTGGTGTGCGGGTGACTACTTGTATATTTGGACTTGAGCTACGCCATCCGCTGGTCTCACCAGCACCAATTTGTTTACATTGGGATTTCGGTTTGGAGTGCGGTGGGGTGTATGCTATCACTAATTTAAGGGCCACACACAATAAGGCAGAAGTTAGGATCGTCTTTAACAGATCTCTGGCATGTTTCCAGTTGTCACACGTGTGCGGTCTCCTTCTCCTCGGCTCGCAATCTGACATCAGAGCCAAAGAGATCACTTTGCCAATGCCCGGTGGATGGACAGATCTAAGAGGCAGCTCAGACACACACAGTTCCTTGCGGCTGTTGCCCAGTTCCTAACAGGCCGCGGACCGGTACCAGTGCGCGGCCAGAGGCTTGGGGACCCCTGCCCTTCTTCATATTAAGATCATGATATAAATACATTGTAAAGTGTCTTTGTCCACCACTGTTTCTACATGCATGTGGAGTGAGAGGTGCCCACATTAATATGCTTTTGGTAACCCATTTTAATCTATTGAGCTGGAACACCTCTTCTCTGAAATCTTTTGTTTGGGCCATATTTTACTGAGCATTATTCTGTATTTGAAAAGCAAATAACCAGAATTGTAGATTTTATTTTAAACTATATTGTAGGGCAGGCTTACCTATTCCAGCTGAATGAAAACCTGCATTATTGACTGGGGTACCTGGCTTAAATTACTCTTTTTTGCATTTTTCTGGAGGTTCACATACTTTTCCAGTGACCTTAAACAATTTGCTCAATATAGATATGGCGATTTTCAAGGTGGCGCGTGTTGTGTTTTAGAAATCTCCTACAATTGTAAAAGGGAAATGTTTACTATATTTCATTTCATTTTATTTTGTAGCTCCACCGCCACCACCACCTTCAAGGGGCGGTCCCCCACCTCCTCCATTGCACAACTCGGGGGCTCCACCCCCCCTTCCACCAGCAAGGGGTGGCATCGGTAAACCACCACCACCTCCTGCCAGAGCTCCTACAGCTGCACCCCCACCGCCTCCACCTCTTCGGCCTGGAGCAGCAGGACCGCCACCTCCTCCACCTAATAGATTGCATCCTCCCTCGCTGCCAGGTCACTCTTCATCTGCACCTTCTAGTCCCCCACCCCCTCCTCCTCCTCCAATGCCAGGATTTGGGGCACCTGCCCCACCCCCTCCTCCACCACCACCAGGGCCCCCACCACCTCCTGGTCCTCCACCTCCACCTGGATCTGCTGCAGACAGTGACCACCAGGTGGCACCTCCTAGTGGCGGCAAAGCAGCTCTACTAGAGCAAATCAAAGGAGGAGCACAGCTAAAGAAAGTAGACAATAAAGAAAATCGACCCGTGTCTTCCACTGGACGAGATGCTCTGCTAGACCAAATACGGCAGGGTATTGTGTTAAAGGCTGTGAGTATCGACTGTGAATGATTGTCATTTCATGCAGTAAATGAAAAGGAATGCAGGGGTAAACTTACATGTTAAACACTGACTTCTTAAAGGGAATGTGTACTGGGTTTCTTTCTTCATTAGGACTGTATCAGGATTAACAGAACTTCAGCCTTACCCTGTGTATTAGTTATATAAGCTCCACTCCTGTATTGAAACTGATTACTCTATATTCACTGCATACTGTAAAATTCTTAGTGTTCATTAAGCTGCAGAAAGTTAGAGGCCCACTTTTCCTGGCTACAGGATGTCCAGCATCAT
The DNA here is from genome assembly GCF_000935625.1 of Nanorana parkeri. Classification (NCBI taxonomy): domain Eukaryota; kingdom Metazoa; phylum Chordata; class Amphibia; order Anura; family Dicroglossidae; genus Nanorana; species Nanorana parkeri. Next base: position 338,916 of record NW_017306569.1, read on the forward strand.
CTAGCACTTTACTCACCAGGCTTACTTTCCCTGGTACACCCCTTTCATTCACTGGTTTTCAGTTATGGAGGCTTATCATTATATGTTTTTATTACCACAGCTTCCTGTTTTCCCAGAAGCTATGTACAGCACCCTGCCAGCCATCATCTGCCTGCATTGCATGGAGAAGCATAAAGACCTGGTGATGATGTCACTAGGTCTAAAATAGATTTTATTGAATAATTTTCATTGGCATGCTGATTATGGGGAAAAGCAGCAACCAGGGGCGGTTGCTCGACAAATGAAGTTTCATCTGTTTGCATGTTAACTTCTGTTTGTTTTGATACACATGAAATTTCTAATACGTGTATAATTCATGTAGGATGTCTATTTGCAAGCAGATAATCTACCTGTATTTGATTATTGTAAAATTTGCGGATTTTCTTTGCACATTTTACAGAGACAAGAGGAAGCTGATGCTCCAGCACCTTCAACTCCCACGGCCCCCACAGGAATAGTGGGTGCTCTGATGGAAGTGATGCAGAAAAGGAGTAAGGCCATTCATTCTTCAGGTACTAAGATTTCTTCAATTTCCAAAACTGGCAGTGAAAGAAAAAAAGCTTATTGGGAGCATTTTGTTCAGTGACATATGGCTTAGACATTGACATGGTTACAAAATGAAATGCACAATCAACATAACAATATTTAATTGATGAGATTGTTATAGTATTACAGACTGGGAATCTGGCTCCATGCTGCACACCTGATGGCTGGGGCTCCTACATTGGTTTGTAATTGCTCTTATCAAAAACCAGTTTGACTCCTGTGCCAATTTACCCATTATGAATCATTTATATACTTCAGACAGAAGCATATCTGTAAAAAATAAGTCAAGGCAACTCGACTTTCTGTATTTTTCTTGAAGCCGTTTCACTGGTAATCCAACCAGCTTTCTCAATTCAGAATCACTTGTACAAAAATTCCAGAGAATTTTTGTACAAGTGATTCTGAATTGAGAAAGCTGGTTGGATTACCAGTGAAACGGCTTCAAGAAAAATACAGAAAGTCGAGTTGCCTTGACTTATTTTTTACAGATATACCATGACCTGGATGAATGAGAACTTTCACATATATTCAGACAGAAGCACCTCCTTACAGTTTAACTCTCTAAAATTACACTCGGTAGTGTGCGCTTAATGCATGTGTATCAGAATGCTTTGGCATGTGCTGTGTGCATTGGTTGTACAACTTGCAAAACACAAAAGACATTTTAAAATTTGCACAGCAGCACGTTGGTACACATTGGAATGCACTGGATTATTTAGTGTTTTAAGAACCTCCATTTATTTTGTGTGGATCAAATACAGGAAAATGGGTTTTGCTGAATTCTTTACAGTGTAACTCAGCGCTGTGGTAGAAACAAATCTTGACCTGGTCTCCAATGTACTTGAGTTTGCCACAGTAAAAAGATGCAACAAAATGCCTAACGATCCTTTCACACGGTCGTCTGTCAGTTCCAATCAGCACGGAACAGATGCCACTGTTGTGACGTCCGTGTCCGTCCAGTCTTTTCTTGCATCGAGGAAAAAACTGAACTTACTGCACCCATGTTAGGACTATGGGGAATCTGATGTGAACGATTACTCCGCCAGGATCAGGTCCGCCAAAACAGAACTCTGTTTTGTTTGTTTTTCTGGACCTGGCCTGCTTTTTATAAACACAAGTGAAATGCATAATCTGCTATTGCTTTATTGCTTTTCTTAATGAAAATGCTAGCCTTGCTGTCATGCTGCTCCAGTGGCTTTAGCACTGTCATTGACCCAGAACCAGCGTGTAACCAGTGAAGTCAGATATCTGTAATTTTTTTTAAAGTTTTGTTGACTCCTCCTTGCAATACTTCCTGTCCTAGGGTTACAGGAAGGAGCAGGGTTGCCACCCTAGGGCAGGGAGTGTTTTAGGAGTTTAGAACACCACTCATTTTCCTCTTCTCCGTAAAGGTCTCTGCCGTTTACAGAAAGGAATACTATGCTTTCATAGGAGTGCAGCATAAGTAGAGAGTATTGAAAGTGATTAGCTCACTTAGTTTTTGGCAGGATCAACAGGATTGTTTTGTTTTTTTTTGTTAACTGATACGACAGGGTAGTTAGGGGCAGATGGTATAAGAACATGCAGGGCAAACTATGTAAAGGGACATGGTTTCACTGCTAGAAAGCTTTCCCTGGCTACAGTTAACATTTGCGAGAACATTATTGGCATCAGAGAATTTGCAAAGAGCTTATTCTGACCACCCTCTTAAAATAGAAAAAAAGTACTAATTGTATTTTAAAAAATATATTTTTTAGGGTTGCTAATGTAGTTTCTGGTTGCTTTAGAGTTACTATTAAAAATAGGTCTTAACTAATGCCATACTCCATACCATGAACTCTGTTGGCTTCACGTTTTGTCCATTAACACTATTCTACTATAAGGTAGTGATAAAGAAAATACAGAACAAATATAAAATAGTATATAGATTTCAATTGTCGTCTTCTACTCGGGAGAATATCTAAAGGAGAGTGCCATGCTGCGTAATGTCCATAATATACCTTTTTTTTTTATTTCTTCCCTAATAGACTCTGATGAAGACGAAGATGATGAAGAAGAATTTGAGGATGATGATGAATGGGAGGATTGATCTACACATTATATAAATATATATAATATATATTTTTTTTAAAGTGAATGAATAATAAACAATACTTTTCTGTCTGAATTCTGTAAAATTATCATGTAAATGGTCTACCAATTTGCTGTATATTTTTGTTGCCTTTTTGCTTTTTTAATAATCTGTGCAATACCTCATTGGAGATGCAAAAGTTTGTCATAACACTGCGCACACATCTTCCTCCCTGTGTGTGCAAGCTCCTGTGACCTACACAATGACATTAGTGAATATGTAACATCCAACTGACAAGCTCTAGGGGGAGAAAAGTGAGGCAGTGACAGAGAACCTTTAATGCAATTGTTAGAATTAAAAAAAAAAAATACTATTTTCTTACCCTGATTTTTCTGTATCTAAATTTCTTAAGGAAATCTAGCCTAGCACTACATTTTTAAGTGATGCTGATCTTTGCTAATTAGGCCCCCATCATTTTGAATGCAATGCTAAATGTATGTTAATTATGTATGTCCTATTTTTTGCACGATTTTTTTTACACTACAAAAACATCAGTTTGTATTTTTGCAGCCACTACAGATCTGCTATAGTAATAGTTGGGAAGAAGCGAGCAATAGCATCTGCTATTTTTCAGCAATATTAACTTTAGATTTCCTTTTTCCACTCTTGTCTATGAAAGCCACACAGCACTCTTAACGAGTTTTTTTTATGAATGTGATATCAGGGGTGAGGCGGCATGACTGACACAGCAATGCTTCGTAATTCCAATCTACAAGACAATTCATCATTGCAAAAATGACAAACACTACTGCTGGGTTAGTAAACTGCCCGAGATGACACTTAAGAAATCCAGGCGTTGTGATGTAGCCTGTTTTGCACTTTCATTGTATCCACTTTGACAGAACTGCTTGGTGCTTGCTTCTCTAATGTTAGGTGAAGTTCCTGAATTGCGGGCAAGTCGCATTGCAGACGCTCCAAAACATTCAGTGCCGTTTTTCTTGTGCTGCATTCTGCTGTATCAAAGAGCAAACACTAAAAGAAAATAATACAGGAAAAATCTATCTTGAATGGCATATGAATATTAGTCTATATGGTAAAATAAACACTAATATGTAATGTACCTGCCTATTGCAATATTCTGTTATCTAATGTATAGCTCTGGAGAAGAGAATGGAATGAATGACAAATAAAGAACAAAGTTCCCACAAATTGTATACATAACTGATATTTTACTTCTTAGTCTTTACATGGTCTTTGTGTAGAGCATTATGGCAGACAGTGTAGGCTTAGGTGCCAGTCAGTCCAGGCACTTTGTAGTAGTCAGAGCACATGGGCTTCACTGACCATAGAAAAGGCTCATAGCTAGTTGCTTACTGTAATTAGTGTATGCTCATTGACTGCCTGGCTTATGAGATTTGTCCAGCCATACTTTAGGAGCAGTCGTGTGTATTTAAGCCCATGCAGAACCTGACATCTTTTGCTGAGGTGTGACAGTAAAATCATTTCTATTGCTTTGCTTGTTAGTTCAGCTCTTATTGTACATTTTTTCCTGGCTGTTTTTGACTTATATGAAGTTATACTTACAGGCTGGCCCTGTGTAATTTTATATTCTTGAAATCCTACTAAATAATGGACCTTTCAATAATCATGCAATTAAAGTGATCATGTAAACTTCATAGCGTACTTGGTGCATATTGATCAGTGTGTTTTTTTTATTATTGTTATTGAAAAAGAATTGTGAAACTGCAAACTTTCAGTGCGTTCATATTTTCTGCATTGGGATGTAGAAAAAAAGTTTGTTCTCTAGCATTTTTAGCACTTCAGACACAACCAGAGTTCATGTGACCCAAGCAAGATTCTCTTTTTGGTAAATCGGACTTGAGAGAGAGTGTGCCCTTAAGGCTGGGCACACACCTTACAACCATCGCAGGACTTGTCTTGCGATGGTTGTAAGGTACTTAAAAAAAACATACGATCATTGCCACACCGGCCCGTCCGGCTTTTATCGTACGAACATTTCCGTAATTATTTTCCAGGATGGCACCTGAGAGAGGCTCCACCCACAAAAACTTTCACAGTCAACAAAAATGCATAGTTACCTCAGTTATTTAACTTTCCTCCTACCTAAGGCTTCATTCACACTTGCAGTGTCAATCCTGTGTTTTTATATGGGAGTAGAGCAGATTTCTAAACGCATATAAATACAGGTAATGTTTTTTTTTTTTTTATTGGTATCAATCAGATTGGATTCATTCAGTTTAGCTGTATTTAGATAAAATAGAAGTGTGTGTCCAGGATCCGATTAAAAGCTCTAAGGAACCATTCACACCAGGGCGACAGAGTTTCAGCGCACTTTACATGCGTTTTTTTGGAAGTGCATGTTTCAGCGTGTTTTGCATGCGTTTTCTGTTTTTAGCAATAACGTTTGGCCAGGACATTGTAATTCATTTCAAAAACAAAATAGATACAATTTGGGATTAGATTGCCACTCTGCAGTCACCTTCCCCTTCATGTTCCAGACCCTCCATCACACCTGTTACTCTCCTCTTTTGACCCGGTCACGACAGAGGAGGTCACAAAGCTTCTCTCTGACACCCACCTCATCACTTGCCCCCTAGACCCTGTTCCCTCACCACTACTTCAGTCACCCTCTTACTCTATCCTACACTCTTACTCACATTTTCAATCTCTCACTCTCTACTGGCATATTTCCCTCCCCTCTGATGCATGCCCTGGTCACCCCAATACCCCAAAAAACCTCAATGGACCCTACCGACCTTAACAATCTCAGACCAATCTCCTTACTCCCATTCACCTCAAACTCCTAGAATGCCTTATCTGCAGCCGCCTGAGTCGTCACCTCGCTGATAACAACCTTCTCGACCCCTACAGTCCGGCTTTCGCCCCCTGCACTCCACTGAAACCGCCCTCCTAAAACTCACTAATGACTTACAGCTAAAAACAATGGCCACTATTCCTTACTCTTGCTATTAGAACTTTCTGCTGCTTTAGACACTGTGGACCACCTGCTCATCCCCAAAAAACTCCACTCACTTGGCCTACAAGACTGCTCTCTCACGGTTCTCCTCTTACCTATAAGCGCTCCTTGAGTGTCACCTACAAATCTAACGCCTCCCCTCCTCTTCCTGTAGGGGTCCCCCAAGGCTCTGTCCTTGGACCCCTTCTATATCTACACCTCCTCTCTTGGTCAGTTAATAACCTCACATGGCTTCCAATACCATCTCTATGCCGATGACACTCAAATCTACCCTTCTACTCCACAACTCACCCCCTCAGTGTCGTTGCGTGTCACTGATCTACTAACTGACATATCTGTCTGGATGTCGCAACACTTCTTAAAACTCAACCTTTCAAAAACTGAGCTCATGATATTTCCTCCCGCCCGTGCGCATTCCCCCAACCTTTCCCTTGAGATAGTTAACACTACTATCCAGCCCTCCCCATGCCAAGTTCCCAGGTGTCATTCTTGACTCGGACCTCACCTTTCTTCCCCACATCCAATCACTATCCAAATCCTGCCGCCTTCACCTTCGTAACATCTCCAAAATACGCCCCTTCCTCACCAAAGAAACCACAAAATTACTAATTCACTCACTTGTTATATCTCGTCTTGACTATTGCAACTCCCTCCTCATTGGCCTACCTCTACACAGGCTATCCCCCCTTCAGTTTATCATGAATGCAGCTGCTAGATTCAATCACCTAACCAACCGCTAAGTATCTGCAACCCCCCTCTGTCAATCCCTACACTGGCTTCCTATAGTTCAAAGGATAAAATTCAAAATATTAACAACCACTTACAAAGCCGTCCACAACTCTGCCCCCGGCTATATCTCAAACCTTGTCTCAAAGTATCTCCCTAACCGTCCCCTTCGCTCTTCACAAGACCTCCTGCTTGCCAGATCCCTCATCAACTCCTCCCATGCTCTTCTCCAAGACTTCACTAGAGTCTCTCCCATCCTATGGAACTCTCTACCCCAACCTGTCTGTCTATCTCCCACACTGACTGCCTTTAGGCGATCCCTTAAGACTCACCTTTTCAGGGAAGCCTATCCCACCTCAACCTTACTGCTGAACAATCCCTTTCTCAAACAATCATCCCTGCACAGTTACCACCTCATGTATCACTTGCTCCTCCCATTTAGATTGTAAGCCCTCACCCTCTTTTTTATTGTATTGTGATTGTAATGTCTTCCTTATATTGTAAAGCGCTGTGCAAACTGTTGGCGCTATATAAATCCTGTATAATAATAGACGTGTTTCAGCTTGTTTTTTGGAAAACGCACTGAAATGATATCAAAAACCACACAAAAATGCTGTGATCCCATTTCCATTAAAGTCTCTATGGCAAAACAAACGCTACAAAAGAAGCTCAAGCGACAGGCGTTGTAGGATGTGCGGTTTCAGCTAGTTTGCTTGAACTGCCCTATAGGAATGTATGGGATTTTACAATGCATGCGTCTCAGCACTGAAAAAAAACGTGCAGTGAAAACGTGTGTGAAACAGGGCCTAAATGTGGTTATATTGATGTAAACGTTGCTAAGCCTGGATAAACCTGCAAGTTAAAGCCAGTACTTCCAAATGCTGGAAAACGTGATCTGGAAAGCAAAAACTTCCCAGATAAATGCTCTTGTGTTTGGATTTTTTTAAATGCAAGTGTGAATGAAGCCTTAGAGAAACATTGAAACTGATCATTTTTCCTCAGGGTTCCAAGTATATGCTCCTCATGATTTCAGGAACAGGGGGACCAAATGAGGTGCAGATTCAGGCCTGTCCTGGCTTGGAATATTTTTATTTTACTATCCTAGTTGTGGGACCCTTCCTTTCCATCACCTATTTAGTTTTCCCTCAAGTTTCTTCTCCACCTCAGGAGAAGCAAGGAGCATTCCAGCTGACTTCCACTGGTTAGCAGTGCTACACGTGGCTAATTCCTCTACACCAGCTACAGATCCAGCAGATTTGGGCACCAACGACTCCAAGGTAGGTCTGAGTGTATGGGTCATCTTCCACCTATACCCATACTGTAGTACAGTGTGGAGTACCTTTGGGAAGACGTCCCCTTTTTGGGTTTTGCTTTACCTGGGGGGGGTCATTATTTCTGTTCCACACCGGGTGTTGGTGTGCCTTCCTACAAGGGCAGGTCTTCAATATATTATGTGTTCCTGTCCGCCATTGGTGTGGCAAGTTGGTAGACGATGTCATTCTGCGTTGTTAACACCCCCTGTGTGTTGAAATTAAATACCAGTAAATGCTGCTTTTGTACATGTAATATCACACTGGAAAACATAAAAGCACACTTATGACATTCTCTCCACATTCTCAAAATAACATCCATTCCATGAATAAAAATAACATATGCTTAAATCAATTCCAATAAACATGCTGTGACCAGAAAAAAATATTTTCAATAAAAGCAACAAATGTTTACAGATAATGTTACAAAGTATCTTCTTTATATCCTATTGGTTGCTATTAATGTTCTTCTTATGAAAACTGTTGCCCATACCTGTGCTCAGATACAATCACCAGAGTTAAATGACCCTATTAGGGATGTCCCAATAACATTTTTTTCAAGTACTTTCCCTCAGGTACTTGCTCATACCAATTACTGATACTTTTTCTTAAAGGGACATTTTTTTTTTTTAAAAACAATACAGACTAATGATTTTAGGACAGCTTCTTTATAATTATGAAGAACTTTAATGCAATCCATGATTATTCAGCAATGGAGAATGGCAACCAGCAATCATGGAGTGCTGAGATTTGTAGTCCTCTATAGCCTGTTGCCATTCTCTATTGTTTGTATAATCATTGATTGGAGAATGGCAACCAGCACTAGAGGACTAAAGATCCCATCAATCCATGATTAAACAGGGCTGTGTTTGAGTCTCACCAGGGTTGCGATTGAGTTTAGCCAGGGCTCTGCAGGTGGAATCCGGGCTCTGGGGCTGTACAGGCAGCTGTGGAGCTGTGCAAGTAGGAGGAGACAATGTATGGCCTGACCAGCCATGTCAAAGACAGCTGCCTGAGGTCCCCAGCAAGCACAGACTAACTTGTTTAACAATTTAAAGGGCCAGTATTGGCCTTAAGGGCATCAGGGCATTTTCATGAGTACAATTACTGATTTTGGTATCGGGACATCCCCTACTATGTTTTAAGTCACAAATGCTTGATTTGATAAATCCTCACTGTCACTGGTTTCACTTTCCTCCAATCTCCTTCATTTAGTAAATGTAAAAATAATTCTAAACTCCACATAGTGCGATACCACTAAAACCATTCCATTTATCCTACAATGGTACAAATAGCTTGCCTCGTCAAGACCAGAACAAACATACCAAACAATAGATAATTGCAATCCTCCGGGGCCCGACAGGTGACATTTGACCTCTGGGCCAACCCTCTTTCATATCTACGGCAAGTTTGGTTTTAATCTAAAGCTCATTTCATGACATCATATTTGGGGGTGGTTGGAGAGTATTGGATATGAATATTCAATTATCCCCTTAGTTATGAAGTTCACCGTGTGGGAGGAGCAGAGGAGGGCATTGTAAAGGCTCGTCCCTCCTGCTCTGCCTCCCCAGCCCTGCCTTAGGCTCCGTGACACCCTTTAGGGAGCTGACAAAAAGATGCTGCTGAGGCAGCTAGAGAGGCTCTTGTTTGTAACATCAAGAAGTTTGTAACCTCCCAGAAGAGTTTCTCTTTACACCTCGAAATCATCTGTGCAAGCTGCATCTTGTAATGGACAGTAAAACTATTCGGTACAATATTTTGTTATGCTGCCGAGTATTGATGACTAGCTATTAAAGCTAACTAGAAGATGGTCACTGTGTCTTTGTAAAGTAGTCACCGCTCCAATCTCACTCCTGTAATGGACTACAATCTCAAGTTTAGTTTACTAATTTGTATTGAGATTGTAGTCCATCACAGGAGTGTGCTTAGAGTGGTGGCTACTTTACAACACACACAGGGACCATGGGGAAGAAAAGTAGTCACCCTCCAGAAGGAAGGACAGTGTCTGCACCAATTCAGAAATAATTTGAGGATCTACAGCCGAGTTATACACAAATAAGATACATTTTTAATTAGGTACTTAGGAGTTAAATCTTAAACCATACATTCACTAAGTATACTGTCAATTAAGTATTTGGGGAAGGGGGGGAGTAAGTTCTGGAGGGTCAGGTAGGGTGGGTAACTACTTTGTTTAAAAGTATATTGACTGTTTAAAGCTGCCTGAGCACCCCATTCCTTGTTCTCTTATTCAAACTTTACAACATACTCATTATACTTATGTGAGCTGCAGATATAATAATTTTTAGTGAGGGGTTCCTGGAAACCTGAAAATTATTTAAAGGTTCTTCCATGATAAAAAAATAGATTGAGAAAAGCTGATGTAGACACTGATCCAAGCTGCAAGTGGAAATGAACTACTGTGCCTGACACAATGCAGGAAGCTGTACCTGGAATTCATTGTAATATATCCTATTACTTGTTAAGACTGCTATGATCATTGATAACATGTTGACGGCCTAAATTGAATTGACAGCAACGGAGGGTTATTTGTTTTAAGAGGTACAAGATGTGTTCGAAAACAGTCTTTATCTTATCTGTATTGAATTCTCAGGATACTGTACCATGGGTATGTTTCTAAATAAAAACTGCAGAGATAAGACTCGCAACTATGTATATTCTCTCCAGCACTGTGATGACAGCTCCTCCAACTGGATTATGACTGATGTATTTGTTATTAAACAAATCTCAATGGCAAAAATGATTTCTGAAATAACCGGTACTCTTTAAAGTGTTACTATGAGCAAACTGAAATATTACATATGTGATCTGGCAATAGCATTAACACAGTCGTTTTTGTTTTACTGAGTTCCCCGTGTAACATACAGTCCATAATAGAAGTCACCAGCACTCGATGATGTGTGCAAGAAGTAAAGCACTTTTTATTAAATTGTCACATGCGTCATACAGCCAATGTTTCGGGGCCACGCAGGGTCCCTTCTTCTGGGCAACATAGTGACAACAAGTATGCAACGTCAGCTTTAAATAGTGAAGCCGCACAGAATATACCACAGAACCTCCCCATGCCGTCATACTGACGTCCAATCCCACCAGAATTTGAAAGCAAAAATTTGCATATAAACAGATGAAATAAAGTGCAGAACACAACCCGATATGCCTGAACAATGAGACAATTTAATAAAAAGTGTTTTACTTCTTGCACACATCATCGAGTGCTGGTGACTTCTATTATGGACTGTATCTGACACGGCGCCATCCGTGTTGTCACTTCAAGCACCAACCTTCCATCCAAGGTCTGTACGCTGCATGGAGTGCAGGTGATTTCATATCGATTGCACCCCCTGTAACATAGTTTTATTACCTGGTGGTAGTGCCAGCAGATCTGTTATTTTCCTCTTTCTTTAGAAGGCCAAGCTGTCCAGCAAAGGTTTGATTTCCAGGGGTTGGTACAAAGCATTTAACGCTACCAGGGGTGCTTACAGCATTCAGCTTTTATTTATATGACTTAAAACATTGATTCTCTATGGGGATTAACCATGCTCATCCTTGCTTGCTCATCTGAGCTCACATTTAACACACTGGAAAAGAGTATTTTATCCTAAAATCCCAGTTTGAATACACCATCTTGTGACCTTTCCTAATGCTGATTCACATTACAAATAATGTGACTTTTTTTTGCAAATCTGCCCCTTAAAATTAATAAAATAAAATATGATCTTCCTAAGTGCTTTTAATCAGGCTTGGCTGAAGATGTTTGCCACATGTAATTAAAGAAGAATTAAGGAAAGTTAACCTAACACCAGGTGTATACTGCCATTTTGGCACCATTCCTAAAAAGCAGCTATCTTCCTACGTCTGCACATACCCCTCTATAGCAGTGGTTCTCAAGCTTGGGGTCGCAACCCCATTACTGGTGGTGACACAATTTGCCAAGGGTCGCAGCACACTTCCACTTCTGCCACCCTTTTGCTAAACGGCTAGAATTATGCATGCGCGTGCACAGTAGGAGACACCTGCTGCACCTCTCGTCTGGCCGGAGGGTTCGGGAGGCGCAGAGGGCCTGCGCCTTTGCAGAGGGTGGTGTGGTGCTGTGCCCCCTTGGGGGTGGCGTCCCAGGGTGTGCCAGAAAATCACATGGGTGTGGGACCCCACTGTGATTCACTGACAGTAGGTAATGGCACTCTAGCAATTTCTGCACTACGCCTCTAGGGCAGGCCTTATGGCTAGCTTGGGGCAATATGTTTGCACTCCGGCCAGAGTTATTTATTTATGCACGTTTGGCACCTTTGACTTCACAGAAGACGGAGGGTGCAGGTACCTTTGGGGCCTGTCCTGATGTCGAGGTTCAGAAAAAACAAAATGGGGGTAGTGAAGCATCCCCCCCCTTTTCATTTTTTTCTGAGGATACTCAGCAGCTGCCGAACTTTGGACAATTTTTCTTCCTCCACTTATTGAACGTTTGACCTGAATATCCATCTCACCACAAACACCTAGGACTCCGGGATCACCACTCTCACACCCATCGATGACATCGTGCCACCACCATTCCGACGGTGAGTTGCTACATATCACTTTTGTAATCTACCACTATTAATTTCTCACCTCTCCATTGTGTTATTCTCCCACGTTTGTCCTCTCCGCCATCAACTGGAAGTTTACACACCGCCATCCCCTTGCCTTTGCGCCTCCCCCCAATACCGCACCATTTATCATCCACCCATCAGACCCTTACCTCTTAGACAGGTTTGACTCAGTTGCGGCGCTTCCTTCCCTACCTTTTGTCCCTTGTGATGCAGCTGTGCCCTCTTACCTCTGGGTGGCCGCTGGGTCCTTTCAGAAGCCTGGCTATTGATTTGCAGTCTATAGACAGTGGGGGCATGTCATCATATCCCCACCCCGCTTGAGCTGTGCCATCTCAAGGCAGCAGAAAGGTAAATGGCTGTCTGTTAGCGTTGCGGAGCTGCATCACTGCACGTTTCTCTCCTTAGGAGTTCAGATAATGCCGTAGTATTAAGCAAGTGGCTCCGATCGTGGCTTTATTTGCTGAGGAGGAGGGATACACGCAGTGATAAGGCTCTGCAAAGATTTCTTCTGGAGTGTGATCCCAAGGGGAGCCATGGTGCAGCAAGGGTAATCCCTTTTTAACATTGTAATTGTACAGTATCATTTTTGCCATTGCAAAACTATGTGGCCCTCAGCTCTCATTACCTCCTGATTTCTGGTGAGCTTACTCTCTTGGCCTTACTTTAAAATTATGCCTTCTGGACATACATATGTAACTAATGGTAATATGTATCATTATATCAGACAAATATGTACATATGGCATTAAACAAAGAAAAGAATGGTCCTACTTTATTGGTTTTCATGGTAAACCTCATGAAATATACTATGGTGCTTTTTGGCCAACAATGATTTTGTCTACAATACATAATCCAGAATCTCGCTGGGATTTCTATCAATTTTATACAAATACTGTAAGTGACTTAATTGTACAAAAATTCAGTAAAGGAGGAGTGCAATTAATTTGATTAGGGATGCTCTGATACCAGTTTCTCAGTATCGAAAACAGTGCCGCAAGAGACTGGCTGCCTGGCCAATCAGGAAGATGACCCGTTGCCCGGCTTCCTGATTGGCTGGGAAGCTGTTTTCATGTTCCCTCGTGGCACTGCATACTGGCTCCCTGACCAATCAGGAAGCTGGGTGGCAGGTCATGATCTACCACCCTTGACTGGTTAGGGAGCCAGGCTTACCGGCAGTGTTGCAAGGGTGCATGGAATTTTCCTCTGACCACTCAAATGCTCAGTATCGGCACAGATACTAGTATTGGTGCATCCTTAAATGTTACCCTTGGGGGTCACTGCAACTTGGCAAATGTTACCCAGGGGTCCCGGCCCTGGAAAGGTTAAGAATCACTGCTCTATAGTGTCTTGGCAATACAGAAACTGTTCCCCTGGAAGTAAATAGCTGGAACTCACACAACTCCCTACTAGATATTGAGTGTATCTTTAATATAGTGCCAATAGGGAATTTTGGGCAGGGACAGACAACTCATTCACTTCCAAACAAGTCTCAATTTACATGATTGTAGCCTGAGGCTCCCAGGGTCCTGGGGACACAAGTATCTGCATGCACCTGTACCTGCATGCACCTGAGAATTCTGGATATTCATTTGTGATACCTGTTTAGCAGTGTATTCCCTGTGACAGGGGTACTACTGTCTGGAAAAAAAGCTTCCTGTATGGCTTCATTTGGCACCACTGAGAGTGGCAGGGTCAGCACTCTTAAGGTGCCCATACACTGGTCGAATTTTGGCTGGTTTTTAATGTACTGACCAAAATCTACACATTGTGTGAGGCTATTGGCTCCCTTTCAGCCGGCATTGCTCGATCAGCTGATTGAAGGAGTCGGCTGGAAAATTTCCGATCGGTCAGAGACGGCAGCCAATGAGCTGTCCGCTCTGATCAGGTATTCTGACAGGTGGTATTCTGACAGGTTGAACAAAAAAAATTGATAGGTGTATGGCCAGCCTTAGAATATCAAAGCTGTACTGCTTTACACAGTGCTGCCAGTCACATCTGCAAACATACTTGCCGGAGGGAAGAGCATAGACATGAATGCACCTGGACCAGGTTCTATTGCTTAACTGCAGTGTAGTCTACAGGCATCCCCGGGGTCTGATTCTTCTGTCTTGCAGGGATGCCTAGATTACAAAACTGGCAGACCGGCTGCCATACTAACCCTAATATATGAGTCATCTGGTTTAAGTACTTTGCATAGCTGATCTGGAACAATTGTAGAAATCAGCAATGACAGCCTTCGTATTTTCAAATGTCAGCATTTATTAATGTAATATAAAATTGAAACCAACTTTAATGATAGTGATGTAGTATATTTCAGTGTGGATTAGGCCACCATATTTTTTTTCACAATCATGATAGGTTCTGAGGATCACTGTAACTGAAGTGGCATTTCTAGATTTCACCAGAAGGTAGCACGGCAGGTGCAATACGAAATTGCTGAACCATGTAGCAGTGGGTGCTGCAGTCCCATTATTGGCAAGTGACTACATATATTCTGTGCAGTGCAGTAATGAGCTATGTCCACAGAATGTGGTAATGGGAGAAACTGTTGGCAACTTCATTGTTTCAGTATAAAATAAACTCTTCTATGTATATCTTCTGAGTGTTTTTCTGGCTGAGATTAATAGGGTAGCAGCAGACATACCTCTGGAGAATACAAGATATCTTGTTACTTTGGTTGCTTTCCAGGGTACAAGGGATCAGTCTTAAAACGGTTGTAAAGCCTCACATACTGCTGCTAAGCCTTGTGCACTTTTTATTTGGCAGCAATATTTAAAGGCATTGTCCATATTTTGCATTGAATGCATTAAAGGAGAACTATGGGGCAACCTTTTTTGCCCATAGTTCTCTTCAGGGTCACGGGAGGACATATACTGTGTCCTCCCATGTCTCAGTATATAGTAGGCTATTGCCCGCTATATGGTGAGAGCGCCACAGGCCGTATGGATCTCAACAATACTGTCAAGAGCCACCCCGCTGGCTGATTGACAGCTCTCTAGAGGCAGAGCCAGATGTGCCAACCCCCATCCGTTCATCCAGTCAGTGCTGGAGAAACGGAGAGGGGGTGGGGGGATCTCTGCAGAGAGAGGATCAGAAAGTCAGTGATCCGCGGTGTGTTTTCACTGATTTTCTGATCAATAGAGCCGACCTGTGACAGCTTGGCTTGAATTATGGGGATGAAAGTTTTTCACTCACCCCATAATTCTCCTTTAACCTCTTGCCGTCCGCCCGTAGTAGAAAAACGGACGGACGGCACTGCTGCATTGGTGGGTTGCCGTCGCCAGACGGCATTTTTACTTTTTAATAAAATAATGTGCATTTATTCCATCTTTGCATTTAAGCCTGCAGAACACTGCAACTGTGATCAGTGCGTCACAGGTGCAACGCACAAGCTTCTGCACTGGCTACCCACAGCCCCAAATCTGTACGGAGCTATGGACCTTATGCTGGAGGAAGTAAACATTGGACTACAAGTGCAGTGATGTCACCACCTTGCTGCCAGCACTATCTGTGAGTCCCTCTGCCAAGGTGGGTCAATGGATCACATGGCTGTGTGGGCGGAGCAACGTATTAAATGAAAAAAACAAAAGAGGATGCTGGAATGAGAGACATCCAGCAATTCAGGGATGGGGGGGGGGGTTGAGGAAGGAGGCCACGTTTAATGCTACACCCTAAATATGGTCCAAAAGGTGGAGTATGTTTTTAAGTGGGATATAAAGAAAATTCCTGCTAGTATTTTCACTTTTATTGGCCAAGACAAGCAGGCAAATGCTTGAAAAGATGTTTCTTTTTAACCTGGGCATTGCTAGGAATAGGCACCCTGAGGAGAGCGTGCATTCCTAGAGTGAATGGCATGGGTAGATGGAACCTGAGGCCACTTGCTGTATACGCATGTCCTATATGCCACAGTCCTTATACCCACAAAATATGATTTATTACTATGTCACAACCCACAGTGTCGCAGACATAAACATTAAAAATTCTTCTCACATGCTTTTCTGAACACAGAATATACTGTACAGGTAACACTTTGAGCCTACCTAAAGAAGAACCTCATTAAAATAGATTGGGGCTACTTAGCAATAGGCATGTGCACTGCCAAAAAATTCGTTTAGTTTTAAATTCGGATTTGTGTTATTTCGTTTTTCAGGATTCGGGTGTGAAAGTCAATTCGGATTCGGAATTTGGATTCGGACGAAATTCGGTAGCGTTAGTACGAACGTTCGTTTAGGTTTCTTATTCGTTTCGTTCGTTCGTTTGCAGCAAAAGTGACATTTGAGGGGGAAAAATATTTTTCTCCTTCTCTAATGTCACTTTGCTCCAACGAACGAAACGAATAAGAACAGAAAACGAAACGAACGTTCGTACTAACGCTACCGAATTTCGGAAATGGAAATTCGGATTCGTTTGCATTCGTTATGTCTGTAATTCGGATACATCCGAATGTCCGAATTTCCGAAAATTCGTCCGAATTTCGATTCGGAACGAAACGAATCGCACATGTCTACTTAGCAAACAACAACTGCTGAGACAATAAACATTTTCTCAGGGGTATGTAATGTACAATATAGCATACAGATTGTGGCAGCCAGCTGTACGTAATATGTGATATAGCATATGAAGTGCAGAGGCTTCTGCTAAGTGGTAAAGTGCAGGTATTGCTGACCTGGGGCACCAAACTGAAGACGGGCACTGAGCCCAACAACGCCCATGCTTCCAAGCATTTGTTATGCATATGCCAAGAATACACGCAACATACCATTTCTTGCTTGGTACTTCTAATGATAATTATTTTAGTGTATCCTAGACTATTCTAGGTCTGTGTCTCACTAACAATGCCTAAATAAACTTCTAATGTAAGTGGCATTCACATTTAAACTCCTGAAGGCTTTTATGGTAGCATGCCTGCTGAAAGTGGTGGAGCCTAATGGCAGGGAAGACAAGGTTTAACATTAGACCTTACAAAATACACTAAAACTTGCATAATTGGAAAAAATTAATACAGTGCCAAGTTTTTACTTCCAGAATATAATTTGCTGCAAACTAAAGGTATTCAATAAATTATAACTGTAAGTAACCTGCAGAGATATAGCTACTAGAAAACCAAGCCAAGGCAATAGCAGGAAATCGGTATCTACTGGATCAAACTGATCTTGTTACATTTAAAGACAGCGGCATCTGTCCTTCCCAGAGGATTGATTAATCATAATGTGAAGCCAGTAAACTTTATGAACAACTTAAAGCTGGGTCTCTCTTCTTGCAGGTCAGAATCTCTTTAAACAAGAAATGATAAGACCAGTATCCTTTATCCAGCACCGCTCCAGCCAATTTCCCATCTAAACACTACTGGGTAAAGTTTCACTTGATATTAACAGATGACTGGAATTTGCAGCTGCTGTTGGCACTTGTAAATCATCCATTTTAAATATGACATGGTTATTTGGTTGCTGTTTGAACAAACAGGACAGTGATCCCTAAATAGGGTCACTTAAAGGGAACCTGTCATCCAAAACTAGCAGAAGAATGTAAATACAGGCACTCTATGTACCGTCAGCTGTGACAAAATCTTGCTTCTTGAAGGGTAGGATCCATCACAGTCAGCCACACTAAGGTCTTGACTCAGCTCTGGTATGCTCCCTGGTGTTCCACTAACCAATAGGACAGTTTAAATTGGGGGCTGATGTGCTCTACTGGAGTCTGATAGGATGGATCACAGAACTGCATAGCCAGTGCCACGTTAATGCTTACTGTTACTACAAGAAAGAAGATTTTGGTTTTAAGATTCTCAAGCCACAAAGAGAAAACAATTGTGGCAGCTAATAGTACCATGTAGGCACATTTTATGCTCTACTATTAATGTGATTACTTTTGTTGTTTCTATTAAGGAGAAAATAATTATGTTTTCCATTATTGCAAATACATTTTTACCAGTTGTAATAGAATATCCTCGCTGTAGCTAACCAATATTTGATGTGCAATGCAATCACCACTTTTGGGAATGAAAGTGAAGTCTAAACTTTGAAAAGTGCTGACGCGCAGGTTTTCTTATGGCAGAGGAGACTGTAGAAGTCTCTTTGTCCATAGATGTTTCTCCCTGCCGGTCTGCAATTTTCTCTGCATCTGTACGCTGGGCCACGCAGTTATATCAAGAGGCCGAAGACTTGGAATCCAGCAGAGGACCGGGATGAAGAAGTAGATGCCTGTTGGCTGAGGGGAGCAGTGCCGGAGGGGGTCATTTCTGTAGGTAAGTCAACCAGTGCTAGTATGCACAGCATATTAACAACTCTCTGTGGACATTTTTTTATCAGCAGTTACTTCTGCTTTAAAGTCAAAGCTGTTTTTTGGATTGTCTGCTTTGGATACAATGAGGATCAGTTAGAACCTCTGTCATATTTTTCTTTCTGTTATATACAGGGTATCATTAGGAGAGGAAGTAAGCGGAAATCTTCTTTGCCATAAAAACTTGGAAGAGGTTCTAATCTTTCATCACTCTACTTAAAATAGGGTTATTGAAGCTGGCAAACATTTCCCCCTGATGAACTGAGGGTTAATCTTTGCACAGGAGACACATACAGCTATAAACCAGAGAAAAGTTCTAAACCTTTATCAGAGTTGTTCTCACTGACATGCTAGATGGTTTCCAGTTGGGTCATTTGTGAACTGTTGTTTCCCAGCATGCTATGAATGATTCTTTTTGTTTAGTAAATTAGCATTTTAAAAGCTACCTTCTCTTTTACAACCCAACAATTGACCCCCCCCCCCTCAACTACCACTGATTTATGCCAATGTCTTCTGCACCAGCAGTGTCCCAGCAAGTGATAAAAGAAAAAGGGGGTGCTCATGGGGAACTTGCCCCCTGTGACTGATATTGGCAAGGACTACAAAGAAGTCAATTAGGTCTTCTCGCAGCTTTTTGTTATACGTGCTCTACTGATTGTAAGACGTGATTTAATTTTGTTGTTACTGACATAAGACGTTACTGACATGCTGACATTGAGTTATACAATTTTTATTGAAGTCATAAAAAATACAAACCAAAGAAACAAAAACATTTTAGTGCAAAACACAAGGTTCATCGTGATCATCTTTCATTGTAGATGAATATACTTTATACTATAGAAAACAAAAAAAAGAAGATATAAAAAATAAAAGTTAATCAGTATTTACATATCATTTATTTTTCCTTGCGGTCGCCTAGGATTAAAAGGTTTCAGCTTCTTGAGGAGTGCACTTTGCTTGCTTACACATGTTTAACAAACAGCAGATAACTCAACAAAGCTTCTTGTGTTCAGCTCTTACAACAGACGTGGACTTTACCGCAGTTCTTTAGGTACTTCCACCTACGAAATAAACAAAGTAAATCAACATGTTGTCACACAGCATCAAGTAAATGTCTTCTGCTTACAGACCCCTGTTTTAAGAGATTGGTGTTGAGAAATATTCAAAGGAAGTACCAAAGAAAAAGCAGTTTTCCTATTCACACTGAACACATATGATGTATGATTAGAATACGATAGATGTAAACTTTTAGATACCTTTAGAGCCAGTTCAAAGGCTTAATATTTCAGGGATCCCAACCTGAAATAAGTAATTTCAGGGAGGTGCACTTCTCATTTCTATTTCAATTTGCAATAGCCAATAGCAAGCTGGCTATTGCACCTGCCCTCTGCTGCTGTCAGTCAGCAGAGGTGGACCTAATGGAGAACTTCAGGTCCACCTCTGCTGATTGCAGGTGCAATAGGTAGTCTGCTATTGCAAACTGAAATAGCCAATAGCGATATAGCTATTAGTTCCTACGCCGTTGTTTTTTTTCTGACTGACGGCGGCCGGCAGCCCCGATGTAAAAAAACAAAAACAGACAGCACGGAAAGGTTAACCAAGCTCGCTCCTGTGATGTACTACAATCTCAATACAAATTAGACTTGTGCGCCGTCAAAAAATTTGTTTCGTTTTCGGAATATCCGTTATTTCGTGTCCGAAACTCAATTCGGAGTCGTACGAAATACGAATTTTCGTTAGTTTCGGCACATTTTCGTAACTGTACGAACATTCGTTATGATGAAGTTAAAAAGCAAAAATACCTTTGTTAATATTGGAGTCGATGTGGTAGTTGATTTTTTTATCCGAAATACGAATTCCGTTAACAGATTCCGGATCCGAATTTCGTATTTCGGATTAAAACAAAAACTACCATCAACTCCAATATTAACAAAGGTATTTTTGCTTTTTAACTTCAATATAACGAATGTTCGTAACGGAACGAAATTCCGTTAATGGAGTTTCGTATTTCCTGCCTGTATTTATTGTAATGCAACTCTCAGCAGCAGAAGAGAAAACCTCTGATTGGTCTACCAAACGAAATACGAATTCCGTTAACGGATTCCGGATCCGAATTTCGTATTAAAAAAAAACTACCATCAACTCCAATATTAACAAATGTACTTTGCTTTTTAACTTCAATATAACGAATGTTCGTAACGGAACGAAAATACGTCAACGGAATCTCGTATTTCCTGCCTGTATTGTAATGCAACTCTCAACAGCAGAAGAGAAAACCTCTGATTGGTCAACCAAACGAAATACGAATTCCGTTAACGGATTCCGGATCCGAATTTCGTATTTCGTATTAAAAAAAAAAACTACCATCAACTCCAATATATTAACAAAGGTATTTTGCTTTTTAACTTCAATATAACGAATGTTCGTTCCGTTAACGGAATTTCGTATTTCCTGCCTGTGTATTGTAATGCAACCCTCAGCAGGGTTTCGGATATAATTCGGAAACTGCAATGCTTCCGAATTTATGAATATCAGGAAAATTTGTACGAATTTCGATTCATAACGAAACGAATCGCACATGTCTAATACAAATTAGTAAACTAAGCATGAGATTGTAGTCTATCACAGGAGTGAGCTTGGAGTGGTGGCTTCTTTACAACACACACAGGGACCATGGGGAACCAAAGTAGCCACCCTCCAGAAGGAAGGACAGTGTCAGCACCAATTCAGGGATGATTTGAGGATCTACAGCTGAGTGATACACAAATAAGGTACATTTTTGTTAATAGTTAAGGCACTTGAATCCATTTTTATTATTTAACTCCTGAGTTTAGTGTCACTTCAAGTTTAAACACAAAGTAAAAATAGTCCTTGTTTTAAGTCAGTGATTTAGAAAGTACAGAAGTCAACTAGCCAGGCAACTAGCATTTTTTCAAAAGCATGTCATCAATGGTAGTCCCTGTATTTCTCTTAGTACAAGGTTCATCTACAACAGTAGCATACTACACATTGTCACAATGATGTAAAGGCTTCATTGAAATAGCCCATCCCTAAGTTCTATACATTTTAATAATGAGTATATAAGTTTACATATTCAAATGACTAGAGCTTTTCTTTCTGCAGGAAAGTAAACCAAGACACAGCTTACAACCACAATAAAACAATGATTTGCTATTGCAGAATGTGTTTATGTTTACACCAAAGAAGCATTGTCAGCAGGATTACTCAAGTACTGGCATGGTTAAAGACACTTGCATATCAGGCAACAGTTTGCGTGTGTACATTTACATGGGCATGCAACAAAACACCCCAACACATGAGAGTATTTCAAGTCACACCTGCCAACACAAATGATCTTTAAATATTTTGTTTCCTATGCATGTTTGAATTGATTATCTGACCCAGACTGTCCTGATTTGACCGTGATGTTACTCCTGGTGCTGAACTGGCAGTTCCTCTTTGCACCTGGTTAGTTATTATTTCTGTCTTGGCTTCAAACTGATCTTGATCTGTCTTTCATCCCTGGTATAGTGGGCAAAATTGTGCTGACCACTTAATTCACTTATACAACATTCCCTGGTGCCAACTTCACTCAGTTCTAGCCATTTTTAGTCACCTACCTGGTAAAAGTCCTATATGTTCCTCTCCCTCTGCTCCTGTATCAATAATCACATCCATACTTCTAAGATAGGGTTGGATCTGATTGGTGGTTGGATGTAACTTTTTACTTATATTGTTAATTATCTTCATCTAACAACTCTATCATTATAAGGTCAAAGAGCAGAACATTTTTAATGTTAATTGCCATTTTATTAATCTATGTATTGATTTGGTTTCATTAATTGGCAATCATAACTATAATATTATTTGCTTTGTTTTATTGATTTTATGAAAATTACGTTGTCAATTGTTAATGTTGAATAATTGGTCATGCAGTCCAACATATACGCACTTAATAGGGTAAAGTGAAATATGCAAGAGGAACACATATTTTAACAATTCTAGATAACTCTGCAAAAATGTCCAGTATGGCCACCAAATTTAAAGCCAGAAAGCATTTAATAGGGAAAAAAGCATGTTCCAGGACATATAAATCTTCCACTAAAGGATGCCAACAGATTAGAACCATGACATCACCCTAATTCATGGGCTGCTGGGCAATATTAGGATATTAAATTGCATTTTAAAGACCAGATATGTGTAAATATTATAAGACATACCTTCCTCAACTGTCTTATGCTGCTTCCTTTGATAGCTTCCATAAGGTCATCGTGTACAGATCTTTGTGGTGTAGACGGTCTAGAACCCTCTTCTGCTTTCTTTTCTGAAATTGATCTTAGAGAATTTTTTATTTCTTTTAATATGTTGTTTTGTTCTTTTTTACTCTTTTTGCCTTTTGTTTTATTCTGTCCATTATGAATTTTCTTTGCCGATCTTTCATGCTGCTTGATGACTTCAGCAATATTCCTTGTGGGAACCTTTTTTTCCTGAACTGCTTGCAATAATGGAGGGGCAGGTGGAGGAGGTGGTGGAGGTGGTGGTGGAGGAGGTGGAGGGGGAGCTAAGGTGATGGTAGCCTGAACTTTTCTAGTCGGTTTTGGTGATGACCATGGTGAACTCTTAGGAGAAGGACACGGTGAAGCCCCTGGAGTTCCTCTCTGCAATGTCTTGGGCCTTAAGTTAGATGAAGGATCATAACCAGATTCCTTTTGTTCCTGCATTCTTTTCTGTCTCTGTTTGTCCATGTTTCTGGTAAGTATGCTTGTCATAGACATACGTGGTCCTGGAAGCTCAAAGTGATAACCTAGTTTGACAATACTTGTGTTGTCTTTTAGTAATTTTACTATTTCCATTTCCACTTGACTTCCCATGATGTGCCTTTGATTGTGAAATCTCAATTCTGTCAAGATATTGTTGGAATACTGAAGAGCTCTCATAATGGCTAATATTCCTTTACCTGTGATAAAGTTTGATTCTATGTTTAAAGACGTGATACTTCTATTTACCCTCAACATGTTAGCGATAGCTAATGCCACATTGTCATCAGCATGAGTGTTTGCTAAACTGAATAATTTAACACTAGTATTATTTTTCAGAGCCTCTGCTAATGCCATTAACGTATCAGGTGTTGTATTCTCAATGTTATTGAGGTTCACTTCAATAGTGTCAGGATCATTGATTTTGATGTTTTCTAGTGCTTCCTCAATAACGGTTGGGTTTGAGAGAACAGGGCCAGTCAATGCCTTACAGTTCACAGTATCATCTGTAGGTCTCCTGTATTTGTCACCACTTCCACTTAATCCATTGCAAGCTGGCTTATCAACAGAAACGCCATTGCATTTTATAGCGGGTGGTTTTATGGGAATTTGTATGGCTTGCTGCAATTCATTTTTGCTACACACCACCTCTTCTTTGATTTCCTTTTCATTCTCTTCTAGTTCACTTTCATATTCTTCCTTGTGTTCCTCTTCTTCTTCTCCTTCTTCTTCTTCTCTTTCTTCTTCCTCATCCTCATCTTCTTCTGTATAAACCTCCTCTGACACTTCACTGTTGCTTCCTGCAAAGTCATCCTCCTCACTTTCATCTTCTTCCTTGTGATCCTATAACAATCATAATTCAGTTAAATGGTTTCATTTTCCAAGTTCTGTCAAGGGTAACAAAATCATATTATACTTACATCATCTATCCATCCATAGTTAGTTATTAGGCAGAGAAAAAAATGGATCAAAAAACCCAATAGAATACAATATCAAACTTATTTTTAGAAGTACAAGTATATATTTTTCTACATTTGATATCAATTGAATATATAGTGGTTGTGTATAGATTTTTTAGTTTTTTATGGACTAAAAAAAAATGAAGTTGGTGCTTTTTCTGTCAGCTAAATTTGAAATATTGCATGGGAATGTTATATAGTGTCATACTCAGCTATTACATAAAGTTCTAGTCTTCTTTTCAGTTTATTAGCATGATTTGGTTTTAGCTGTGTTGATAGAAAACGTAATATTTACAGAACTCAATAAAACATCAGAGTAGTTACTCATTCCTTATCAGACAGTTGAGCTTGATGTTTTTATCAGACAAAGAGAGCGGCAAAGCAAGCTGCTCTGCGTCTCTTTAGATAACCCATACTGCTCTGGGAACCTTGTCACGTGTTACATGTTTGTTATTATTGTATAAAGGTATGCAGGATATAAAACAATCTATTAAAATGTGTAAGCCTCAAAAACGAAAATATGTTTGATCTAAAATCATTATATTTTCATGTACAATACAAACAACTATTGAGTTCCTGTTTTTTGAAATGTAAAAAAAACATTTTTGCCGTTTTTGTAATGCATTCTTGCTGCACGTGGAAACTGTAATGACCATTTATAAGTGTTAGCAAAAAAGAAACAACAACATTACATTTTATTACTTAAAAAACACAGACCTAAAAGAAATGAGGTTGTCTTATTACAGATTTACTGATCTTGGACAGTATTCATTTTTTTCCACAAAACATTTGTTTTTCAGTCACAAAGCACTACTCCTCTATTTTCAAACTATTTGAAAATACATTTTTGATATTTAGGGGATTTAATTATACATTTTTATGCATAATGCATATGTCGGCATGGATTCAAATGCTTAATAACTAGTGAATAATACAGAAAAACAATTTGTCAAGGACACCATAGACTTGATGACTAATGTAGCAAGCAGCCAAACAACATATTATCATACTCCTGAGCCTGAACTGAGATTAAATAGTGGCTATATTTAGAAGCTGTATAATAAGTGTTGATAACTACCATGTTTGGAAAACAATCAAATACCAGAGACAAGTGCAGGGCTTTGTCTGAGCACAGGGAATCTACTAAAGGGTCAGCTGTGGACTTTCTTCCCAAAATGTTTCCACTTATCAGATGCCACAAAATAGTTGACATACTGTACATAGCAGGGACACTGCTGTCAATTTTATTTTGGATAGATAGATAGATAGATAGATAGATCGATAAATAGATAGATAGATAAATAGATCAATATATAGAGATAGATAGACAGATAATAGATAGATAGATAATAGATAGATAGATAGATAGATAGATAATAGATCGGTAAATAGATAGATAGATAAATAGATATATAGATAGATCGATAAATAGATCGATAAATAGATAGATAGATAACAGATAGATTGATAGATAGATTGATAAATAGATTGATAGATAGATAGATAGATAGACAGATAGATAGATAGATAGATAGATAACAGATAGATATATAGATAGATAGATAGATAGATAGATAGATGGATAGATAGATGTATAATAGATGGATAGTTAGATAGATAGATAGATAGATAGATGGATAGATAGATGTATAATAGATGGATAGTTAGATTGATAAATAGATAGATGATAGATAGATGGATAGATAGATAGATAGATAGATAGATAGATGTGTGAACAACTAACAATGCATTGGCATAGACATGTTAGATGATAGGATGACTGCATACAGGGGAGATAAATGGTGACTTTGCTCTTTTTAGGGATTTCAGCTTATCATTTTGAAATAATATTCTGCTTCTTCAGTTAGACCATCTCTTTAAAAAGAAAATATCTTGGAATCCACTGTTTTGCTGATGCTGGTGATTGTAAATGTCTAATGTGTGCTGAAGAAGCATCCTGGTCTAAACAAAACATTTTCCACAGTTTCAAATGGCACATCACTATTTCAATCACCAAGCAAAGAAAATAATTGTTCTAAAGCTGTGAGGGCTGTTCATTTGCAAATGAGCTGATCTGACAATTACGTTAGTAGTTTGTTTCAATATTTCTACTGATATTAACATGTTGTAGCAACTTACCTGTGTACCGCTATCTAAATACTTTTTGATGTACCCATTGTTTGTTTGTTGTATGTGCATTGTATCCCTATAGGGAACCCTAATAAAACTCATCTGATCTGCTTAAAAAGGGTACATTTTGCCATAGTTTTAAGAAGAAATGGGTAAATCTAATACAGGGCAACACTTGTGCCTTGCATATTTTTTCAACATGTTTTTTTCTGAAGTGCATATTTATAATGCCAAATTCAATAATATGTGATGTTATTTAGCACTAAAACTAAACATATTTTGTAATGCGCAGAAAAAAATACATTCTACAAATCTTATATTGGGCAACACCTATGCACCGCATATTTTTCCAACGTAATTTTTCTTTCTGAAGTGCATATTTATAATGCCAAATTCAATACAAAAGTATCCTGTGAAGTTAATTAATAGTAAAAGTAAACATATTTTGTAATATTGTTTGCAAAAACATTTCCATTTTCATTTAGTTGTCTGAATGTCTTGTATATTCACACATTGTATATATATATATGTTCACACATTGTGCTCTTTATAATAAATATAAAACAGCTAGGAATAATTTCCAATACTTTCCTTATTTATGTGGATTGTATGAGCCCTTAGAATGAGCCCATCAGAAATGATCTTGTGTTGTCCTATCTGCACTAAACTAAGGAAAAATACAATCTGGATTGGCTGCAATGGGTTATTGTTCTTTGCCCGTGGTCGGTGCTCTGTATATTGCTTTCTAAAAAAGCCTGTGAGTTATAAACACCTTAGTATTTTTTTGGTATATAAAACATAACATGTAAGCATTCACCTTTTTAACCTAACTGGCGCAATAAATTCAATATAAAGGCTTACCTGAGCACATGCTCCAATTTCTTTCTCTAGAAGCTTTTGTGTTTCCTTTTCCCAATAAGCCATTAGGGCTTCTCTGCTGAAGTTCACCGTTGGGGACTTTTCTGTTAAACTTTTTTGCCTCATTCCAACAGGAAGGTTACGATCTGGTTCAATATCGTCCAATTCCCTTTCCAGTTCCTGGAGCTCCTCTGGTGAGAGGGAAGCCAGCAGCTCATCTTCATCAATATCTTCATATTTACTGATCTCCCTTCTATATCCAAAGGTAGACATGGCCCCTCAGGAGCTTTAGTGTTCTAAAGTCAGACAACTTTAATACGTAGATAAGGAATGCAAGGGAGAAAGAGCTGATAACTCTGTTATACCCTGTGTGAGCTGCAACTGACACTTTAGATGAGAAGAGGCACAGCCTTTTAAGAAAGGCTAAATGGGTGTTCCCGTAATACAAAGGGGGATGAAAGCATATTCTATTTCAGCCTCCAACGTCAGCTGGATGCAGAGACAAAGTGACATCACAAGTGAATGCCAGGCTTTCAGACTCTGGGATTAATTGCGCACTATATCTTTCCAGATAAAGTTTACACTGATGACCTAAGGATTTCCACACAATGTCACAATTACACTAAGTTGCCAGATTATTACCACCTGACGTTTGTAGGCAAATTAGCTATAATTAGCTATAATTTTGCGCTGAAGTTGCTAGAGGGCCAGACCATTATAAATAGGGAAGCAGGTTGTTTACCAAAGCGCGCCGCTGACTACAACCTCACCAGTGAGGCAACTTCATCGAGCAGTAAGTGAGGACAGGGGGGGTTCCTATGAAGAACTAATGATTATTAGCAGGTGATAATTGTACAATTATCCTCTGCTAATATGAATGGATTAAATGATCCATAGTACATAATATGTACATAACATGTAGTTGTACTACGGATCATTTAACCCATTCATGTTAGCAGGGGATCATTGTAAATCTATTGTCTGCAGTGTATACTCTATATGTAGTACATATATACAGTACACATTCCCAATACACTGCCGGCAATAGATTCACAATGATCCCCTGCTAATATTAATGGGTTAAATGATCCGTAGTACAACTACATGTTATGTACTATAGATCATTTAACCCATTCATGTTAGCCGAGGATAATTGTAAATCTATTGTCTGCCGTGCATACTCTATATGTAGTACATAGTACATGTACGTTACACGCGTCCACTGCACTACAGCAATATATTTACAATTATCCCCTGCTAACATGAAAGATCCATAGTACATAACATGTAGTTGTACTACGGATCATTTAACCCATTCATATTAGCAGGGGATAATTGTAACTCTACTAATGCAGTGTAGTGGATGTGTGTGCTTTATATGTACTATGGATTATGATTTAAACTATTCATGTTAGCAGGGGAGAATTGTGAGCACCTCCCACAAGCTGAGCACCGAGACGCGATGCAGCGATCCTGCCCAGCGATGGCTACAAGAGGCACCGCGTGAGGCAACAGGGATGGGAGTGAAACTGTAAGTGAGGGAAGCTGGGACAGGGCAGGCTGCAAATCTATTGCTATAGTGTACTGGACGTGTGTAATGTATATGTAGTACATATATACAGCACACACCTCCACTACATTACAGCAATAGATTTACAATTCTCCCCTGCTAACATGAATAGTTTAAATCATAATCCATAGTACATAACATGTAGTTGTACTATGGATCATTTAACCAGTTAGTGTTAGTGGAAAGGGAGTGCGGCTAGTGCTAGTTTATGGTCCTGCTCAGCATATTTTGCGGTTCTCCATACTGTTACGGCGGGGGGCGCAAAAATGCACCTTCGCCTGTGTAGGCAAAAATCCTTGCACCGGCCCTGAAGACAACAGAAGGGCAACAGTGCAGTGTCAGATTCCTCACATCACCTTTCAACATCTCATGGAGTCACGAGGCGGCACAACAAAGTCATCTTGTGGCCCAACGAAGTACTGATGGGGTGGTCATCACAATATGGCAACTCAGTGTATATAGTGAATCCTGTTCAATAACTTATATTATCTTGTGAAATGCACTTTTAGATGGATAGAATGAATATTCATATCACACACACCACATATCACCACAAAGCAAGAATGCTGAAATCCTATGGGAGTTCCCTTCCTACAAATGGTATTACTAGTGTTTCACATCACCTTTCAACATCTCATGGAGTCACGAGGCGGCACAACAAAGTCATCTTGTGGCCCAACGAAGTACTGATGGGGTGGTCATAACAATATGGCCACTCAGTGTATATAGTGAATCCTGTTCAATAACTTATATTATCTTGTGAAATGCACTTTTAGATGGATAGAATGAATATTCATATCACACACACCACATATCACCACAAAGCAAGAATGCTGAAATCCTATGGGAGTTCCCTTCCTACAAATGGTATTACTAGTGTTTCATGTCTTTGAGATTTACACTGTACACACTAGACATTGGAATTCATGTGTATTAAACTAGAATACGTTAAACTGTATGTCTGTATGTATGAACTGTATGTCTTAATTTACTAACGTGGACTACTACCATTTAGGGGGATGCTTTACAATTCATAAAGGTCTTAGGCTTTAGGCTCTTGTTAGTTACAAAACTGTAAAGAAGGCCAGCCGGTAAAGAAAATGATTAATACTTACCTGTCCCATCATCCATGTCACCGATCTTTCCTCTGTTGTGAAGCTATGGTGGCTGAAAAATCATTAGCATCTGACATGTTCCAGTAGTGCTTGATGCCTTGTCCCCCTCATGCTGTAGTTCCAACCCCTGGTCCCTTTATCATTACAGGACAAGGTAGTGTTGTTGGGGAAGGCAGATAGACCCACAGGACGCATAAGGGGACTAGGCATGCAGTACACCAAGTCAGAAAGTATTTCAGTCACTGGAGATCTTTAAGATAGCAAAGAATGTTGGTGTAGACCACATGTGTCAAACACAAGGCTCACGGGCTGAATTCGGCCCACCAGGCCATTTCATGTGGCCCTCGCACCTCTCCTGCAGCTTCTGCACCCCCTTGTCTCCGTGCCCAGTTTGTCTAAGCAGTCGGCAGCAGAGAGGAAGAGAGAACTACTCCTACAGATCCTGCGCCTATATGTGCAGCCGCAGCACCCCCTCATCTTCACCTCCCCTGGTCTCAGCATTCAGCAGACTCCGGCAGCTGACTCCAGCCCTCTTCTGGTCCTCCTCCCGGCCGTGCACTCTCTGCCCCCAGCTTCTTCCTGGCAGCAGCACACGGTAAGGGGGTGCACTGTAATGTAAGGGAGAGTGGGGGACTCTTAACTACCGAGCCAGACTCGGGATTACCGCCAGGGAGGTTAAAGTTTCTAGTTATTACTTAACTTATTACTAAAACCAGTAAAAATTGAATGCAAAGATAATTATTTAATATAAAGAGTAGATACATTTATATAGTCTTACAGATACAACCGGCCCTTTGAGGGCAACCATAATGCTGATGCGGCCCGCGGTTAAATTGAGTTGACACCCCTGATGTAGACTGTGGGACAAGTATATATTAAGCATTTTCTGTACAACTTGGCCTAGTTTACAACTTTTTTGACAAGGCAGAGCCTCTTAAATTTGTGTTTGTATGAAACTGCAATCCTGTAAATGTTTTTCTTCTATCTGCTGCCTGCAGATATAATCTGCTGTCTATCACAGGAGTGAGCTCGGAGGGGTGAATACTTTACAACACACACAGGGACCATGGGGAACAAAAGTAGCCACCCTCCAGAAGGAAGGACAGTGTCAGTACCAATTCAGAGATGATTTGAGGATCTACAGCCGTGTGATACACAAATAAGATACTTTTTTGTTAATAGTTAAGGTACCTGAATTCATTTTTAAGATTTAACTCCTGAGTTTAGTGTCACTTTAACTGCAGGTGCATTTTAAAGTGCCTAGAGAATGCAATGTTCTGTATTTATGGCTCACAAGAGTATTTAATTCCCAGTAGCTAATAAAGCATGTACAATGTATATTGAAGAACACCATGTTTATCTTCATTGTTAAAGTACATTTTGAGAACACAAAGATCTCAAATGGCTTTAGGTGGTTTAATAATGCATTACAGCTTGGAGTGCTCTGGAAAAGTGTCTGATTTCTGGAAACCAATTTAAGAATTTATAGCACCTTCTGATATGATCACAGTGATGTCAGTGACACGGAAACACACGTCGCAGAACCCCAGACAAGCTTTTCGTTTCTAAAGTACAATTCTCTATGCAATCGACCAGATCAAATGCAACGAGCCAAGTATCCTTAAAACATTGCCACACTGAATTGTACTTTATCTTGTATGAACATAACAATAGTTCAATGTGGTTCTATGTACTGCTAATATATTAGAACTATGGCCTCCCGTTAAATATATGTGCTACAGCACTTAATTGTAGGTGTATTTTTGAGGGCTGTTTAGTTTGCCAGACAGAAGTCTTACAGGTTGTACAGATATAAAAACAATTATTATAATTTGCTACGGATGATGTTTTACAACCATGTATTGTAATCTGTTGGGTCCAATTGTCATCATTTATTGTGATTATTTCTTGTTATCCCTCCTGACATGCAATGTGAATTTCCCACAGTCTAGTGCCATAGGGCTAAATAGCAGTGTGTGATGGGCTAGGGGACTCTTTTAGCCTAGCTTGTAGCTTTCTATTATGGTGCATGTGGCAATACTCTTTTATAAAAACCCAAGCGCAACCATTTTTTCTCTAACTCATTGTGTGACCACGACCAATTTACCGCTATCAGTAATATGATTTACTGAAGACAAAGAGGTTGTTCACTTTCCAAGGGAATTTTCCCTTAGATCGGTGAATGTAGTAAAAATTCACTTTGCAAAGGATCACCAATCATGAGCAAGGAAATTTAAAAATAAAACATTTGCTTGCACATGATTGGGTGAAGTCAGCAGAGCTTCACCTCATTTACTAAATTAAGGTGAAATGCCCTTGCAAAGTGAACTGCCTATTTCCCCTTAGTAAATCAACCCCATCATGTTTAATATCAGTGCCAACATGGGTGGGTTTTTTTCCCTCACAGACCTCTTTGAAGAAACACTGTATACGAATTCACAATTTTTTACTACAGGCTGCATTACATGAAGACCGTTTAACCCATTACTCAGGGAGCCATAGAATCCTCTACCATAATAGGAGAACCAAGCCACTATTTTCATATCAGAGTGCCCTGAAGGAAAACAATTGGGAAACATAGGCATAAATGACAAAATAAACAAGTACTTCACTATTTAAAATGTAATAGTCGATCTTCCCTTCTTCTCCTGAGACTTGCTGGCGCTGCAATGAGGTAAGAGGCACATACCTACACATTTGGTGGACATGTCCCTTAGTTTTCCCATTTTGGCAAAAGATCTTTACGATCTATAATCGCTTGTACGGTGACACTTTGGCGCCCACGCAGACTATAGCATTACTGTCACTCCTGCCGGGATCCCGGAAAGCCCAAAAAGCAATGATTCTTAGGCACCTCCTGTCTGCTGCTCAACAGGTGATGCCCATGTTTTGGAAAACAACGACCGCCACGCCCATTTCCAAATGGGTTAGCCTAGTAAATGATGTTATGCACATGGAGGAGCTCCTGGCGACAGACAATAACACCTTATCCAAATTCATGTCACAATGGAGTATATGGCTACATTTCTCCGCCTCGGCTGACCTCCAGTCCCTGCTCTAACCTCAATCTCACGGTAGGAATTAGGAAACACCCGCCCTCATAATACATCGGTGACTGCTGTTTGATGACCCCCCTCCCCCCCCAATCCCAGCCTTCCCTCCTTAACCCCGTCCTTCTCCTTCTATCCTGTCTTCCCCGCTTTTTCTCTGTTTAAATGCTTCTCTAATCTGACTGCAAAGTCAGACGGTGCACGAGAAGATTATAATATATGCTATTAAAGAGGTTAGCTCCAAATCGCACAGGATCAGGTGGCCCTATAGGGCGCTCCTGGAAATGTTTGATCAAAAGGTTGTGCACAGCACTCGTACAGATTCGGTGTAATGTTGGTTTTACTGTTCCTTTTTCTGTGCTCATATAAATTAACCAACTACGGCGAGTCGGGCAAACTGAACGATGTCAACGCTGTGCCAATGAGAGTTTCCCTCCCTCATATTGTATCCCAACACTGTGATTTAATGTTTGAGCCATTATGTGCATTGTCTGAATCTTCTTTTATGAAACTTAATAAAAACTGATTCAACACTAAAATGTAATAGTCATAAAAGAAAAGAAGCTTTTTTTCATGAATGTGTGCAACTTTATTTATAAAATGGTAATATAGTCAACATATACAATTCAGGTAAACTTTAGAAGAGAGATATGATGGTCAGGTCATGTAAATATTATACTCTCCTATGAATAATAAGTGATATTCTGATGGGATCATGTACAATGACAGGGTCTCCTGACTATGCAACCTCCATCCTAAAAGCTTTTCCACCAAAAATTGGCCATTCTTAGGCAAATATCTACTGGCTTCATTGCTGTAAAAAGTTCTAAATCTTAGGCGTACTAAACTCTAGAAACTAACCACAATCCATCTTGTATGGGTCTGACTTGCAGTGTGAAGTCTGATTCGTTGCTATGGATTACTGCATTCGCAAACACAAACTCTTTATTAATAGTAGCATAATAATTGCTTTCACTCCAATGCACATTTTGTAATATAAATATTTATGCCATTGTTCCCTTTGTAAATGAATACATAGCGAGGCAGTACTGGGACCCTCACTGCTGGGCACTGTAGCAATCACATGATTTGCTATGGCTACAGTTGCACCCTTGTACCAGACTTCATCTTAAACATTTCTCATTCTCAATATGAAATTACCTTTGTGTGAATAATTCCACTCACTATCACGTGTCAAACTGCAGTTCCTTCCCATATAAATCATACTCTTTATATAACAAATAAGACTTAAGAAGTGGTGGCAAAGGAAATCTCTTCATTGCTGATGGACTCTGCAATGTCTCCAACCCAACGCATTTACGAATCTTAAGGCGGCATAAGTGCTTTAATGGACGTGGATTTCCTAAAGGCATAGCACATTATAAAAAGAAAAAAGAATGAGTACATGATCTGGTTCTAAGATATGTAGCATACATTGACCTTCTTAAAATGAATCATCATCATCATCATCTATACAGATAGATAACACTTCTAACATTATTTTACCTATAATCTCTTGGATCTCTGCCCACTCCTTCTGGGTTTCAAGTGTGGCTTTCATTTTTGTACAGATTGGAACATAATCCATATAGTCCACCAACACCCTAATAACCTTTCCAACCAAATGCTTCATCCAGGACACAGTAATAAAGTCACAGAACTGAAAGAAACAGAGGAACAGGTAAATGAAATACATTTTACATATATGTTTGCTTTATATATACTTTTACTTGACCCTCATGCTTCACTCCATTCTCTGTCACTAAAGACTAATATTTTTTTAGTATTTTTTGATGTATTTAATATGTTTGAGAAACCGTATTTAGTTATTTGTTTTTCTGTTGTATGCTCCACTAAGACTTTATTTTACATGAAGTAATATACAGAAGGTATAAACATAATCTCTAAAATCTGTGTTCAGTATTTTTTAATCTGCAGCCTTCATTAAAATAATACCTGGTGATCCTGCCATGAAGGTCCTTGTTCAGGGCCTACTGTTACAGGTAACAGCTTTCCCTTCCTGTCTTCCAGTTGTGCTCCTGCATTGTCACCCTGCCATTTGGGCTTCTGATAGAGACTACAATTTGCAGTTTCAACACACATTATGCAGGCATGGTCCACTGTTATCACCATCAGTAAACCCACCCTGGAGAAACGCCATGCAGCCACCGATAGATGGACTTGAAGTGGCTGAATGAGCATGCTGGAGATTATCAGTACTGGGATGCAACAAAGAATTAAACAGTATTTTTTTTTTTGCGTTACTTCTCTTTTGGGTCACAGGAGTACATTTACTAATGACAGCTGCAATCTGATTGATGGCTGGGGTCTGTGCAGCTACTTTTCTTTCTGCACAATTTCATAAATTAACCCATGATTTATTTGCACAGTGTGCATACTCACATGGCTGTCTTTTATGATGCATGATGTCCAGCCCGGTAGTACTTCTTCAGAGATTGACCATATATATGAGCCACCATAAATGTCCCCATGCATACAATCAAAGCACTTCTCAACCTGATATCCGTTATTTAACAACAATCGTAGCATGATCTCATCATTAAGGGCGTACTGCATTGCACTAGGGAAATGAGTGTCATTCACTGTTGTGAAATAACAGTTGACATCAGCCTGATGAGCTAAAAGCAACCTCACTATTTCATGGTTTCCAGAGCGAACAGCCACTAACAGGCAGTTTAGAGGGTCTATATTTGGATGTGCACCAGCCTTCAACAACATCTCAGAGCACAAAACATCTTTGTTGGATACTGCAAAAAATAATGATGTTTTCCTTTTATCTCCATAGTTATCAGACATGTGTTCAGCCAAAAGCTCATTGACATCAAAGCCGTTTTCAATAAGTAGCTCCAGACACTGCACACTCTGGCCATCCGTAGCTGAATGAATGGGACTTAAACCGCTTTTTTTAATTGCATGTGGCGATGTCACCGGAATAAGGTACTTTATTGCTCTAGGAGAAAGTATGTAAATAGTTATGGTTTTAAAACATGCACCAAAAAACACCTAAATATGCATGAAAGAGTGAAAATGTGCTGTTGCCCTTATATTTCATGAATAGCACACAAGCTATTTAGCTTGATGTAAAAAACATAAACTATCATTTTATTGTTAAGAATCAGCAAGAAAAGACTTTAGCTTACGTTGATGGAATTACTCCCTTGCTGTCCCAGGACACCACCAAATCTCACTTGCTAGTGAGGATTGGCATCTTACTGGTCCAGCTAGCGAGGAAACAACTCCATAGCAAAAAGTAAGTTGTTGCCAGTCACAGGATCCCTTGTATGAAATGGGCCTTATAGGTATACCTTAGTCAGGGTTACACCAAGCAATGCAACATTTCTCAATATATAATAGCTCAGAGCTAATTTAAAAGGGATAGACTTACAATATATTGGCTTCAATCTACTTTCCCAGGTTGAGAAGTCTTTGTTATACTTGGCTTCTTCAGTTGGACTAAGAACACAAGGCTTTGGGAGATCTAGCCTACATGTTCCTAAATCTCTCTGGGACCTATGCCGCTACAATGCACCAAAAATGACTAGCAGATGTCTGCATCATGTAGATTGCTTTTTAGCTTACACTAAAAAAATGGCAGCTAGAATCTCATTGGTTGCTTCTGGTTTTATAGACACTTGATATAAAGAGCCTTCTAGAAAAAGATGTCATCATAAAATAATAGGTTCACTCACAGGTAATGTCCTCTGTAAGCTGCTTTGTGTATAGGGAGATATCCTTCTTTATCTGGCACATTGCCGCTTGCTCCATACTCCAAGAGAAGAGCCACACAATCTGGGTTTCCTCCTTCAGCTGCATCTGACAGCACTGTAGACCCATCATCCGCTTCTAAATTAATGTCACCGCCTAAGAACAAAATTACTTCTGTTAGATATTGGAGTTACTATAAGTGACATGGACATGAACACTGGGCTATAAAGAAAGAAGGCATCTTTTTATCAGTGCAAAAGAAATAAACAGCAGTTCAGCACTAGATGAAGGACACATCAGAGGAGACATCATACAGTATATTCAACAGAGCTGAAATGAAACCAGAAAAAGTGGTATGCAGAACACTGGATTGCAACGTTTAAGAATAGACAGTGGGGGGCATTTATCAATTCTGTCCCTTGGGAAACAAAATAGGGGGAAGTGAGATCATTTATGAGATTTATTACAAGGTTACAGCATGAGTCATAAAGTCCTTCCTCAGATGCTCTGCAACAGAATAAAACCTGACCCCGACCACTTCTTAATTCTGCATCTGTTTGGAGTGAAAATCTGTCACATCTTTAGTAATAAATCTGTCTTAGATCTCTGCAAGCTGTTGCACTTGGCTGCCCAGAAATGCAGACTTACAGGACTATAAACCTGTCTCTGAGACTTTCCTGAAGAAGAGGAAGCCAGATTTGCAAATAACGATGTCACTAATTTGCTTGATAAATGTTTGCGCAGCGCTTTACAATATAAGGAAGACATTACAATCACAATACAATTCAGGACAGGATGGTAAGGAGGGCCCTGCCCCTGAGGGCTTACAATCTAATATGTTATAATATGTTTCTTATTTAAGTCAGGCAAATATAAAATATTGCATGCCAGTGTTTTGTATTCTTATACCCAGCTAGCAGGTGGTGCTTTAGGCTCCTTTTTACATGTTTTCCAGTTTCTCCTTACCACTATAAGTCTACAGCTGACCTCTCTCCGCCATCTATTCCTATTAGAGACAAGTGCCTGAAAGCACACTTTTTCTGTGCCCTGGAATTTTCAAAGTAAAGACAGTCTATGGTGCTCTCTGTTCTGCTTTAAAACAATACGTTTACAATCTACAGTGTAACAATGTTTAATAAATAAAGTGAAAAATATGAATTGTATAATTACATACCCTTGTGAATTAACTGTTCAAGTGCTTCACAATGACCAAACTCAGCAGCTACTCCCAGCGGTGTGACTCCAAAGCCATCCCTAAGACTGACATTTGCACCATTCTTTATGAGTACGGAGATCAGGTCATTGCGTCCCTGCTTTGCTGCTTCATGAATTGCAGACCAACGCCTGGCACATGGTTGGTTAATGGTGCAATTGTAACTTATCAGAGTAACCACCATATCATAATTTCCATTCCTAATGGCTAGAAAGCAGAAACAACAAGTTACAATAAGAATGAAATACAAACACAATTTTTTCATTAAAATGCGTTAAAGAGAAATTAGGGCCTTATGTACTGAAGTATTATTTCTCAGGCCAAATGTAAGCTAGCCATACACATTAAGATATTTCTTGTTGAGCTGTGCAGGCTGAATGATAGAAATTACTTGATTCTGCCATCCTCAACAGTGTGGAATCTACTGCTGTCAGAATACTCAGCTTCAGCTGATTGGCTGTATGCACTACAAATTTCCACCCAGCTACTTCGATTTTCAGATCAAAGTTAGTTGAGCCCGCAGGGTTTTATTTTAGGCCAAATCCAGTAGAAAATGGTCAAAATTTGTTCCATGTATGCAGGGCTGTCCCCATAATGAGGCAGCTTGAGGCTGTTGCCTCAGGCGGCATCTTTTTGGGTCACGTGGGGGGGGGCAGGCAGGGTGCCTGCCCCCCCCCCCTTTCTAGCCAGAGTGTCCTAGGTTGCTAAGAGCTGGGCAGGGAGATGTGCAAGGGTCATACACATCTCCACGCCCAGCTCTTAGCTACCTGGACATTCCACCCAGCTCCTGGCAACCAATGATATTAGTGAGCTGGACGGGACACCAGCCAGAGCCCCCATCTGCTAAACCCCCCCCTCGGGAATGTGCCCCACCAGCAACCCACTGCCTCTAGTCTAGGTCTAGGGACAGCCCTACATGTATGGTCATCTTTACACTATAGTAATATAAAACCCTGAATTTCAGTGCACCTCTTTAATGTGCTTTTTACTGTGTTTTTGAATATTTTGCTACATTTGTACAGATATCTGGCCTCAGTAAAGTGCAGCCAAAGCAGTACAACATGCACCTAATAAGATGATCAAGTTAGATGTAATTTACTGATTGTACCTGCCCTTTGTAAAATGTTCATATGGCTAGTTCAAGGACACAAGCTTCTAGACGTAAGACATTATAATGGGACAAATCTGATGTCTTAAATTGAAAATATCTAAATCATATCAATATGAGCTGAAAAAATAATATGGTAGAATTCTTCAAACAGAATATAGAATGTATGTAGAAATATAGTGTGTATTCTATGTTCACATTCTTATTTTTTGTGGGCGTTCCTGTAGCAAATCTTACCAATTAGAAGTGGTGACTCTCCTCTGCTGTTCTTGGTGTTCGGCCAAACGCCCTTCTCTAGAAGTGCCTTCACATTTTCAACTAGTCCAGATTTTGCAGCAAGTGTAAGTGGTGTTTCTCCATCATTAGTCTTCTGCTCACACTGTGGTTTATATATGGCTATATGAGTACAGCAAATTACTTTCTAGTAGTAAGTGCGGAATGCTGCGATTGACAGATTGGGAAGATTACAGACTAACATTCATGCCATTCATATTTGTAATATAGAATAGACTACCACTATAAAAATCTCTCTGTGATATAGCCAACTGCCAATAAAAAAAATTGGTTCCTCCTAATTTTATTCATCAATCATTTTAAAGCAAGTTACTTTTCTACCAAAAATGTCTATTCCCAAGTTTGTAGAAGGTGATAGGTTGCTTTGCTAGGAAGGGTGAGGGTGCCTGAGAAAATATTGTGACACCATGGAGACATAATAATCCAGCTCCACCAACAATTGTTCACCTATATACGGGGGTAAACCTAGTGAGAACTAGCTTCAAATGGTAGGAGCTTTAGGATACAGCCACTGGCTTAGGTTCCTATTTCAGGGCTGTCCTTGCCCACTTTGGTTAAAATAAAGTTCAGATCACACTAAAGGTTACTCTCACAGCGGTTTTCAGTATCTCTTTTCCACAAAACAAAATGCTCATCAGCCTCCTGGTATGCAACGCCACTGGTCTGGCTTCATTCCTAGTCCCTTGTCTGTATCCTCCAGACATTCTTACACATGCTTTGTACTCACATACACACTCCTGCACTAGCCCTGCTGCACTAGCCCACCTGTGTCCTAGATGGAGCCCTCCTAGGCGGACCCCTAAACTTTAGCCTACTTCCTCACATATAGGTTGTGCACAGTTGCACCATCTAGAAGCTGGTTGAGAGCAAAATACAAACTACCAACCCAATACTTTACAAAGCCCCCAGGCTCCAGGACCCAATCCAGGATCTGCTAATCCTGGAGAAAACTGTAAATCCAGTTTTCTACAAATGAAACAAGCATCCTGGAGCTCCTCAATCTGTCTGGAGGAAAACCCTGGGTGACCTCTAACCCTTATCATACCATGACAAAACATAGCACTGTCACAACATGTGGAAAATATGGACTCAATTAATACTGATACTCTTTGTTTTTCTGTATTGATCCTCATAATAGGACTCAAAAACATAATGTCCGGTATGTGCACAAACACCATACCCACACTGATTATATTTGTTATTGTTAGTAACAATTATTTATTGGTTATTGTAGCATTGGCAATACTTCAAACTCAAAGGAGAAGTCCATCCAGTTCCCTTTGGAGTTTTTTAAATATCTTCAAAGAAAAGTCCCTGGGATGGTTTTTATTCTATGCGCCTTACCGTCAAGAACAATTTCTGTAATTTGCCGGATTGGTTGGACTACTGCTTCATGTAGAGGAAACCAGCCTTTCTCATCAGCTTCGTCCAGGGCATACTTATATTGCATGTATTTCTGGAGTTCTGTTATCTCTCCTAAACACAGTATACATCAGTTCAGACTTATCTTATGGCTGCATCAATGAGACTGCTAAAAACACTTCTTTGACTTACCTTGTTTTATAGCAGCCACAATTTTGCGGTTTACTTCACTTGTTGGTACAAACCCACTGTAAAAAGATAAGTTATTATGCGTATTTAGTGTACTGGGTAGTTAGGATATGTTTTAGTTTTTTTTAAATTAAGGGTTCAGCACAACCAAAATTGATTTCCTATCTTTAGTAGCTGCTAATGAAATTCATGAAATTCATTCAGTGGGTCATCACCCACTAAACCATAAAGAACACATTTGCAAAAGGATGTTTTAAAGCACCATGAGTTGCTGGTGTATTATAAAGAATGCAACTAGGGAACTGGACACCCAAAATTTCAAAATAAGAAGCAACAGGACCAGGAAATAAGACACAGAGATCTCACCACTGACTACATATTCCTAAAAGATATAAGAAGTCAATGGGTAACCCAGTTGACTAGACTTAAACTTCATGTTGGGTTTGAATGAACCATTAGCAGAATAGATGTCAAGGTATTTTATAACTATAAACAACTGCTAAAGAGCACATGTCCAGTCTATGGATATTAACATATATTTACATATTCTTAAGAAGCAATATAAAACAAGGCTCTCTAGCTGCATGAACTGTGAAGTAATTAATTCTCAAAGATCACAACAAAGTCAGGGTTCAGTCAGTTTCTAACAACTTATAAATATCTGCTGTGTGCTTACACTGTAGGCCTGGCAGGCTGCCAGGATTTTGCTCACCATAGAAAGTAACCAGGGAATGAAGACTTAAAGTGGCTCTAAAGCCTATGTTTTTTTCCCCCCTTAATGCTAGTGTAAAGACTTACCTTATGTGATGCCTCTTGATATGTACATCTTCTTCCTTACAGTTGTTTCAAGTTGTCCCCTCAGCGCTGGTGCGATGCTTTGGTGTCTCCTTCTTCTTTCAGAGTCCCACGGAGACACCCCTGTGTGCACGCTCCCGGTGTGCGTACACTGCTTCACATTGTCTCACAGTGTAAACCACTCCTCCTCTCCTGTAACCTCAAGTGCGCATGCGCCAGTACGCATCATCTCCTACACGAACATTTGAGGAAGCTGTGCTCTGCAGCCAGGACCAAATGGTGCCAAAAAGGGTCGATTTTTAAATGTTTGGCCACACTGCAGCATTTATAAATGTTGGGGCATACTATACTGCTTGCTAGCAGTAAATTAATGTAAAAAAGAGACTGAGCGTCTAGTACCGCTTTAAAGGGGAATTTAGATTTCAGTGCCTTTGTTTTGAACTTAGAAGGTGAATTTCTCCACAATACCTATAGCTACAAAGGTAAATGGGCTTGTTTTAAAAGCGTCTTTACAGATTGTTTGGATATACAGTATAAATACTTTAATGCGCATAGTCTAGGCACAAGTTCACAATCAGGAATGGTTGTAATGGTTAAACTACCCCACATTTGATAGCTAATGTACAAATATCTGCATGTAGCACATTTAAATACTGGAGGTCAAGAATGTGAGACTGTGAAAGTCGCATTGAAAACTACTTTGAGGTTAGCAATTCAATATAAATAAGTTCTCAATGAAAATAGACTATACTTTCTCTTTAAAGTGAACCTGTACGTTTCCCATTTGGAACAACACAACTAGTACGCTTGATAACCAAGCCCCTCTATTGCTGATATGTACATCCACACTCCCCTAAAATTCTAGGTCAGACTGGGTCAGAACTACCACAAGGATCCTCCTCGTGTGGCAACAGAAGGTAAGAAAGTCACATGCTAATGTTTATTATATTGACCTTTCTGGCATTCTTGTACTTCAATGTTATTTACAATACATGAAATCAATAACCACCCACCAAACATAATCCATAACACCCGCTTAAGTGAGTGGACAATGGATGATCTTTTGTTTGCATAACAATACTTCTAAAGCAGGATGTTCTTCTCCTAATTTTATCCATGCACAACAATTCCAGGTACTTGGCACCAGAGAATGAGCTTCTAAACCTAGACTATTCTGTGTTAACCAGATGGTCAGACATTATTGGTCTATGACGCTGAATTCCTTCCAAGCCTGTATTTACTGAGCTCTGGAAGATTAACTGCTGGACTATGTTTGAAGCATTGCCATTATCTGAAAACTTGTTCCATTATGTTATGGTGAATAGTCTATCTATTCTGTCAGGAGAACGCTACAGTCTTTATTGAGTTTGCATTGCCTAATTACAACGTGCTTTGTTGCTCAAGAACATCCGATTTAAACCAAATATAAAGATGATTTAAAGAGACATCAGAGAGAAATCAATTGACTCCCCTTATCTATTCTAAACACTTGGATGGAGGAAACTCCCCTAACG
The DNA here is from genome assembly GCF_000935625.1 of Nanorana parkeri. Lineage (NCBI taxonomy): Eukaryota > Metazoa > Chordata > Amphibia > Anura > Dicroglossidae > Nanorana > Nanorana parkeri. The sequence goes on from NW_017306569.1 coordinate 382,104, forward strand.
AGATACAACCAGCACCTGTGACTGCATAAGATTGAGTGCAGTCACTGTCCAGCCAACAATTTTCAACCTGGCTCCTTGGATTTTTCAATTGACTTTTGTGGAGCAGGGAGGTGCCAAAAGGACCGGCCACGGCTCAAATCGGCACCAATACATGCATTAGTGGGTTGCAGTGTCATTCGTTTTTATTGACATCCAAATTCACTAAGGTGATGCACATGTATTGCAGTGTACCACAACGCACAGTAATGCACTAAATGGTTTTTGTCTGTATTTTGGTTCATGTTGGCTTTTAGATTGTAAGCCCTCACGGGCAGGGCCCTCCTTACCATCTTGTCTTAAATTGTATTGTGACTGTAATGTCTTCCTTATATTGTAAAGCGCTGTGCAAACTATTGGCGCTATATAAATCCTGTATAATAATAATAATAATAATAATGTTGGTGCATTGGCAGCCCGTTCAAAAAATATACTGCTTTAATGAAACACACATTAACGTGTAACATAATGCACATTACCACACATGTGTGAACGCACCTCAGTGGTCTGCCTAATGTGAATGGGCCCTTAGAGCTGCAGAGACATACTAGTGATGTAGCAGCTGAGGAAGATGAAGGGGGTGGCCTCAGCAGGGGAGATTTACCCTAACTACCTATCTTGTTACACATAATGGAAGTGAGGGGGGAAATCTTTTCACATTTAAAACTAATAAGATTTTTTTATTTTTAGTAAAGCTGAGTAGTGATATAACCTATTCCGGGCTTTTATTATTTTCTGTGTCTGCACTGGAGGGACCTAATCTCACTTCCTGCACGCGTGACAGGTGGTCAAGCAGTCAACCTGAAATTGATACTTTCCTTCTTATGTTTCTCAATGTTCCACATCTTTTCCCTTTCATGGCTACCTGTCTACCAGTGACTTTTTAAAGTTGTAAGTATGGCATCTTGAGAATAGTCTTGATCCATCTTCCTCTATACAAGTGCACTTTTTCTTATCTACGCCTACTCACTGGACGGAACATGATAGTGAAAATGACATGCCAAGTGCTAATCCTACTGCTTGGGTTCTGTAATTAACCTCTGGCACTTATATCCTGGCTGATCCCAGTATAAGATGTACCGAAAATAGAGTTTATCCTTCACAAATTATTTCCTAAACATGATCCATCGTTCACTTCCATAGACAAAGATGATGGAACTTATATAAGCTTATCTGAATCTGTTAAACTACACATACAATTTCAAGGATTCCTATTTTCTGTGTGCTATTAAAACACCACAGTTCTCACAGGCATTTCTGCATTTATAGTCATGACGGAATAATGCTGACTAATTATACCAACCAGCAATCAAATGTGCATGGGCTCCAAGCTAGGCCAAAAATAAAACAAAAAATCAAAATAACTTCCTTGCTACTAAAACAAAAATAATTTAAAATGTGCAGAACTCAGACAGTAACAGGCTAAAAATGTAAAATTAAAGCTGAACACCTACTAAAGCAGGCAGATATTAAAAACATAAATTAATTAGTTTGATGCCAAGAAAAAAAAAACGTGCCGACAGGCTGAAAAATCATGGGTGACATACATATGGACAGAGGAAGTGTAGAACTAGTCCATTGCTCGAGTTGACCGACTCTGGGGGATGAAGTACTGCCCAGATTCAAAGATGTAAAATGTGGGCCATCCAACCATATGCCACCAGTACAAAATACTTAGAGTGAGCCAGGGCCTGTACACACAAAACAACACAACGAACAACAAAACACAAAAAGACACACAGATTAAGAAAAATACAGAGGAGATGGGGTAGACAAGAAAGCGGGCCCTAGGGGCCAAAAAAAACAGAAGAGGAAAGGGAATAAAAAAGGTAGAAAGAGTGAAGAAAGTACAGAGGATAAAGGAGTTGAGGGGACCGCAGGGGGAGAAACAATCAGAAGCCCTAGTGCAATCCCAAGCCTATTCCACCCGGTCATTCAGATACTCAGGTTCTGTCTATCGAAACCTGGGGGTAAAAAATGTTTCATCCAAGAATTCCAAATTTTATGAAAGGTGGGCATTCTGTCCAACTGTGTGGCGGTTATTTTTTCAAGAAGCTTCCTTCACCCTGTTTTTCACTTCATGAAAGTTCAGGTGCCTGGGTTTCCAGGATCTAGCGATCGTTACTTAGCAGCTGTAAAAAGAAAGGTAAGCAACTTAAAGGGTTGTAATGGAACATTGTTCGGTTTCCGACTGAGGGGGGCCACGCTGGGATTCACATCCAAAGGACGGCCTAATATAATGGCAGCATGTCTAAACACCTTTGGGCTTGAGCCACCGGGCAGTGACATCATGTATGAATATACGTGCCTGGTACAGGACAACCACGGAAGCATACATGGGATGACCCCCGGGAAGATGTTCGCCACTCACATGGGCACAAAGTACCGCCTAAAAGAGCACCTTATAGACAATTTCAAGAGTGAAAACATTCCTAGAATAGGACTTGTTAGTTTCCCAAATTTGTGACCAGGTTTCCGCATTCAAGGGGAATCCCAAGTCTGCCTCCCACTTGGAAATGTATTATGGGGGGTCAAAAAGATGAGAGTATAACATAGATATCATACCTAGGCCATGGGGATCATCTTTGTACAAATTGCTTCCGAGCTCCATGGTTTAGCAACAGAACCAATGAAAATACATATTTGCAAATAACAAAAACTGGCGGGGGGGGGGGGG